>NC_090446.1:911549864-911858134 GCF_031143425.1 Pleurodeles waltl
AACTGCCTACCGCCAGGATGACTTCTGCTGGCGGTCGTGGGCGGTTCCTAATGTCCAGTGGGGTAGGTCAGGCAGTCACCATTTTATCAGCCTGAAGTGCTGTATTGAGCTATATAAAGTGTGTCACACCTGCAAAAATTGATTTTTTACCTCACAAATATGCTTATCCTGTCTTGCCATGTAGGACCTACTACTCAGATACCATTTTAGTATGTTGCAGGGCACAGATGGCATTTAACAGAGGGGCACAGTACACCACCGCTGATGGTCATTTTGGCAGTAGGGATATCCAGTCACATTTCAAGGGGCAATTGTGTTCCACATATTTGAGTTTGGGCCATATACATGTTGTTACCACATGTGTGGAAAACCATGATGGGAACATTTGCAGCTGTGATGTTTACTGGTTGCCATGTCTGTCCATTCAGAAATGCCTTGTCACATGATATGATTAGCATGCATCATGCATAATGGTGTGGACAGTGCCAGACCTACAGACCATGGAAGAATGACACATCATCTTGCTGTACTGTCTGAGTAGGCAAACGATAGTAGATTTATATTGTGAGTTGGAGCCAGATCTGATGCCAGCTATTAGTTATCCAACCAGCATACCACCCATTGTACCCCATGTCAGTATTGCACTTCCTAGCCACAGGGTCCTTCCAACATAGGGTGGCCCTAGCTGACCCAACCTATGTTCAGTCTGGTGTTGAAGGATGTCCTCTCAGCAATGTTGAAACACCTGGACAGCTATATCCAGTTTCCCCTATGTGAGGATTTAGCCCATGTAGTTTTGCATGCATCCCACTTGTGGTGGGGGCCATTGATGGCACACATGTTGGCTTAGTCGCACCGTAGGCCAATGAACAAGTATACCGCAACAGCAAGAACGTCCATTCCATCAACATGCAACTTGTCTGTTTGGCGTATCTCTACATTTCACAGATCGTGCCTGTTATCTGGGTTCAGCCAACGATTCCTTCATAATGCAGAGCAGCACCATACCCCATCTGATGTCATAACTGTACCCAGAGAGGGCCTGTCTAGTTGGTAAGTCACATCTGTCCTGTTTATGTGTATGCAATGTCTGGTGCTACAGTCATGAAGTGAGTGACTCATTGTTGCACATATGTCCCATTACTTATCAGGAGACTCCACATATATAAACCGTCCATGGTTGTTAACGCCACTGAGGAATCCAACTACACCAGGAGAAGTCCACTTCAATGAGGCCCATGGAAGAACAAGGTGGGTAGTGGACAAATTTAGGTGTCTTGACCAGACTGGTGGAGCTCTCCTCTGCTCAAGCGGGAAAGTGTGTCAGATCACTGTGGGATGCTGCAGGCTCCACAACATCGCCCTGCAGAGGAATATACAGTACATCCCACAGGAGGGGAGCCTGCAGTGCCACCAGGTGAGATTCCTGAAATGCCAAATGAGGATGACATTGGTGAAGAGGAAGGAGGCACCTTGTGGGAAGATCTCATCAACAGCTTCTTTTCATGAGTTTAAGTATGTAATGTGATGTCATGACTGTGACTGTAGTATGAACTTTAGTTATGAGACTGTTTGAAGTTGAGTATATTAGCAACTACTAGGGAGCTATAATCTGCAATATTCAGCCAAAGACTGATTGAAGAGTTAGACTTTGACATATCCCCACCTTGCCGATGATGCTTTGTTTGTGTCAGTCTCATTGCAATGTAATTTCATTTTCAGATGCTTTCTATGTGATTTGTGTAATAGGCATGTTTTCAAAGCCTATAGTCCTTGTTCTGTCTTTGTACAGGTACCATCCCCATGAAGTCCTCATGTGGGCCTTTCAGAGTTGCGACATTGGCAAGTATCTGATGCTGTTTTGACATACAAAGTGGACATGGATTGTTCCAGGTAATGTAGGTCACATATTCGGGGTGTATGAGACCTGTGCCAAGGCAGCTTGCAGTGTTTGGGTGGAAGGTCAGAACTGCACATTGGACTTGTTTTTTGTGGTGTGGTGGGCCGATTGCATAATGTAGGTCAGCATGTGGGCATGAAATATGTAGTCATCTATTGCCAGCAAGGCATTCCCCCTCCACATTGGCTAAACACTATTCTTGTATGACCTGTATATAGCTGTAGATGTGTTTCTTCATTGAAACAACAGTGCCATTGCCACAACACTGGCATAGGTTTGTGTCGTACCACCATGTGCATGGTCATTGGATTATGATGACCCTCGGAGCAGGGACTGTTGTACTGCCATCTGTCTGTACCATGGATTATGTGATGTTGGGTTACTTTGGTGTGATATGTGATAAGGCCCAAGCTGCTGACACCATCCACTTTAATGTTTGCCTAATCTACAGGACAATGTCTGATAAGTCCCTCCCTTCTGTGTGCTGGGGGTGGGGTGGGGTGCTGTACCCTGGAATATGTACTTTCACTCAGCATGAGTCACAAATTCTTATGTCACAAAGGTCCAGACCTATGGATAGTCTATGTGCTGTACACTGGAAAAAAATGGTGTGATCAGACAATTGTACTGATATGTTTCTGTTTAATGGTTGTAATCCTGAGCAGGACACTGTGTACCTGTGACATATCCCTTCTTGCACAAGTAAGTCATGTCTTCATCATATGATTCACATGGTCGTACATCTCTACATAGATTTTTTTTTAAATTAAGCAAGCAGACAATGAGTTTGTGAGGGTGAATTTATTACAGTGATGATGCAGTAAATAAAATTTGGACAGTAAAAAAGGAAAAAAATAAAGTGAGGGTGTCAGTCATGGTGAATGAAATCATTGGAGTAGATGTCACACAATTGGGAGTCCAAAGCCCATAATACTCCTCCCATTTGAACTAGTGGGTGGTTCAGGATCAGTCAACAGATTGAATATGTGGCACACAAAGGAGGTCCTTTGGGAAGAGGTCACTTGCTGGCAGTGGTGAGTGTTTTGCCATCCGCATCTCCTGGATTTTTCGCTGGACATCCCTATTTGTGTGGAGGTGGGGTGGAGATATGCTGCTACAGAAGCAGAGGTGTCTGTGGCTTGTTCCTCTGGCAGGGCCCCCCTTCCAGTAGCTGGCACCGATGAAGAAGGGCCTGGTGTTGATGCACCAAAAGAAGGGGTAGAATGGTGTTGTAGAGTCTTGGTCTCGATGGTGTTAATGTCCCTCATCTCCCCTGTTAGGGAGGCCATATTGGTATTGTGAGCCTCCCACTGTTCACGTTCTTCTCTGTGCAGCTCCCTCTGTAGCTGCATTATTTCCAGGACTTCGGTTACTTTCTGGCCCATAATGCCTTGGGACTCCTGATAGACCCCCAAGATGTGGCTGATGGTGTCCTGGCCATAAGCAGTCCCAGTGGCCTTACCCTGCTGGCCCACAGCATCCCTCCCACGCACCCTACCCCACGGCCCTGTGCCCTTACCACAGGGTGCCCTCTCCCACTGGGTCCTGGACCCTAATTTTCGGAAGTGTTGCGTTGCAACTCAAGATCCAAGACTGGGGGGCACAAGATGGTAGACACTGTGCTAGGGACACAGGTTGGGGGGCGAATGGTTGCATGTGATGCATAGGCAACCAGGATGGGAGGTCTTGAGGTGGCCACAGTGAGGCTCACTGTTGGTGTCTGACCAGGTTGCCCAGATGGGCCAGAACCGTCCTCCACGTCCAGATGTCCAGGGGTGTCTTCTTCACTGAGGGCTTAATCCAGGGGGTAGTGGCATTCTCTTCTGTGGTCTCTGTGTACCTAGAGGAAGCTTGACCTGTTGATGTGAAAGATACAATGTTACTGGTTGTATTGTGACATCTACCTCCAACAGTTTAGTGTTAGATTGAGCATAGACCTTGTACAAAGCTATTTTGCAGTTAATATTATTGTGACAAGTAGTCATAATATTGGTTGTATTGACCTGACATTTGTGAAGCATGCCAGTTAGATATAAGTCATACAGCTGCTAAAATGTGCAGATGATCAGCCCTTGGGAGAATGGCCTGAGAATGCCATATTGCCAACAGTGCAGGCGAAACAGTGGCTCCGCCAGATATGATATTAGCCATTTTGAGGCCTAAGTGATTTTTATGCAGGCAGACCCAGGAATTGATTTTATATGTGTCTGGAGTCATCATGTACCTGGTGCAGTATGAATGTGTCTGCTGCTAATACCATTCTGGTGATTCATCTTGAGGCCTTTGGGATCATTGTTTCACGCACTGGGTAAGCTTTCCTTCCTGTATTCAATAGATTCATCTGGGGTAGCTGGTCAAGATGTAGCTAGGTGGCCAGCAACATCTCAGAGTTGAGCATGATCTGTAGCTTGGTCCCTCCCAGGTGAGTAACCATCCTTTGAGAGTTAGCAGGCAAGGGTATATGGACAAGTGACCACTGTTCTGGTGTTAGGAGTTACTGAAACAGTGCCTCCTGGGAGTTGTAGTAATATCACTCTCCATACTACACACACATGTCAAATGTTATCCTCTCAGGTGAGTAAACTTCAATTGAGGGTTCATAGATAGATTTGGGCAAGGGAACATTGTTTTTGTGGTTGGAGTTAGAGACACAAGGCATATTCGGCTTAGTATTCTGGTCACTCCCTCTACTTCTAACCACCATACAAATGCTATACTCACAGGTGTGTAAACTTCATTTGAGAGTTAAGACACAGGGGTTTGGGCATGTGACCGCTGTGCTGGTGTTTGGAATTTCAGAAACAGTGCCTCCTCGGAGTTGCAGTCAGGTCACTCTCACTACTCCCCAATATTGACAAATGGTTGCCAAACTGAGGTCTTTGCACTAGAGAACTCTGGGCTGGTGTTTGGAGTACCAGAAACAAGGCCTGCTGGCCTTCTGGTCTTAGCAGTCATGCCAATCCCTGTACTACACACACTATACAGATGTTATCCTCCAGGTCAGTACACTTCATTTGTGAGTTAATAAACAGGAGTCTTTGGAGGAGAGGCTACTGGGCTGGTGAGTGAAGTAACAGTAACTGACCCTCCTTGCCTTAGCAGTCATGTCAGTCCCTCTACTATACACACTATACACATGTTTTCCTCCCATCTGAGTAAACTTACATTGAGGGTTGCCAAACAGGGGTCTTTTGATGAATAAACACTGTTCTGGTGTTTTGAGTTGCTGTGACAGTGCCTCCTGTGAGTTGCTGTCAGGTTATTCCATCTAGTTCTCACACTTTTTCAATGTTCTCCCCCCAGGTAAGTATACTTCATTTGTGAGTTGACAAACAGGGGTATGTGGGCAAGTGACCGCTGTGCTGGTGTTTGGAGTTAGAGAAACTGGACCTGCTGGGAGTTGTAGTCATGTCAGTACCTGCACTACACACACTATACAAATGTTATCTCCCCAGGTGTGTCCCTTAAATTGATAGGTACCAAACAGGGTATTTGGAGAAGTGATCATTGGTCTGATGTTTGGAGTTATTAAAGAGTGCCTGCTGGGAGTCATGTCAGTCCCTGTGTTACACACACTATACAAATGTCATCTTCCCAAGTGAGTAAACTTCTAATGTGAGTTGCCCAATAGAGGTATTTGGACTGGTGGACACTGGGCTGGTAAGTGGAGTGACAGTAAAAGTGGCAAAAGGTGAGCTGTGACCATGCATGACATAGCATTTTGGTGACATTTTTAGTGTTGTGACTTACCAGACTACCTTCCCCAGGCAATTCTGTCAAGCCTTCAGGATGCAGGATGGTCAAGCCCTTCTCCTCCGAGGGAAAGAGATGTAATGAGATACTGGGAGTGCCACCACCAGTCTTCTTGGTCTGCAGCTGGTGCCTGGAGACCAGAGAACGGACCTTGCTCCTGAAGTCATCCCACCTCTTTCTAATGTCCTCCTTTATGCACAGGGGGGTGCCTACAGCATTCACTCTGTTGATTATCCTGTCCCACATTTCCATTTTCCTGCTGAGAGGAGTATGTTGGACTTGTGCTTCAAACAGTTGTGGCTCTATCCTTATGATTTAATCCACCATGACCTTTAACTCATCTTCTGAGAAGCTTGAATTTCTTAAACATGCCATGGTGAAAAAAAAATAAAACAGGTGAAAGTGACATATTAAAGAGAGGAAGTGCAAAAGGATGTGACTGGACAACAATATGTGCCGGGTGTTTAGTGGCAAGGTGAAAAAAGGGGTGCCTAACCTATGACTCCTTAAAAATAAGTTGCGCTGGCTTCTGTATTTGGTGTTGTAAATGCAAAGGATTGTGGTGTGTGAATGGGTGTGTTTTATAGTGTCCTTTGCAGGTGTGTCCAGTGTAGCATTGTGTGCCAGCTGTGTTGTTTTCAAATTCATCCAATGTGCAGTTGTGTATTAGTTTGCTGACCGCAGTCTGCCGTGGATCGGACCACCATTGGCTGACCACCATGGGGGTCCACCACGGCGACTGTGTGCCTATTTTATGGTCAGTGGTTAGTCGCTGTCCTGTTAGCGCTGAAAGTCGGACCGCCTATTTCCAGACCTCCGCGCCGCTGCCAGACTGCCTTTTTTGGTTGGTGTTCGGTGGTCCAGCCTGTGTAACTCGTAATAGGGTGGTCTAAAAAGACCACCATCATGGCGACCTTTTCAGGACTACTACCATGGCGGTTTGGCGGGCCGACTGCCAAACTCATAATGAGGCCTTTGGTTTGGAGTGGAAATAGTAAATCTCATCCCCCAGATTCTAAAGCTTTTCTCATTGTTGTTTTGTTTGGAGTGGGAATAGTAACTCTGGCCTCTTCAAAGTCCACTAATTTTTCAGTGTTGTTATGATACATTACTCCACGATATACGCTAATTTATTAAATATTAAAATGTATTAAATACGTTTCTTTATTTCTGGTCATTTAGGAGAAAGTATTTTCTTTCTTTCTTTATTTTAAAATGTTTAAAAAAGTATTTGTGAGGATGTCTATTTTTATTTCCAGTTCTACTTATTTCAATGTTTTATCTTTTTCTTAATTTATCTATTTTATGGTTTTATGTAAATTACTTTTTATAGTGTAAAAAAATGTAAAAATAGTTTACATTGTTTTTATTTGAAAATATATATTTTTAATACAAGATTACAAGAAAAACGTATTTAAAATATATAACTTTTTTTTTCAAAAGTGTGCATTTTCTAGATTTCACATTCATCTTAATATATATTATCTTTAATGATATTTTGAAAACTGTATTTTGTTACTTTTTGATATTTTTGTTAATTGTTAATTCAAAAATGTATATTGTTGTAATCTTTGTTTTTGTGTTTCACTTTAGATATTTTTGTATTACAATATTTTGGGTTCAGTGTTTTTATTATTTTAATTATAAGTATAGGGCTGGTAATATTTTGGCAACACATATTTTGAAATCAATATTATTGTAGATCTATAAAATGGACCTCAATATTCAGTAGTACAATCGTCATATTCACTATGAATGATTCAACGGACCACTTCTAGACATGTTTTAAAGCAGTGGTTTCCAATCTTTTGACTTCTGTGAACCCCCACTTTATCATTACTGCAACACGGGGACCCCCAGCAAATCATTATTGGAATCCGAGGACCACCACACTGAGTCATTACTGAAAGCTGGGAACCTAATTTATTAATATTATTGTGATAGGCTTTGGGCGGTACAAAAGGGTCTGAGTCTTGTTTAGGGTGAAAATAGAACAAATTATTTTTATTGATATTGGTGCAGTACTCTAATTTATTTGTTTAAAGATAGATCGTGGTGTTTCCTATAGTCTCTGTTAATTGTCTTGTTCTTTGGTTCTTCTTCTAGGTTTGTTGGTCCTCTGGTCTTCGATCCTCCCGGGATTGCCGGAAAAGAAAACAGAGGAAAAAAACTCAGTTAGGTATTTTTTTGTGGGGCGTTTTATGGTTTCTTTTCATAAGGGTACATGCAGGGAGGGATTCTTCGGTGTGACTGGCTGAAGGGAATTGTGAGGATACGGAGTAGTCCTGAAGACACGTTCTGTCTCTTCCTCTCAATAGACAGAAGTACTCACAAACGTGCTCCCCGTGCTCACTGGTGCTTTCCCTTGTCCCGCCTCCCCGGTTTCCTACTCCCTTGTGCCCCTGTTTAGTCCCTTACGTCCCTCCTCCCTAGGAGGGACCGTACCTTGAAAAGCCACGACCCTCCTGGGTCGTGGCGGGTTCCTTTTGCCTTCGTCTCTCCCTCTCCGGGGCCAACCGCTCCGTCTTCCTCTCGGTTCGGTAGGGTCTGGGACTCGCCTTCTGCTCCTGGATCCGTTCGGCTATCTCCTTCCAACGCGTCCTTCTCTGCTTCTTCCTCCCCTGCCGTGTAGTCCGTCGTCAGTTTTAGGTCTCCCAACGTGAACTCTACCCCCGTGACGTCGGATAGCATTCCCATGTTACCATGGGAACGCGGAAATGAATCGTCCGAGGTGCCAGGGCGGGGCCAGCCCTGGGAGATGGAAGACGCGGTCGCGGAGACCCGTCTACAATTATTTAATTTTCTAAGCAGTCGCAGACCCACTGAGGAGGTTTTGCGGACCCCCAGGGGTCCCCAGACCACAAGTTGGGAACCATTGTTTTAAAAGATTATTATTATTTTTTTTTTTTAAAGAAACATGTTGTGGCTGTAGACAGTGCATGTTCAACTCTCAATAACAGTCAGAAATGTACTTATGTAGTATTAGGTCTGCTGATTGTTTTGTGTATTCCTAGTTAGTCATATGTACAAATATTTTCATGTTTATGACTGTAGCTGTAGTTGTGCAGGTATGCATGCATACTTATACTACTGATGTTCTTTTGCACTTACTAACACATATTTTTTTTCCATAGTGAAAATATGATTCTTCCTGGGAAATTAGCCTTCCCTACACCACTAGTAGTAGTACAAACTTTATTCGACTTTCCACAAGTCATAAAAGTATAAAATATTATACATTTCAGTATGTAATAAATAAAATTAAATAAATAAGTTAATATAATAAAAGGATAAAAAACAAACAGAGTATCTAATATATCATTAAAATGTTCCCAATCATAAATATTTAAGTGGACTGAATAAAATTACATCACTACCCCCATAGACTTTCTTGTATTTAATACGGAGCATAAAAAATTAGTCAAAGTTCCACACATCTCAATAGAGGATAACACCTGGAGGCTGGCATACGTGGTGCAACACTGGGGCAAGTTGATTAACCTTAAAAGAGGCACTACTAAGCGCTTTCTCTGCTTAACGTAAAATTTGCAGAATAAGACCACGTGAATTGTAGTTTGAAGTGCCTTTGCGTCACAAGGGCATGCCTTTAACGTGGTACTCCAATCGTTCATAGTTGGAAAGATTACTAAACGATGAAATGTGTCTAGCCTTAGTCTGGTAAGAACGAAGCGGTGACGGAGGTTTACCACATTTGCCAAATAGGGCTGCACGCCCTCTGCCGACAGAATTATTTGGTTATGTGTGACGGTGGACTTTTTTGATTCAGCCTCCCATCGTAAATCTTCTAGATACTTTAATGCCCGAGCACTCAGGTCCTTCCTAGAGATTTTTCCCAGCGATGCCGGGTTTGTGTAATAGTCTTTGTTACCCATGTTTCCAAGAAAGGTCATAATATATCTTAACCAGGGCACCCTCACTGAGTATGTTGACTCCATACAGTCAGTCAAGATGGCCTTGTTTAATCCAGTATATTCCGAGTTCCAAACTTTGTGCCATAACAATAAAGGTTGAATCTTTATCAGATCTGCAATAAAGGGGACCCCCAGTTCCAAGTGGATGATGTATGATGATGTACCATTTGGTACCATCAGCAGATATCTTAAAAAGTCATTTTCCTCTGTCTGTACCGAGTTACAGTTGGTGTATCCCCAAATTCCAGACCCATGCGTAACAGCCGGAATGCACTTGGCTTTATAACGTTTTATCATGGTAATCCCCCTGAGCCTTAAGGCCGCCGTAGTTTCAATAAACTGAGCTCTTTTCATTTTCCTGCAGTTGGCCCAAGAACCCTGTTTATCGAACATTATGCCCAAATAAGAAAAGGTTCGTGCAGTTTCAACCCTCCCGTCCGCGGTAGTAGTGTTATAAATCTTACCGCGTTTCCCGCCACAGTTCATAATAAACGTTTTGGAGCGATTAACGGCGAGTCCCAATTGTGACATAAATGTAATACAAGTGGTTAAAAGTTTTTGAAGAGCTGGCGGGGTCCTGGCCATTAGTACTGCATCGTTTGCGTAGAGTAGTACCGGGACAGGGCGTTTACCTATTTGGGGTAGGTCTTTGCAGCTACTAGCCAATTCATTTTCTAAGTTATTTATGTACATTGAGAACAAGAAGGGGGCGAGAACACAACCTTGGCGCACTCCTCTATGTAGGCCAAAAGGGCGAGTGCATTCCCCTTTTAGCCCATACCTCACTCTTGCTCTACACCCTGTGTACATTTCTCGTATGAATTGAATTATAGCTGGCTCTACCCCCATGCTGCTTAAGATATCCCATAGCTTATCATGTAGTACACAGCTGAATGCTGATGATAGGTCGATGAAGGCCAAATGCAAATTGCCTGCTCTAATCTTCGTATATTTTCCAATAATGATACTTAAGTTCAGGTTTTGCTCCACTGTCCCAATTCCTTTCCGGAATCCATACTGGACAGAAGATAAAACACACTTTTCTTCCGCCCATGTTTGCAGTCTATTCAAGATAATTCTCCCTGCTAATTTATCTGTTGTATCCAGCAAGGAGATTGGCCTATAACAGGCTGGGTTAAGGCGATCACCTTTTTTGTATATTGGAATAATATTGGAGTCTCGCCAAGATGGTAAGGGGCCGCATGTGCAGACGGCCCTCAGTGTCTGCGTTAGTACAGGCCCCCATAACTGAATATTAGCCTTGTATAAATCAATCGGAACACCATCGGGGCCTGGCGCTTTCCCTGGTTTACTTAGAATTATGGCTTCCTCTACCTCCTCAAGGCTAAATTGGGGGGTTATGGGCAGGCGTGGGCCTTCCTGGAGGCCTTGGTCGTGTACAGGAACTATGGGCTTCATGTCGCTGGCCAGCGAATAAAGTTTAGAAAAGTGTGCAATCCAATCATCTTCGGAAACCGCAATTTCCATCCTGGGGGAGTCTCTATCCCCTAACACAGGAGAATTTATTGTTTTCCAGAAGAGGATATTATCTTTCGTACAACTTGCAGTATGTAAGGTTTCCCACAAGGATCTTTTGAAGGTCAGTTTCCTTTCCTTCATTGCTTTCTTGTATTCCTGTCTACACTTGCGTATATCAGTTTGGGATCTTTTTGGGGCGCTTAAGGCCTTTTTCAATTTCTTATGTGCTTGTGTACAGTTATGGTCAAACCATCCGATAGCCCTTTTTTCCCCCTCTTACTGCCTCTAATAGTAAGAGCTTCTTTTATGGCTTGCGTGATCAATGTAAAAGCACTTAAACATCGCCCTGGATCTATGTTCTCACTTAGACAGTCTGCAAAAGCATGATTGCAGTCACATGTTAACTGTTTCAACAATGACTTAGGGTCTGTCTGAGACTATTTCAGGGTGTATCCATTACGCGGCACTAATTCAATATCATCTACCGGCGTGGGACTGTCATCCCTGGTTACTATAAGAGGAGTTAGTGAGAGGTTCAGACTCTGGGGATAGTGGTCGCTGATTGCGATGTCGTGCAAAGTATAATTTGTGAGGTAGTGTGCAAAGTGGGTTGACATTAAGACATAATCAATCACAGTATTCGCACCCCTTCCATTGTAAGTTGGTTCAAACTGTGTTTCGTCCGAGTGTAATTCATTTAAAAAGGACAGATTATGGGTTTGAGCCAGTGAATTCATTGCGTCTCCTTGGGTGTTATGTGAAAAGTGAAGTCTTAAGCCAACGCCTTCAGGATCCCAGCCACATACCTTATCTGAGATTTCTTTACAAGGATGGATGTTAAAATCACCGCCCCAGATCGTGAAGGTCTCGCGGTTATTTTTTGCACATATTTTTTTAGGTCGTTTCCCATCTCCATTAGAATGTTAGAAAATTCTCCTGGAGCTACATTGTTGTAAAAATTAATAATGACTAAATGAGTCTTATGATCCAGGTTACTCTCTATCATCTGATAGTACGCGCTCGTGACTTGCATCTCTAGGTTCTGTAAACGTAACTTGTTAGAAATATATGTACACAATCCCCCTTTTGGTCTGCCATACCTGGACTGAATGGCTGGTGTATGAAATGTTTTATAGCCGTTAATGTGGACAGGGCTTAGAAGCCACGTCTCTTGGAGACAAATGCATGAGAAATCTTCTATAAAGTTCGCCCAGGTCTCATTACCTATCTTATTAGTTAGACCTGCAATGTTCCAGAACAATAAGGCTATTTCCGTTTTCTGTTTAGGGATACAGTTCTGGTCCTTAGGTAGATGGAGGGATATATCACCGTCAGTTGGATAAATTATATTTCTGGGGGCGTTACTCTGGATTAAGTAAAGTTGTGTCATGTTTCTTATAGGATCTGTTATGTGGAATATGTCTTCCTTGGTTAAATCCGGCCCTGATGTATATGCTACCTGGACTAATTCATCGGAGGGAACTATCTGATTCTTATTGAGTCAATCTATATCTTCTAAGGTTGTGAGAGGGTGAAATCTGTTACACCGTGTGAAAGGGTCTGGTCTGGTTAAAGGTGCTCTTACTGATTGTGGATTTATAGGGTTATACCCCACCGGTCGTTGATAAAAGAAACCTAAGGGTAGTAGCAATATTCCTTGGGGAGTAACCTGTCTGGCTCCTAAGTCATGAATGATTTTGTCCACTAGGTTTGGTGAACCAAAGGAAAGGACCACACAATCTCCTTCCAACGCTTTCTTACTGCTTCCTATCCACTTAATTCTTCTGACCATTTTTATGTCGTCAAAAAGGGCCCCCACCATTCCAGAACCCAAACGAGCTCCTATCCAGTTGAGGGCCTTATTTCTCAGGGCCGTCCATGATTCTCGTTGTTGATCTTCTATGGGTGGAACATTGGCCAGGACCACAACGTAAGGTGTAGCCTCCGGAGGGAGATGTAATAGGTCACTTAGCAGATGTACGGGATTCGGGAATTTAGTCCTACTGGGTGTGTTCCTCCCTGGGTTTAGGTGGGTCTGAGTAGTCGCTTTCCTAGACGGGCTGTTGCCTACTGACTTAAATAGTCTAGGGTTTGGGTCTTTTTGTTCTGAAAGCATGTTATGTGCTATAGGCAGGGGGGATGAAGGGCGGAGAGTTTGAATCGAATTGGGTGCTGGTGGGTGTGTTTGTGTCTTTCTCAGGGAGTTTGCATTCAAGTGTGTACCATTTGGCCTATTTTGCAGGGCAGATTGAGTGTTGTTCTCGTGATCAGGGGTTGACGATAATATATTAGAATCCTTTGTTACATGATGTAAGTCATCCCGTTGTAAAGACTTTATTATTCCAAGACCTGCCTCAAGGTTACTCTCCACCCCCTTTAGACGCTCCAACATGGAGTCAAGAGTAGCTCCAATGGATGATTTCAGGGTGTTTACTAGCTCGTGAAGATTTATGAGGAGTGATCTAGTCGTATCTCCTACAATATTTGAAGTTTTCTTCCGGGATGGTTTCTTAGGATAATTTTTGGTTGGGGTGGTTATTATATCTATCACTGGCAGTTTCATTGTGCTCTTGTCTACCAAGCCCACGTCCGGTTTCCTTGGTCGTTTAGCAACAGGGGAGATTTCGTCCAAGGAATAAATTAGATTCCAGATGTCTTTGATACATCCGTTTGTGTACCTTGCTTCTGTATACTCATCCCCGTGTTCACTGGATGGGGGGTTATTGTGCAGTTCTACGATTTCTGGTGATTCGTGGGATTGATCTTTAGGCAACGACAATTTCCCTTCAACAGTGGGAATTTGGTTATCTATCATACCCATCGCCCCTCAGATATATTTTAATATAGATGTACTGTCTTTTAAGTTTGTTGGGTTATTTAATTTTGAGTGCTTCCTTTTACCCATATTTTATATAGTGTTAGATTTCCTGTATAAATAATAAGACAAAAGGGGATGTCAGATAGATTAGCTGGCCTTAAAACCACTACTCTGCACTACCCTGGTTCAACAGATAATCGCAAAGGACTCTAAATACACAGTTCCCAGCTTACTCAAAAGGTCTGTTATCAAATATAGTAATACTGCCTAACTTGGTCGAATCTCTTGAAATAATCCTGGGCATTATGCACCCTGTCTCCCTGGGCGGGGTGGAAGAGTTCCTTAACTGCCCAGAATAAGGTGAGGCTTTTTTCAGACCTTCACCCTATGGCCTTTGACCTCAGGGTAAAAGACACTGATCCCTAGGAAGCTGGGACAGAAGATTAAAGAGGGGGGGCCCAGCCCAGCCTCTTCCTGGTGATGACGGGCGAAGGACGGGTGCGCTTCCTTGGAAATAAAGGGCCTCCCGCCCAAACAGAACGTTCCCGCTCTCGTCGATTTCACAGTTTAAAGGGCTCCTGCCCCTCTCTGATACTCAGCGCGTCCCGCGGCAGCGGGCGTGCTTCCTTGGAAATAAAGGGCCTCCCGCCCAATCAGAGCGTTCCCGCTCTTGTTGATTTCACAGTTTAAAGGGCTCCTGCCCCTCTCTGACACTCAGCGCGTCCCCTACACCACTACCAATTTTCAGGATGTTCCTACCCCATTCCCACCCTGTATACAGATTTAAACCTTTTCCAACAATTAATCACTGGCTAAGCCCATGGTGGCAATCACTCCTTCAAATGTTTGTGAATATCTACAAAGTCATTTTTGTATGTATCCACTTACTTATTCAGCCTTCTCACACTGGAATGTCCACAACCCACCCTTGTGAACAAATGTTTCCCCAGGGGTGTGTTGCTGAGCGTAATATTACTTGTACACAGATGTTTATGAGTGTAACATCATGTGTCCTTCCACTTCTAAGTTGAGTGTGCACATGTCTTGTGATTCTAGCCTTGTTGAGATCATGTGCCTAAGCAAACCCGAGGCAGTCTGGATGTAATAAAATTTGGAAAAATCCTGGCCAGCTAGTGCCTCTAATGGATCTGTGTGGCTGGGGCTGTAATGAGTGACAAGCGTATGCTTGTTGTGAGGCTGGTTGTTTCACTTCATTACTACCCTTCCAGAGATTTCAAAATTCTACTTCATTCTCAATAGGCCCATCTGCATCTGTGGCAGACTAGTTGATTGCTCAGGTGGTACTGAGTAAAAGTGAGTATAACTGTGTGGGTATGGTGTCTTTAAGTGCCTTCTCCACCAAACTTAGCGCAACTATATTCCTGAAGGTAGAGCAGAGGACCCCAAATGAGCAATATGTTGTGAACATCGTGACATTTCATGTTACTGACTCTTCTATTTTATCCTATGCTTTCTTCAGAGTTGCCTCTTTTTAGAAAGTATGAAGTTGTTGGACATCCACAGGAATGCTGGCATCATGTCTGCTCCCTAACTAGGTTTTCAGTTATGGATGCTCACTGCAATAGCTGACATGTTTATAGCGTTTTTAGTTATAGGAGAATTTCGTATTCATATTTCGATTTTATAGAGTGCATATCCCCTTAGGCATCGAAGCGCTAACCATCAGAAAGAAGCAACCCTCAAGGAGGGGGAAATTATGATAGTGAGAATAACCATGTCTTCAAATGCTTCCGGAAAGCAATATGAGAGTCTGAGCTGGCTATGTGAAACGTCATTTCGAGATAGCGGAGGAATAACCTAAAAGAATGGGTGAAATGTCTGAGATTTGCCTACCTCCTTGTGAACATACTTTTCTTATAACGATGATCCCTTTCTTCTTAAAGTTTCATTTAAACTAAAATGTGGCTGAAACAAGGCACATTTCTTTGAGGAATCAGTACATTTTCATACCTGTCTAATGGCTACTACTAACTACTTTCATAATCCCCAGCACACGTATAATGTACCCCATTCATTTTTCACTCTCTTTGAGTTTTACCTGTACATCTTCTGTATACATTAAGGAACATGCCCCATTGCTCAGTCCTGATTGTTCATGTAGGCACTATTTACCACGTGGTCCACCTCTGAACCTGTAGCTGTGTCACCGAGATGCGGAGTTGAGTTACTGACTCATCGTATCAGAAGCATGGTACATCTCCAAGGCTAAGCCTGGTAGAGTCACAGGTAGGCTCTAAAATCACGACCTAATCCAGGAGGTAAAAGTACAAACGACACTGAAAAGGATATCTATCCTGACATGCACCCCTCTGAACTGATACACAAACATCATAAAAATCACGTGCTCGCTTCTCTCACAACTCTTGAAAAAACTTGCATTCTCCTTCACCTCACCACTACCATTCCAGTGACAACACGTGGTGACCACACCCACAATGACAATAGCTCAAATTTCACCTTGAACCGTTTTCAGACTAAGGGCCTGTTTTAGAGTTTGGCAGAGGGGTTACTCGGTCACTAACGTGAGGGATATCCCATTCGTGGTACTACTGTCTCCATAAAAAATAGGCGATAATGGGATGTAATACAACGGGATATCCGTCTCATTTGTGACGGAGTAACCCCCTCAGCCAAGCTCTAAATCAGGCCCTTAGTAAAACGAGAGACTCATTAGGCTCAGTGAACTGACCTGACCCTGGCTAAAAAGTATTCTGCACAGCCCAGGACCATAAATCTTGTGAGGGTGACTCATCAGCTCCACTCTAGGTGCCTTACTGCTTTATCTCCTCCTACCGACTTTAGAGCTGTTCTCAGTCCAAATTTTAAAACAAGTAACCGAAAAATAGCATCGTTTATCAATGAATGTGAACATCATATCAGGTTAGCGCCAAGACTCAGTTTCCCATTGAACTAAAGATAGAATATGTTTCCGTGTAAATCAAGGTCATCTACAAAGGGTAGCTGTGCTTTTACAATATGATGAAATCATTATTTTTATTGGCACGTTTGCAAAACCGTTTCGAACAGGGCATGTCCTTACAAAAGAGGGCACTCATTATCTTTGAAACGATTCATCTAGAGGATGTTCTCATAAACGACTTTTTAATCCTTTGAAGCTGAGAAGATTTCTTCCCGTGATGAGCTGTATTAAGGATAAAAGCAAATCAGTGGATTTATTTTACCAGGGAACGTCTGTCTTTACAAAATTCCCATGACCATGAAAGGTGCATGCTTAATCCCTACAAAAACGTGAACAAGGGAAACCACTGAGTCAGTTTCAGTATTCTCTGCCAGGACAGCTCAAGGTATTTTGGCCCATTTGGGAAGAACAGTTTTTATGCACCAACTTCATTTTTGCTGCGACGCTGCTCTTATTCCATCCCTGCTCACCCTCACTTTGCCCCCAGATGTCAGGCTCCTCTCAGTATACTTACCAGAAGGTCATCTAACTGCGAAATAGATTGTATTGTATATAGAAATTACATACACCAGATGAGGCCGAAAAGTGATGTGATTCACATCAGGTTATTGGTCCTTTATCAAGTGTATAATTGATAGGGTACTGGTTCTGGTTAAGCCCCAAAGCCCCACATGGGACATGTGTAAGATTGGCCGACAATCTTTAAACATGGTCATGAGCCTTTATCAAAGCTTGCCCTCATAAACACAGAATAACTGAAATCCATTGACACATCAGGCCCATGGTGAAGTGAACTGGGAGCTGCACAAAAGCCTGAGGTGTTACAGAAAAATGTGTCAAGGACAGCAGCGCACTTTTTTGGGTCAGGCCTACAGGCAACTTAAACTGGTTTGACAGCCTCAGGTAATCAGAATAATTCATAAATAAAAACTGACATACATAGAAGGACTTTGGGTCAGTCCTTCGCTTTGTCCAGTTGTCATTTATATTATGCTTCTGGCCACTAAACCACAGAGCGTGCAGCAGCGGGTCAGCCAACTTCAGCCATTGGTTCTCTTATACTGCGAGGGATGCAAAAGTACAGAAGTGTATTTATTCCCGGATATTTACTTCGTTTATTGTTAATATCTTCAACCCTGCAATTTTTTTTCAGTTTCATGACACTGACTAAGATGTGTGAAACAACGTACATACATCTGATAAAACAGAGAAACCCTAAGTTGACGTGGCTTGGATATTTGCATTAAAAGTAATCAACAAACATTCTGCTTAACATATTTATTTTCATATAGGATACATAACCCCGGTTTGAGGATATTACAGACAACGGTTCACTGGGTGAATGTGTTGAGATTGAGCCTGTTAACCAATTTTAGAGATTAGACAGTTGTAAGAAATGAAGATGAAAGAGACTAGTAAGTATCAGCCTTGGTGCATGAGACTAAATTAAAAGATGCATGAAATAGCATTTCAATGCTTGAAAAATACCCTTCTGTCAAATTTGGCAAAGTCTTTGAGGTAATTGTTATCACTGGCTAGACAATGTATTCCATACTGATGTTGGAGTTTGTTTTAAACAGTTTTCATTGTTAAGAGTCGGCACCTGGACACCTAGCCTCCCACTTGCCTGTGGCTTCCAGTTTCCTGCTTGTTCCAGATTGATCCAGTGACATCCAGCTGCCTGGGTTTTCCCAACATGGCTTTTCCGTCAAGGCTTTCCAACTCACTGTTCTTCCCGTCAACAGAACCCACTCCCACCCCAGGACCTACTTAATGCAGGCCGTGGGGCGTCCACATCAGTAGGCACCTGGACACCTAGCCTGCCACTTGCCTGTGGCTTCCAGTTCCTGCATGTTCCAGACTGACTCAGTGACACAGTAGCTGCCTGGGTTTTCCTACTGGGGTTTTTCCACCGGAGTTTTTCCACTCACTGTTCTTCCCGCTAATAGAAGCTCCGCCCACCCCATGGCCTACTTAATGCAGGCTGCAGTGTGACCGCACAGTGGATGCACCCAGCGGGTGCGCCACTGGCCATATGCACCTGTCTGCGCCAGAAAGGCACCCAGCACCACAACTCTTGGCCCTCCCTGCCCCCGAAAATACACCATCACCGAGCTCTACACCTTCAACCCTGGATGCCGCAACAAACGCTGCCACTGTGCAGACCCACACTCCACATTAGGACGTTTCACCAGCACCCATTGACATTTCACATGCCACAGCACACACACCAGACCACCGACCAGCCCTACCCCAAACACACCACAGACACCACCTGAACAAAAACACCAATTTGCATGCACCCTTCTCAACACATGGTCACTATGTAGGCATTCTACTGAATTATGGGACCTCATCACCACCCTCGCAACACAATATCATCTTCTTCACAGAGACCTGGCTTAACCCCACATCCGCCTCAGACATCACAAATGGATATAAAATCACTCACTAGGACCTCACCATCAAGCCAGGAGGAGGAATACCCATCATCCACAAAGAGACCATACAGTGCACCACCACCACCGATGCCACCACCACACCCATTGAACATCTCAGCTTCAAGCCTCGCACAGACAACAAAGCAATCATCAGAGGCACCCTCACATACAGACCTCTAGGCCCACATTCCATATTCTGCAATCCCATTACAGACTTCAGTGCACCACTAGCCTTTAGAGTCCAAGGACTACATCTTCCTCGGCAACCTAAATTTCCACATCAACGATCCCAACGACAACAACACTGCACATCTCCTTGACCGAGATCATCTACGACCCTACACACACACTGCAAGATACACTCTGGCCCTCTTTTTCATCTCCAGCAACCGCATCAAATACAGCCATGTCACAGAACCCACATGGAGCGATCACTCATTGTTCAATTCAGCATCTCCAGCCCTCACATCTCCACCCCCAAGATGACCAGCGCCCTCCACTAGAGATGAAACAAAATCTCAGAGAGTAGCTGGGCAAACGCCCTCAACCGCTCCAACCCCGCAACTGCCCCCAACCTTGAACAGGGAGTGAAAAATTGCAATGCCTGGATCACCATACAGAGCAACATCCAGAGAAAATCCTCCAAAAAGGCCAGCTGGTACACCCAAGAACTCAGAACAGCAAAACAAGTCAGCAAACAGCTGGAGAGGAGATGGCGTGCCAGCAACAACACCTCCGATAGGGAAGCCTTCAAGACCTCCCTCAACCTCTAACACCAGCTGCTGAGGGCAACAAATAAGACAGCCCTTACGCACACATCAAAACCAATGCCAACAACACCAGGGAACTTTTCAACATTGTTAAGGAATTCTCCAACCCACCTGCCGGCAAAAAACAACATCACACCCTCATAGGAGCTATGTGACAACCGCGCCCACTTCTTCCACTACAAAATCGCGACCATATACAGACTTCAAACTCCAACCCTCACCTACGAACTTTCTCAACAGATACGCCACCATGCAACCAACATGAATCACACACTGACCACCTGGAATATCCTCTCCACCCAGGACATCACATCCACCATGAAATCAATCCACTCAAGAGCTCCTACAGACCCATGCCCGCACCTCATCTTTAACCTTGGAAACCAAAGGATTGGCCAGGAACTCACCATCCTGCTCAACACCTCTATCACCAACGCAACAGTTCCTGACACCTGGAAACACACCGAAGTCGGAACACTACTCAAAAAAACCTCTGCTGACCCCAGCAAACCCCAAAACTACCGGCCAATTTCCCTGCTCCCATTGCCAGCAAAGGTACTGGATGAAACAATTAACAAGCAACTCATGACATACCTGGATCAGAACCAGCTACTCAATGCCTCCCAATCCAGCTTCTGAAGCAATCACAGCACTGAAACTCCCCTGATCGCAGCCACCAATGACATCCAAACCCTCCTTGACCCAGGAGAAACAGCAGCTTTAATCCTCCTCAATCTTTCGGCAGCCTACAACACCATATCCCATCACATACTGATCGAAACACTCCACCACATCGGCATCCAAGGGGGCACACTCAGATGGATCACCTCCTTCCTCACAGGAAGAATCCAAAGTATCCACCTCCTACTTTTCACCTCCGAACCCAAGGAGATCACCTTCGGTGTCCCCCAGTGCTCACCTCTCAGCTCCATGCTCTTCAATCATATATGACCCGCTGGCCAACATCATCAGATAGCAGGGTCTCAACATAATTTCCTATGCAGACGATACCCAATTCATCCTCTCACTCACCAATGATAACTGCACCACCATAACCATCTTCCACAGATGTATGACAGGCGTCCCTGACTGGATGAAGACCAACTGCCTGCAGCTGAACACAGACAAGACAGAAGTACTGATCTTTGGCAACAGCAGCAAGTCCTGATGGCCATCAGACCTAGGATTCGCGCCAACTCCCTCCGACCATGCCAGAAACCTCAGAATCATCATTGATAATCTCACCATGAAATCACAGATCAACGCCATCTCCTCCGCCTGCTTCCTTACTTGGCGCATGCTATGTAAGATCTTCAAGTGGCTACCCCTACACACGAGACGCACCATGACAAAAGGGCTTATCACCAGCTAACTGGACTACTACTACATCCTCTACATCGGAGTCGCTGCACACCT
This sequence comes from Pleurodeles waltl, assembly GCF_031143425.1. NCBI lineage: Eukaryota > Metazoa > Chordata > Amphibia > Caudata > Salamandridae > Pleurodeles > Pleurodeles waltl. The sequence continues at coordinate 911,571,315 of NC_090446.1, forward strand.
CCTACAGAGATTTCAGACCATACAGAACGGCACCAGACTCATCCTCAGCCTTCCCCGACAAACCCACATCACACCCCACCTCAGGAAAGTCCACTGGCTCCCTGTACAGAAGAGGTGCTAATTAAAGCTGCTGACCCAAGCACACAAGGCTCTATACAACCAAGGTCTCGCATACATTAACCACCGCTACGTTATGCCTCCCTTTCACCTGCCAATGCTCCCTGCATCTACCAAAGCAGAAATGGAAGATGCTTCTTCTCTCACATCACAGCAAAATCCTGAAACAGCACCCCACGTACCTCTGGACCATCACCTCACTTCCAGAACTCTGAATGGCCATCAGGACCTGGCTGTTCGAATAAGCATTAGGGACCTGCAAGCACCTGGATAACCTATTGGGTGATTAGCCGTCCTTTATAGATCCTAATAGATTAATTGATTGGGTCAATGAAGTAGTTACTTCCTGCTTTGAAATGACAAAAGAGAATGTCACAGTTGACTAATATAACATAGCATGACATAACATACCATAAACCTATGTACTCACTGCTAAAAGGCATTTTGATAACGTGTGCGTGTAGGAAAGTGCCCTTATTGGCATGGTTACCCCCCCCCATATTTTTTGCCTCATATTGATGCTGACTTGACTGAGAGTGTGCTGGGATCCTGCTAAACAGGCCCCGCACCAGTGTTCTTTCCCAAAAACCGTACCATTGATCCCACATTTGGCATACCCCTGGCACACAGATATGTCCCTTGTAAAAGGTACCCATGGTACCAAGGGCCCTGTGACCAGGGGAGGTCCCCAATGGCTGCAGCATGTATTATTCCACCATGGGGGACAACTCACCAAGCACATGCACACTGCCATTGCATCTTGTGTGTGTTGGTGGGGAAAAAAAGAGAATGTTGACATGGCACCCCTCCAAGGTGCTATGCCCACAAACCACTGTCTGTGGCATAGGTAAGTCACCCCTCTAGCATGTCTTTACGAACTCCACAGGGTCCATGATGGCTCCACTGAAGTCTGGCAAGTTTGGTATCAAACTTCTCAGCACAATAAACCCACACTTGTGCCACTGTTGTATTTATTGAAACATGCACCCAGAGGACATCTTAGAGATGCCCCCTATATGTTAGCCAAACTTCTAGTGAAGGATTGACCTGTCTGTGCCAGCCTGACACTTCCAGATGAGTTTCTGACAACATGGGGTGAGAGCCTTTGTGTACTCTGTGGCCAGAAACAAAGCCTGCAGTGGGTGGGGGTGCTTCACACCTCCCCCCTGCAGGAACTGTAACACCTGCCAGTGAGCTTCAAGGGCTTAGGCCTCTTGTTACAGTGCTTCAGGCCACTCCAGGTAGTGGAGATGCCCGCCCCCCTGGACAAAGCCCCACTTTTGGTGGCAAGTCCGGCGGCAAAGTTAGGAGAAAAAAGGAGGAGTGACCACTTCGGCTAGGACCACCCCTAAGGTGTCCAGGGCTGAAGTGACCCCATCCTTGCAAAATCCTCCATCTTGGTTTGGAGGACAGGGACCAATTGGATTAGGTCTGTGCCTCCCTCCCTAAAGGGAGTGGACACTGGAAGGGTGTAGTCACCCTCAGGGATAGTAGCCATTGGCTACTGCCCTCTAACCCCTGTAACACCCCTAAATCTAGGCTTTAAGGGCTCCCTTGAACTTAGCTCATCAGATTCCTGGCAATCTCAAGAAGAAGACAAAAAAAAGGACTGCTCAGCTGACCCCCAGCAGCGAAGACACCAACTGACTTGTTCCCAGCTCTACAGGCCTGTCTCCAGCTTCTGAAGCCCTGCTACAAAAAAGGTGACACATTCTGCAGGACCAGTGACCTCTTAAAAGCCTCAAAGGGACTGCCTGCACACCAGAGGGCCAGGATCTACCGTGGACAGCGGCCTGTCCAGAAAGAAACTCCATCAAAGGAATCCAGAACCGCCCCAGATCTGCAAGTCCTGCCCACTCTGCACCTGATGCCCACCGCCCATGTCCAGGTGGCCCAACGAACTAGAGCTGGTCCCCAGGTGATTCTGACCTAGTGTCCACCTTGGGTTGACCCCTCCTGACCCCCACAACAAGGCCTACAGACTAAATCCAGAGGACCCCACTGCCTGTGAAGGATCTGGAGGAAGATATCCGACGTCAAAAGGTACCCTGCACCCGCAGCCCCCTTGCACTTGGGGAACCCTGACATCCGGTGCAGCAACGTGCAGCAGGCTGCCCTCCTCACTGTCCAGCCTATGATATTTCAGAGCCAACCCCTTAGATCCAGCCTGCAGCCTACTTGTGACCCCCAGACTCTCCCTTGTTAAAAAGCATTGGGAGCCCGACGCTGTGTTTGCATGCTGCGCCTGGCCACTCCTGTGCCAATGAGGGTGTGTGTTTGGTGCTGAACTGTGCCCCCCCCAGTGCTCACCTAACCACCCCAAGTCTGCCCTCCAAAGATGTGGGTACTTACTTGCAGCAGGCCTGATTCCGGGTACCCCCCAGTCTCCATAGGACTCCATTTTAAATCTTGCATCATGTGTGACCTCTGCACCCGGCCGGCCAGTGTTGCTCGTGATCGGCGTTTGGGGTTAACTTGAACCCCAATCTGTGTACATCCTAACTCCCGGAGACTGGAACTTACCTCGAAACTGTACTAACTTTTCTTCCACCCTAGAACTGTGTTTGAAAATTGCTATGTCAACTTTTAAAACAGATGTTTGATATTTTCTGGAAAACCATTTAACTTGCCAAATTTAAACAAAGTGGTGTTGATACATATGTCTGATACTTACAAGTGTACTTACCTGCGAACTGAATCTTGTGGTTCTAGAAATAAAGTAACAAAATATATTTTTGCTATGAAAAAACCTTTGGTGTGGAGTTAGTCATTGAATGTGTTCTTCATTTATTGTCTGTGTGTGTACAACAAATGCTTTGCACTACCCTCTGATAAGCCTAACTGCTCGACCACACTACCCCAAAAGAGAGCATCAGTATTATCTACTTTAGCCTCTGTTAAACCTCTGGAGAACCCCTGGACTCTGAACACACTATGACCCTCATTACAACCCTGGCGGTCGATGATAAAGCGGCGGTAATACTGCCAACAGGCCGTAGGTAAAAAAAATTGAATTATGACCACGGCGGAAACTGCCCACCCATACAGCCACTTTAACACACCGACCTCCACAGCGGTAGCAAAAAGCACTGCGGCGGTAACTGTCAACACCCAGACGGAAGACAATGTACCGCCCACTGTATTACAACAGGCCTATCCGCCACCTTTTCCGGGGCGGTAGCAACGACATCAAAAGTACGGCGGAAACAGAACACAGAAGGCAAAGGACTCATCTCTAGACACTCAAGGAAGGACCACGACGCCATGGAGCCCGAGTTGCACATATTTCCCACGATTGTATACCTCCTCATTCACTACGAACATCAACGCTGGCGAAGACGACCACGGTGAGTACTGCCACCTAGCACACAAGGGAGGGGGGAGGAAAAAGAGAGTGACACACACACGCAACACCCCACCCCCAACACCATACACAAACAGATGCAGTAACATTACATATACACCCCGTACACCTCAGGAATAATGCAAGGACAAAATTAATTGATTAAGGTGAGTGTAATAAGATAAAATACTAGAAACTCGTGATTCAAAATCAAAACAGTATATAGATATATACAAATGGAGGGACGCTGTCACGTCCTCAATGTCCGTGGGCCACAGGGACACATCACATAGGCCAAGGCCCCGCTTGACTCCTGCAACTACATGGAGGCAACACTGCAGGGGCATGAGGTCTAAAATGCAGAGGCACCTCAGGGGGATGGGGAATGGGGGGGAATTCAGCTGGAAGATGGTACAACACCAATGATCCTGGAGGGGGCTACATGCCCTGTGCGATGTCCTTGGGAGTGCAAAGCCACAGTCTCTCTAGTGGGTGGTTTGCCCACTGCTTGGTCCTGGGGAGTGGAAAGCCACAGTCTCTCAAGTGGGTGGTTTGCCCACTGCTTGGTCCTGGGGAGTGCAAAGCCACAGTCTCTCAAGTGGGTGGTTTTCCCACTGCTTGGTCCCGGGGAATGCAAAGCCACAGTCTCTCTAGTAGCTGGTTTGCCCACTGCTTGGTCCTGGGGAGTGCAAAGCCACAGTCTCTCTAGTGATAGGTTCTGGGAGGGGCCTTGTGCCCTGTGTGCTTCAACCTGGCAAGGAGGGGTGAGTGGATGGCTTCTTCCAATGGTTCTGGAGGGGGCCTTGTGCCCTGTGTGCTTCATCCTGGCAAAGAGGGGGTGAGTGTATGGCTTCTTCCACTGGTTCTGAAGGTGGCATTGTGCCCAGTGTGCTTCATCCTGGCAAGGAGGGGGTGAGTGGATGGCTTCTTCCACTCGTTCTGGAGGGGGCATTGTGCCTTGTGATAAAGATCTTGCGTAGTGCAAGGTCACAGTCTCTCACCTGGGTGTCAGACCCACAGGATTTGCAGGGTCCAGGACGCAGGAGGTAGGACTACACACTGCCCGCCGGTGGTGACGGCTGCTCAGTGGTGGCAATGGCGGTGCTGGTGTCGGGGCTGGCAGCGGTGGGGGGAGGCTCCAGCCCTTCCCCTGAAGCCTTGGACATCTGAACCGCCATGGTTGGTGGTGCAGGCCATTTGCCCTTCCCCTTGGCAGCTGGTGGTGCCTCCTTGCCCTTCCCCTTAGCAGCTGGTGGTGCATCTTTCCCCTTCCCCTTGGCAGCTGGTGCAGGCACACTGTCAGTGCTGATGGCTGGTTCCCTGGAGCCTCTCCCACCTGCAGTAGCTGCCGACACTATTGTGGTCGTGGACTGGGTGGCTGAGGTGCTAGCCTGGGTTCTGACCACCCTGGCCTGACGTGATGGGCAGGGGGTAGGGGTAGGGAAGAGGTCAACGGCAGAGAGGAGAAACTTCTTAGGGACACTGGGGCAGGAAGATGGTGAAGGTTTGGGAGTGAAGGAAGAGGGAGTGGTTGTTGGAGGTGTCTACTGTGTTTGGGTGCAGGTGCATGGGCTGGATGCTGTTGTGAGGTGGATGGCTGTTGGGTGTCTGGGTGCCTTTGTTTGTGTACTTTGGGAGGAGGGGGCACAGACACAGTGGGAGAGGACACTGGGGATGTCTGCATGGATGTGGGTGTGGTGACTGCCAGTGAGGGGTGTGTAGTGATAGGTGTGCTAGTGATGGTGGTAGTGGATGAGGATGTAGTGCATGCAGGTGTGAGTGGAGACACTACTGGGAGGGTGGTGGATGAGGAGGGGGACACAGTGGAGGTAGTGGGTGTTGTTATGTCTGCATCTAGATGGTGTTTGTGTGAGTGCCTGTGGGATGATGTGGGGTGCTTGTGTTTGCCTGAGCCACTCCTGTGTGTTGTCTTGGGTGCATGCTGGTCTGACTGTGTGCTTGGGATAGGTTGGGGTTGAGGGGAATGGGACTGGGCAGAGGAAGTTGGAGGTGAGAGGCTAGAGACAGGGACAATGGCTGCCATTAGGGAGGAGGCCAGAGCCTGGATTGATATCTGTTGGGCTGCCATGCCAGAGTAAATGCCCTCCAGGAATGCATTTGTTTGTTGCAAATGGCCTTCCAGGCTCTGGATGGCATTCCTTACGGTTGACTGCCCAACAGAGATGGATCTCAGGAGGTCAATAGCCTCCTCACTCAGGGCAGCAGGGCTAACTGGGGCAGGGCCTGAGATACCTGGGGCGAAGGAGATGCCCCCCCTTCTGGGTGAGCAGGCACAGGAAACTCGCTGAGGGGCTGCTGGGAGGGCGGTGCTGGTACGGGGTTGGCAGCTGTGCCTGTAGTTGGGATGGGCACTAAGGTGTCTGCCACCAGCAGGGAGCTTCCATCGGAGGAGGTATCACTGTCCGAACTGTCCCCTCCTGTCTCCGCTGTGGTGCTCCCCTGGCCCTCTGTCCCACTGGTGCCCTCACCGTCGGTGGATTCGGCCTCCTGGGCCCTGTGGGATGCAGCTCACTCCGTCGCCGGTGCCTCTGCTCCTCCCCAAAATGATGCTAATGCACATAAGGACAGGGTGACAAAACAAAAAGGTGGGAAAGAGACAAAGGATACACTTGGTCAATGGCAGCAACAACACCACTGTTGGCGTACACGACACACACACACAGGGAACAGCCCTACGCACTAGGCAATGCACTACCAGTCACAATGCTAGTCACCAGCCCATGGACAGGAATACCTAATGCCAATTGCAGCATACCTGAGACCCACAGACCCCTACCCAGTAGTGGATGCCTACTAGCTTGGTTGGAGGTGGTGTTCATCAGCCCAACATGGAACCTACCCTGCAATGTCCGGCCTGGCCAAGGGGCACCCACAGGCCCACATCCCCCACCTGGAGACCACCCCACCACACACAAGTAGTATAATGTGAAACTGTACTCACCCCCTTGTGGCTGCTGTGATGCCCCCAAGCGCCCATCCAGCTCCGGATATTCTGCCGCCAGTATGCATGCCATCAGGGGGCTCAGGGTTCGACGGGCACCCCTTCCTCGTTGGGAGGCCATCCCCAGCTGGGCCTCTGCCGTCTTCCTTTCCCAGCATCTCAGGTCCTCCCACCGTTTGCAACAGTGGGTGCTCCACCTGTCGTAGACCCCCAGGGTCCGCATGTCCTTGGCAATGGCACGCCATAGCATCCGGCCTGTTACACTCATGGCCCACCATAGCCCTCACATCCCCTTACGCACAGACATTGCCCACCATACATGCATCACACTGCCCAGAACCCTTCCACCAACCTCCCCCCTACACGAGGCCCTCACACACAGCACTCCATGCATCCATGCCCCTTGCATCGTGCTCATAGTGTACTCACCTGTTGGTCTGGAGGCCCATACAGCATTCGGTACTGGGGTAGGACCCCATCCACCAGTCTCTCCAACTCCACAGCAGTGAAGGCGGGGACCCTTTCCCCATTGACACGAGCCATGGTCGATTCCAGCCACAGGTCACAGCAGCACTTGCAGTGTAGGTCCTCTCCTGTTGAAGGTCAGGTAGCAAGTGAGTGAACAGATAGAAAATGTCAGTCACGTCCGCGGCGGTGTGTACCATCACCGCCGGCGTACATCACCATTGGCCACTGTAATCCATAGGGCCCATACACAACCAATGAGGTGTTGCACGGCGTTATTCGACCGCCTCCCGCAACAGCGCACAACTTCAGCGGAATTACCTCATTTCCACCTGTCCCTCCAAACATGACAGGCGGATGCCATTTTGAGGGAGGGCAGGCCATGGCACTTAACTGCGTCACATCACACATAGGCACCATTTGGGCCTATTCAACAACATACTGTTATTGTCAGAACATGCAATGCAGTATAGTGTTTGGAAATGTGGAAAACTAACGAGCTGCTCCTCGTTTTTGCACCCTAGATTACAACCGCTGTGGATGAATAGGAGATGGAGACATACCCCCATGTACAGACCGCTGGTGGACTTGGCAACACTGGAGGACACATTATCCTCACCTATAGACTTGACAGGGCCACAATCAAAGAGCTGGCATTCCTTATGGTTGAGTGCCCAACAGAGATTGATCTCAGGAGGTCAATAGCCTCCTCACTCAGGGCAGCAGGGCTAACTGGGGCAGGGCCTGAGATACCTGGGGCGAAGGAGATGCCCACCCTCCTGGGTGAGCAGGCACAGGCAACTCGCTGAGGGGCTGCTGGGAGGGCGGTGCTGGTACGGGGTTGGCGGCTGTGCCTGTAGTTGGGATGGGCACTGAGGTGTCCGCCACCAGCAGGAAGCTTCCATCGGAGGAGGTATCACTGTCTGAACTGTCCCCTCCTGTCTCCGCCGTGGTGCTCCCCTCGCTCTCTGTCCCACTGGTGCCCTCACCGTCGGTGGATTCGGCCTCCTGGGCCCTGTGGGATGCAGCTCCCTCCGTTGCCGGTGCCTCTGCTCCTCCCCAAAATGATGCTAATGCACATAAGGACAGGGTGACAAAACAAAAAGGTGGGAAAGAGACAAAGGATACACTTGGTCAGTGGCAGCAACAACACCACCGTTGGCGTACATGACACACACACACAGGGAACAGCCCTACGCACTAGGCAATGCACTACCAGTCACAATGCTAGTCACCAGCCCATGGACAGGAATACCTAATGCCAATTGCAGCATACCTGAGACCCACAGACCCCTGCCCAGTAGTGGATGCCTACTAGCTTGGTTGGAGGTGGTGTTCATCAGCCCCTGCCCAACATGGAACCTACCCTGCAATGTCTGGCCTGGCCAAGGGGCACCCACAGGCCCACATCCCCCACCCGGAGACCACCCCACCACACACAGGTAGTATTATGTGAAACTGTACTCACCCCCTTGTGGCTGCTGTGATGCCCCCAAGCGCCCATCCAGCTCCGTATATGCCGCCGCCAGTATGCCGGCCATCAGGAGGCTCAGGATTCGACGGGCACCCCTTTCTCGTTGGGAGGCCATCCCCAGCTGGGCCTCTGCCATCTTCCTAGCCCAGAGTCTCAGGTCCTCCCACCGTTTGCAACAGTGAGTGCTCCGCCTATCGTAGACCCCCAGGGTCCACACGTCCTTGGCAATGGCACGCCATAGCATCCGGCCTGTTACACTCATGGCCCACCATAGCCCTCACATCCCCTTACGAACAGACATTGCCCACCATACATGCATCACACTGCCCAGAACCCTTCCACCAAGCTCCCCCCTACACGAGGCCCTCACACACAGCACTCCATGCATCCATGCCCCTTGCATCGTGCTCATAGTGTACTCACCTATTGGTCTGGAGGCCGATACAGCATTCGGTACTGGGGTAGGACCCCATCCACCAGTCTCTCCAACTCCACAGCGGTGAAGGCGGGGACCCTTTCCCCATTGACACGAGCCATGGTCGATTCACAGCAGCACTTGCAGTGTAGGTCCTCTCCTGTTGAAGGTCAGGTAGCAAGTGAGTGAACAGATAGAAAATGGCATTCACGTCCGCGGCGGTGCGTACCATCACCGCCGGCGTACATCACCATTGGCCACTGTAATCCATAGGGCCCATGCACAACCAATGAGGTGTTGCACGGTGGTACTCGACCGCCTCCCGCAACGGCGCACGTCAGCAGAATTACCTCTTTTACACCTGTCCCTCCAAACATGACAGGCGGATGCCATTTCGGGGGAGGATAGCCCATGGCACCTAACTGCGTCACAGTACACATAGGCACCATTTGGGCCTATTCAACAACATACTGTTACTGTCAGAACATGCAATGCAGTATAGTGTTTGGAAATGTGGAATACTGACGAGCTGCTCCCCGTTTTGCACCCTAGATTACAACCGCTGCGGACGAATAGGAGATGGAGACATACCCCCATGTACAGACCGCTGGTAGACTTGGCAACACTGGAGGACACATTATCCTCACCTATAGACTTGACAGGGCCACAATCGCAGAGCTGAGTGCCCAATTGGAGCCTGACCTGATATCTGCTATCTGTCACCCCACTGGGATTACCCCTCTTGTGCAAGTCCTATCTGTGCTCCATTTCTTGGCAACTGGCCCCTTCCAAGTGACAGTGGGATTGGCAGCAGGAATGTCACAGCCAATGTTCTCAATAGTGCTAACCAGAGTTTTGTCTGCCCTGATAAAACACATGCGCAGCTACATCATTTCCCCCCAGGTGGAGGATTTGGCCACAGTGAAAGCTTACTTATATGCAATGGGACATATCCCCAACATTATTGGGGCAATTGATGGTACACATATTGCATTTCCGCCCCCCTCCCGGAGAAATTAACAGGCATTTAGAAATCGGAAGAGCTTTCACACCATGAATGTGCTCTTTGGTGGTATGGGACTGTGCCTGGATAACTGACTGTCTGGAGATCGCTGATGGGCCAGGTTGGTCATCCTGATCCAGGCGAGCAGAGCTGCTGTCATCACTGTGTGCCTCTTCTGTGGGGGGACTGGATGTTGCTGGCACCTCCTCTCTGGTGATGTTGGGTGGGGAACCTGTGGGGATTTAAATGCAATGTTAAAGTTTATGTGTGTGACATCTTGTGCATGGGTGTGTTGCCCTGTATGGTTGTGATTGCCCTGTCAGCTTTGCCTTGCGTGAGTAGTGTTTCTGTGGGCTAGGTGATTCTCTCTAATGTGCATGCTTTGGTGATGGGTGTCCATGCAGGTCTGTGATGGGGGTCCAGGAATTGGTGTTGCATGCAGGGCTTGGTATAGGGATGGGTGGGTTGTGATGGTGGGGTATATGTGAGGTGGTGGAGTGATGGGGGTGAGGGTAGTGGTAGGAGTTTGTGTTGGCATGCAGGTAGGGGGGGTGAAAGTAGTAAAGAGTTCACTTACCAGAGTCCAGTCCTCGTGCTACTCCTGCCAGGCCCTCAGGATGCAGTATTGCCAAGACTTGCTCCTCCCATGTTGTTAGTTGTGGGGGAGGAGGTGGGGGTCGTTCCACTTCTTCCTGATGTCGTCCCTTGTTCTGGGGTGCTGTCCCACGATGTTGACCCTGTCCACGATTCTCCGCCATAGCTCCATCTTTCTGGCAATGGATGTCTGCTGCACCTGTGATCCAAATAGCTGTGGCTCTACCTGGATGATTTCCTCCACCATGACCCTTAGCTCCTCCTATGAGAACCTCGGGTGTCTTTGTGGTGCCATGGGTGTAGTGTGTGTGGTGTGTGTGAGGGTATGTGGGGTGATGTGTTGGGGTGTGTGCTGTGAGGTGCGTGGATGGTGTATGGGTGATGGTGTTCTGAGGCTCTGGTTCTGTGGGTGCTCTTGGTGTGTCTCTCAGTTGTCAATGTTTTTAGAGTCAACAAGGGTTGTGGGTAACGTGTGTGTGTGTGTTTTATAGTGGTGTGAGTGTGATGTGTGTATGTGTGTCAGGTGTGTGTTGTTCAAATTGTCCAATGTGGTGTTGTTTTGTTAGTGTGTGTGTATTTTGAGCGTGGTGGTATGTACTGCCAATGGTTTACCACGGTTGAATGTCTGCCGTGTGGATTCGTGGGTCATAATGCTGTGGGCGTATTTCTGTTGGCGTAACGGTGTGGGTTTTGCTACCACCAGATTATTACTGAACTTTGGTCTGGCGGACTTGTGTGTGTGTCTGTATAGTGACGGATTGCTATGTGTGGGTCATAATATGGGTACCGGTAATCAGCCGCGGCGCTGGTATGTTGGCGGCGGTCGGCATGGAGGTAAGCTGGACTTACCACCAATGTCATAATGAGGGCCAATGTCTCATTTTGATATAGTATATACAGAGCCAGCTTCCTACAGTGTGTATGTGTGTGTGTGTTTGTGCGCACGTTCGTGCAGATCGTGAAGCTCAACGCTAACTGGGAAGTCTGTGTAAAGTGTTTTTAATGGATCCCTGACATGAATTATTAAAGTTTGAAATATAAATGATAACAACATTGGGTCTCCTAATTGTGCTTATTCACTTTTAATCTGGAGCGTACTCTATTTCACTCCTCTCCTTGGAGCTTTCTTGCTCCTTAGTCATACTGCAGCTTATTTGTCTTGCAGCTGAAGTCACTAGGAGGATCTTTCTGTTCACACAGTTCCCTGTGGGTTAGGACTTTCTGTCCAGGCTTAGAGGCCAGTTCTGTTTCCATTTCCCATAAAATACTGAGGTACTAGCACTTATTTGGTACTTATCTAATTTACAGCTACACCAAATTAGAAGTTGCAAACCAGTAAACAGATTGCAACAGAGGGTCAATAGTATGCAATTTCAACAGGATGCTCATAAGGAAAAAGGAGGGCAATGAGGTGTTACAAGATGGGGCTAAGATACAGATGGTGCATTAAATGAACTGGACACATTTATGATCAACTTGCCTGATGCTGAGAAGTTAGTAACAAAATACCCACCAAAAGATATGTATTCCACGACAAAGTACCCTATTTTGAGTTCCCTCAATAGTAGCCATGCCACAGACAGTGGCCTTCCGGATCCACCAAAAGTAAAAAAAAGTGGAGTGCCCCATCTACAGAGGCTGATCCAATGCCAAGTATGGAAGAGATAGAGCTATTGCACATTTTCATTAAAAGGTAAGGCTAGTATCTTTCTCTTGACAGAAAACAGTTACAGCATAATAATGAGATTGGATACGTGGGTGTTTACAATTACCCCTCTGTTGGAGGGGTCACCTTCTGGTTGGCTGAGGTGAGACCTTAGCCAGGCAGAACCTACCACTCCCATCAGGGGTGGGTGATTACACTAGCTGTATAACCAGCCCTCACCCTTGGGTAGCCTGGCACAGAGCTGTCAGGCTTATCACTGGGGCAACGAGTAAAGCATTGGCACAGCACTTCCACAGAACAAATACACTGAGTGTCACAAAAGAGATTTAACATGAAGTGTATGTAAATAAAGTTTGTATTCAGCACCCACATTAGTTAACACAACATGAACAGCATGGAAATCTGGGTGTAAATCACATTTAGAAATATCACTAGCTGTACTAGGCCCAATTGTGTTAAAACAACAGTAACAGTATGTACACGTGAGAAAAATAATACTTTCCCTCCCAGTACCCACATGTGGTGTCAAATCACTGTCAGCAGAAGAGCCACCCTTGCGATTACCATAATTCTAAATCATACTGTTTTAGGGTGCACCCTGTTTCACATTGATAGCAGCAATGTGTACATACAGAGAACTTCAGAACTTTTAAATAGCTTCACGGTCTAGGCCGCACAGGTAATACCCAATGTTAACTGTGGTAGTCCTCTGACCAGTAAACAATGTGTACGGCAACACCACCCTGCAGTGTAGTCAATCACCAGCAATCACTCCCACTCACTCATTCCACATCCCTACGCGGTGCCACAGATATTAGGGAAGCTAGTATAACACATACTCACACACACTCGCTACCAGCACCCTAATGTGCTGCACTGAAATCCATCAGGTTAGTGGTCACTGTGCTCCCAGACCCCCCCTGAGTCCAAAACTTCCTCCACCCAGTTCCTACTAACTGCCCTCCCATAAACTGGAGTTGAGAGCACCCTTTCCCTAGATCCTAGGATGCTCGCGGCCGGAGGTACACCTACTCAGGATCCCGGGTCAAAGGTGGGGGGAAGAAAGAGATAACAGCTGATCAGGCAACAGTCGTCAAATTGAGGTTTGGCCACCACTTGGGAAGTTCACTATGGGTCTCTGCACTGTGCCTTCCGGTGCAGGCCCCGGTATGCAAAGGACAGGGGGAGGATCTCTTTGGGACACATGCTGTTCGCAGTGGCGTCCAGCCAAGCCAGGCAGACCAATACACAAAGTTACCAATTCTGCACCTCCCTGGTACGGGGCACAAAGTCTGGGGCACAATGACTTGAGTCACACCAGACAACTCCGATTGCACACGAAGAGTCACCAATGCCGTACTTCCCTGGAATGAGGCACAATATCTGGTGTGCGAGGGCTTGAGTCACACCAGACAATAACGATTGCACACAAAGAGTTATCAATGTTGTACCTTCCTGGAATGAGGCACAACGAATGGTGCGCAATGATTTTAGTTACCCCAGACTAATCCAGACCGAAATGAAGAGTTATCAATGCTGTACCTTCTTGGAATGAGGCATAGCGTCTGGTACACGATGTTTTGAGTCGCACCAGACAAATCCGGACTCAGATGAAGCGTTCCAAACCCGTAACTCCCTGGAATGAGGCACAACATCTGGTGCATGATGACTTGAGCCGCACCAGACCAATCGGGTCACACACACAGAGGCACAAGTTCAGCGGTGCCACACGAGGTAGAATGCAACATTGTTCCGGTTAACCCCCCACCTCCGAGTGCTGCAGTCAGTAAACTGGACACCACATACAATGAGCATGCAGTTGGGTGTTGCACAAGAGAAATGCGGCACACTCGACAAAAGCGCACTACCATCAAGATGATTATGCATGTTGTGGCTCCACAATGAAGGGCCACACTCCTTGAATGCGGGCAGTACTTTGAAGGCTCCGCACCAGGCAAATCCAGTCTCCAGGCACAAAACTTAATTCCAGGCTCACACCGCTGCTGCCAGGTTACTTCTAGCAGAAGATGTAGACACTTAAGAGGGCACCTCTCTCCAGATGATGTATAGGTCCCTCGCAGGTGGTCTTTGATGTCCCTGAGACATCTACCAGAGAACAGGGGTAAGCTAACAAGCCCTTGGCTGGGGAATGCACAGATGTGCTCCTCTATCCACCAGTGTAGACTCAAGTTGAATTAAAAGGCACACAAAGTAGTTTAGGGCAGAGAAATTACCTCTTTCTAAAAGTGGCATTTCTCCATGATTATTGACAAAACCACCTTTACCATAGAAAGGGGTTTGTCAAGACGATAGTAAACAATATGAAGCTGCTCTGCTGCTTCCACTGTTGCAGGTAGGTGTAACTGTAACACTTTTCTCAGGTTAACCTATGGGCAGAGCAGCTCTCCTTTGCAGTGAAAACACACATGGGTATTCTTCATTCTCTGACATACGTGTCCTTGCACACATACAAGCCTGCATTGGCAGGCTGGACACGTGGTTAAAAGCACCACAGGTGCTAGTGTGAACACCCAGGCCTGCTATAGCAGACTGGATACATATATAAAAAAAAACACAAGTACTAGTGTGTATACCCAGGCCTGCTATGACATGCTGGATTACATATTTAAACATGCCATAGGGGCAACTGCGCACACAGGCCCGCTATGAAAGGATCAGCACAAGTTTAGCGTGCCAGTGGACACATACACACAAGCTCACTAGCACCACTTCCTCGTACATGTAGAAAGGCATGCCCACTTCCATAATGTATTGACAATGGGAAAGGGCCCAGGACCTTAAGGCCACCAGCACGGAATCAACAAAAACCTATAGTAAGAGCTGCCCCCCCTAGGTAGGTAACCCACATGGGGGTTCTTCCCTACTGGGCATGGGACACCCATGTGTACCTGCTCAGTCTTCCATATACCACCCGTCCCGCCTTTCAGGGGGTGATCTAGGGGTAGTGGATGGTCCCCTCAGGATTGGGTACGAGGTTAGTACTGCCAACCTAAGACCAAGCACAACTGCGTCTCCACAGGCCTGCATTGGCAGGCCCGATACATGCTTCACAGACTATTCTAGTGGTTGGCACAATCAGTGCAACATCCCACTAGTAACCAGGGCTGTACCCGCCCTGGATATGTGGTCTACCTTTTTATAGGGCACTCTGAGGTACAGCACCTGAACCAATCACATAAATGGCCACTCCTACATATGTAGGCAGGGCACGTGCACTTTCCCACTGCAGGACAGTGGGAAAGTGCCCAGAGTCCTAAGGCCATGCAAAGAGGGACAGCAAAAGAGCTGGAGGAAAAAGCAAAAGGTTTTAGAGAAATCCTCTAAGAAGGAGCATCTCCAACACCCTCCATTTTTAGGGAGAGACATTTCCAGTCCTCACATTTCATGGTAGCTCTACAAAGGCGTTTATGGCGCTTCCATCAGGGGTACCCCCAAAAAGTGACTACACTCATGGTGGAACCAGACACTATGTTGGCACAAACGTCGAAGCGTGGGTTCATGGCATCGAACTCTAAATATGGCACATTTTTTACTTGTAAGCCAGTGGAGAGCTTAGGTTTGCTACTATGGCAAACGGAAATTTTGCCTGCAAAATTCTAATTTAGTTTGGTTTCTGGAATATTGTGATGCAGTTATTTCACCCTGACTAAAAATGAAATTAGCAAGCTAAGTAGGAAGAGGGGAGTAAGAAGCTCAATTAGGACGTCTGCAGGACCTCAAGAAACACTTGTAGTGCTCAGCTCCTGTAGCGCTAGCTACAGGACCAAATAGATACGGGGTGTTTCGAAGTCATAGTCCTAAAAGATCATTAGACATCAATTATTTTTTAATAATGTATTTTTTATTAACCGGTGATCCTTTTTCATCAAAGAAAAAATAGCCAACAGGTGTTTCGCTACTAATATACAATACAAGTGCTGCTTCTTCAGGGCCAGCTACTTAGTTATATTGGACAGCTTGTAAGTTGTTACTTCAAAACTTATTTGATTCTCATCAATCTTATTAGTAACCTTTGAAGTTTGAACTTAATTTAAAACACGCACACAGTCTGATAACCGGGATTCTAATGCTGTCGCCATTTAAATGGACATTTTTTTATTTAAAGGTGAAGTTATCAGTTTTTAACAAACGAGACAGGATTTCCCATTTCTCGTCTCAGTTCTTTCACACAGCCAAGCACACAGCAGAGGAGTTAGGCAGGTCCTCAAGTTTCAGAAGTGCAGACTGCAAGCTCTGACTACCGTTTTCCCTTTTTTGTCCCAATGGATCCTTTGGCTGTCAAGTCACACAAACTTCCAGGCATCTAGATATAGTGAGCAAGTACGGCAAAACAGTAGGCAAAATATGCCAAGGGGCAATGTTGGTGGCAGTTGGGCCAACACTGGCAGACAGGTTCCGTTTGACACCGGAAAACTGGCATCTTCTTCTTCTTGTGTCTCAAGAATCATGGTGTCTTCATGAGCAGGACAGCTATGTTCAGTGGAACCCAGCGACTATAGGATAATATTCAGAGTCCGTTGGTGCCTTACATTAGTCTTGTGGGTATGTATGGCTTTAAAGACCTTCGAGACAATAAAATCTGAAAGTCTTGTGATATTCTGTAATTCACGTCTGCCATGTGGCTCAGCTTTTAGGCACCAATACTTCGACCCAGCCATCTTTAGTTTTCCTGGCCGTCAAGAAGATCACCTGTGGTGAGGCAAGTATGTTAGGGGGCAAGCTGGGCTTGTTCCATGTGTGGACAAAATAGCTCCCAGCCTTCCTAGGTGAAATCAAAGGTTTGAAGTACACTGGGCATTCCTCAAGCGAGGCCTCAGCATATGATTGCCTGTATTAATCCAGTAGTGTAGTAAGCTTGCCATGTGGCATAGGGCAAGCAAGAGTTTTAGTCTTTCTTTACCACTGCAGAAAGCAGAAAGTTCAGATCAGTGGAAGGATAGCCCTTCTTTTTTACAGTTGAGCGCAAAGGGCGCTGTCCCTGATGTTATCTCTCTGTGGGCTTTTAACTACACCCATGTCAATCAGTTTGGTTGGTTTGTGGGCTTACCTTTTAAAATGAGTTTGATTTAATTAGTGAAAGGCATGCATACATCATGCCTTTTCCAGTGTTTAGCCCACCTCACTACTGAAAACATACGAGACTCCATGTTTTCCAGATGGTTTCTACACTACTTTTTCTCCTTATTTCGTAGGCAGCGCGATCTCACTGGACAGTAGTAGAGTGCTTTGCATGACATCGACCCTGTTACATGGAGATTTGCACTTTTGCCGGTTACATGGATAATTGCACTTTTGCCTATAAATTTCACTGCATGCTAACTTCTATTTCCTTTTGTGTGTTTGCTTTGTGCTCATGGTGGCCATCGGCTTGCGTATGTGAAACTGTTTTACTTTTCAGTTTATGTGGCAAGAAAAGTCCGGTTAGGGGTTTACAAAGCTAATAGCTTTAACTCGAGTAAACGCAAAAACCCATTGCATTGCAAATGCTTGTTTGTCTTTGCATCTTTAATGCCACTGAAGCATGCTTATCACCTAGGTCCTCTGATGTTGCACTGATGGTTGGGTCCCTTTTGCTGTGTAAAATAGTTGTGATAAACAAATTTACAACTTGCATACCACCCACATGTTCTGCATGACTGACGCACCTAAGCATGGTTGCAGAAGCTTGAATATAGCAGGAGGAAAATTGGAGGATGTTCAACTAATGTTGCTTATTAGTCCCGATGAGACACACGGATGTTTGGCAAAAGGGGTCAAACATCAACTTTTACTGAAATGAACGGAATCTTTAAAAAGACTGTTTTAGGATCCACTGGATAACATTTGCCTTAAGCTTCTTTAAACGTGTTTCAGCCTGTGGTTTTATTGCACTATTATATGCACACATTTCACCTACATCGTTCAACCACTTTACTGCGCTGTCAGCACAATGTATATTTCTGTAAAGCTTGTAAACTAACTAAAATTACATGACATATAAAAGACGTGTCTTGTAAATGCAACTCCTTTTTGTCAGTAAGGTTTTCTCCTTGTGAAAAAATGTTTACCAGGAAAAGTTGAAGACAGTTTTCTACGTACAACAGTTTAAAGCATCCTAGAACTATGGGCACATAGGGGCTAATTCATAAATGTAATTTACAGAGTGGTAAACTCTGTAGTAAACATATGTT
The DNA here is from genome assembly GCF_031143425.1 of Pleurodeles waltl. Classification (NCBI taxonomy): domain Eukaryota; kingdom Metazoa; phylum Chordata; class Amphibia; order Caudata; family Salamandridae; genus Pleurodeles; species Pleurodeles waltl. The sequence goes on from NC_090446.1 coordinate 911,589,545, forward strand.
TACCAAGAAATTTACCTTTGTCAATGCACCTTTATAACTAGATTTACCTTTTAAACTCCTGCCAGGAATTCACAAATGCATTCCTGGCGGGCCTAAACCCATTTGCGGTGGCAGGGATGTTGGTCAGAAGTATTAAGTTTTCCGCACTTGTAAATCCCAATAAAGAGGTAGGAACTCCCAAATCAGTGGTATATCATTGAATAACGAAAAAGAAATGTCCATGGCATGCTGGGGCGTCATTTCTTTGGCTTCTTGTTTGGGACTGCCAGGCTTTCCCTTGTGGGTCCGAATAGGAAAAATGCTCAAAGATGGCGATGGCCAATGGTCAAAGGTTTCAGCAGCGGAGTCAGTGAGGACCTCACTGTTGAAAACAAGACACTTTGACTTACTTCTACTTAAAATGGAGCAAGGGAAGCATCATTTTTTGACAGATATCTACATCCGCCGAATTTTAAATGAGGTCATTTCTGTCTTGTTTGAATCGTCAGGAACTATTTTTCAGGATTACCCACGTTCCTATTGGTATAAGGGGAAATCTTTTTTTTTTGTTTCAGGTCCTTTTATTCAAGAGCATGTTTGGGTAATACTTGATTGCAACGAAGTATAGGCTAGTACCAGTGTTGACTACTGCTACTCAAGCCACCAGTTTGAGACAGGACAGAAGACATAAATAAGCACTTCTTAACGTTACCTTTTATTCAGGAGTATCATGGGATACTCTATGACAAGAACAAAGGACAACCTGTGTACTTGGGTCCCTGCTTCCGTTCCATCACTCAAACCCCCATTTTAGAGAGGAGACCTTAGTGCAGCTAAAATTGACCAATCTGACCCGAAGCATCCCCCACTGGATAACATTGCCTGCAGGGCTCAATGTTAAATTGCTTTTCTACCCCTTATCACTGGGAGCTGTAATCAGTACTTAATTTGAGCCAGTGGTTGCCGGTGGGCCCTCTAGCACTCAGTTTTGGGGACCAGCATTACTTTTGTTGGATCGAAAGTCCCTCAAGCCAGGGTGAATTGTACTATTCTGCTCACATTTAGTGCATTCTGTCTGACCTATTCTTCCTGTCCACTGGACTCAAGCTTCAACCACTCTGGAGGGTACTACACTTCTTTTGATGATGATGCTTACCCTGGCAGAGCTCTTGACTTTGCAGTACAACTACCTGTCCCCCTCTTTTCCCATAGGGGAGAGCACTGCCTATCTCTTGGCCATGCTTTTTGAACACTGACTTTGGGCTGTTTGTAACTGACTGCTAGGGTGCAGTTTGTGTGCTGCCCTTGCAGGCACATTTAGTCGCACAATTGGCCCCTGTGGAAGATTTTCCTCTTCCTGGCTTTGGTCTTTTTATGAACGTAGCCGTAATCCTGCCCACACTAGGAGCTTGGATGCCTGCGGCAGGAATAGTTGCCCATACCCTCTTCCTGTGAGTTGAGTTCAGAGCCAGAAAGATCTACTATTGAACAGGAGTATGAATGAAAGGCTTCCTGAGATATTTAGACCTGACACACATCTAATACTGGTTGATGCTTTCCCACTCCTCCCTTTCTCCCCGTTTACTTGAGGTGAAGACTTGAAACAGATTCCTTGACTTGATTATAAAGCCACTGATTTTTTAAGATGATCGTCCTTCTGATTTGTGCCTAATTTTCCACAAATTTGTTTATATGCTGGCTCCCTCAAGACCAGGAATTGACATAGGACCATAGAGCCCCCTATCTGCTATACTCTACAATGAAAATAGGAGGCTACCTGTGCAGACAGGAACATGCTCTCACTTTGTGGTCTAAACTCAAAGGGAAGCTGTGAAGGTCCAGCTGCAATGACCTGTCCGAAGTGGGGAAGGTAGACTTAAGATTAGAGGATCATCTTCCCAGCTTCTTATGTGACAACAAAACAGGAACACTCTCTTCCAGATGAGAGGCAAGCAGAGAGCTCGCTTCGTGAACCTCCTGCTCTGATCCTTGCCATGAGCAGCATGCCATTTGGTAAACTCAGCTTCTGTTTTAGGGTGCACAAGGTTAGAATTGGAGTGGGTTGTAGGAGTTCCCTTGTGCCTACACTTGGTATCTCTGGAGGTGGAGGAGACCACTTCGACTTTTTCGTGCCTGAGTATCTCCTGTCCATCGGTCTCAGTGAAACCCTTCTTTGCGTCTGAGCCATGTGGGCTGCTATCCGCTCAGTCATGCTGATTTCAAGAGTGTTATCTTAATTCATCCAAATGCATTGGTGCCCACAATGCTGTAAATAAAAAGCTCTACACTCCCTATTCCCAAGTCCCAGTCCAGCCAATTGCCCAAGTAGCCTCCTCATGTCTGCTGATTATGGTACAACGTCTAAGTGTACCCAATATTTCACAAATCTTCAACTTGGATGACCCCTTTTGAGAAACAAGTGGCTAAAGTTAGTGGACATTAATAAGTACTTTTTTTTCCTGATATCATTGTTGATTTGCATTCCAGTAGCTCATTAATAACCATAATAAACTGGGTTGAGTCTTCAAAGCCCGACTCCGTTAGGGAGCTGGCTTTGTCGGTGGGAATTCACAAACATCAGTTTTCATAGCATTGATCCTGGCTGCTTGAGTACCTGCCTATGATGTGATTGGGAGGGCAGAGGAGCTCTTTTATCTTTTCCTCCTCGAAGCAGCTGGCTAAGAAATCTGAGAGCTTTGAGCATTTTATCAGGGGCTGATTTGAACATTTTTCTCAGGGCTATTCCTGGTTCCCATCCCAGCCCTGAATCTAACTAGAGTCCTGAAATACTGTGAGACAACAGGGTTCAATCAGTATTAATACACCTTTAGTGCCAATGTGCCAATGCGCTTGAAAAATACTGGGGTCATATCTCAGTCTGACAAGGTGCTAACTACTTCAGAATTTCTTTGGTGATTCTTAGATTTATCAATTATACTCACTTGTTTTCTAAACAAAGACCTATAATTGTTTTAGTATAAAAAAAACAATATAAGTCTGACTGAACACTGCCTTTTCTTATATACTGTTTGATTGTGTAGCACCGTACTTGTGTTCCTAACTCATACAACACCCTGTCAGTAAACAGTAGGCAGACCTCACCACACCGACTCAACATACTTCCGTTATGCCATAATTGTTTACCGTGAGACATCCAACAGCACTGTCCGCCCAACAATACTGCTCCCTGAACCCATGTTCACAACATATCCCAGAGCTATATCGCTGTCACAGAGGTACCAACTCAACATCTGTCCACCTACAGCACACCATCATACATCGTAGAACCATTCAGATTGAAATGAACTTCCATCTATACAGAGCTTACTACCCCAGGCGATGTGTTGAAGTGCTTTATGGAAAGGAGCATGTTACTTCAGAACCCTACGTTAGTGGTTAGTCCAGTGGCTATTGGTTATTGTTGGTTATTGGGGTTAGTCTTTTGTTTGGAATGAAACCATTCCATGCATTTACTCCAGTTTTGTTTGTGGTATACCAATGAGTTAGGTATGATCATTAGCAGGGGCCATGCATGAAGCAAATGGTTAATGGAATGAACTGACATAGTTTTCTAAAGTTATTTTTATTAACTGTTTGCAAAAATACACATAACATGGTTACGCCTGTGAGAGGAAAATAGTGTCATCACATTACTTTTGACTAGATTATTAGAATTTCAATGTTGAAACACACTTCAACTTCTCATTGGCTACCAGACACTTTGTTTTTCCCTAGAGTGATACAAAATCAGTGACCAAAATGTCTAGTCCTCACTCAAAGTCCTTGCAGCATTTTGGTGAGTGACTGCCACAGTTCTAGGTTTGCCACCAGTTTCTTATCCCGCCCTATCAACTTCATGCATATTTCATCCTCTACTCACCTCTCCCCTATGTCTTTTTTCAACTGTTCAATTTAGGTGGTCTTGGAGTCATCCAATGTATAGTTAACCATCGTCGTGCCAGAAAAACATGAAAGATGTATGAACTTCCTCTTCATTTTATTTTTTGACTTAATTGGTTCTATACGCAGCAGACAGACTTGTGGATTGTTTTGGAGTTCTGACTGTATCCCTGCAGGATAACAGTCAACTACATGTGTCCAGGAAGTATGTTAATGTCAGATGAAAATATGTGGCCTCCATCTGCTGGCATCAAGGACAGTTTGTGGGGTCTGCCTTGTGGAGCATTGCTGGTGTGACCTATGTCCTAGGTATAAATTTAAACTGTATGAGCATGAACCATGCATTATGAATTAACTCTAGGGCTTCATCCTATTGTTTGTCTCGAAATTCTACCTTGCAGTCTATTTCCCGTTTTATCCTAGTTTTTAATAGAGGTTTTTCACATGTGCTCTTATAGCAACAAGCACCACGGTGGTAATCGCCAACAGCCAGGTGGAAGACAATGTACCGCTCTCTGTATTAAGACAGGCCTATCCGCCACCTTTTCTGGGGCGGTACCAACGACATCAAAAGCACAGCGGAAACAGTACACAGAAGGCAAAGGACTCACCACTGGGGCCACATGGAAGAACCATGTCACCATGGAGCCCGAGTTGCAGGTGTTCCCCATGCTCGTCTATTTCCTTCTTCACTATAAACACCAACACCGGCGAAGACGACCACAGTGAGTACTGCCGCCTAGCATACAAGGCAGCGGGGAGGAAAAAGAGAGTGACACACACAAGTAACACGCAACACCCCCACCCCCAACACCATACACATAAACTGATGTAGCAATAAAATAAATTTACCCCGTACCCCTCAGGAATAACGTAAGGACAAAAGGAATTGATTAAAGTGAGTGTAATAAGTTAAAATTGTAGAAAATCGTGCTTCAAAATGAAAACAGTATATACATATATACAAATGGAGGGATGCAGCCCAGCCCACAATGTCCGTGGGCCACAGGGCCACATCACATATGCCAAGGCCCCACTTGACTCTTGCAACAACACGGAGAGAACACTGCAGGGGCATCAGGTCGAAAATACACAGGCACCTCAGGGGGACGGCGAACGGGGGCACCGCAGCCGGAAGATGGTACAACACCACTGGTCCTGTAGGGGGTTACATGCACTGTGTGATGTCCTGGGGAGTGCAAGGCCACAGTCTCTCTAGTGGGTGGTCTGCCCACTGCTTGGTCCTGGGGAGTGGAAAGCCACAGTCTCTCAAGTGGGTGTTCTGCCCACTGCTTGGTCCTGGGGAGTGCAAAGCCATAGTCTCTCTAGTGGATGGTCTGCCCACTGCTTGGTCCTGGGGAGTGGAAAGCCACAGTCTCTCTAGTGGGTGGTCTGCCCACTGCTTGGTCCTGGGGAGTGGAAAGCCACAGTCTCTCAAGTGGGTGGTCTGCCCAATGCTTGGTCCTGGGGAGTGCAAAGCCACAGTCTCTGAAGTGGATGGCTTTTCCACTGGTTCTAGAGAGGGCCTTGTGCCCAGTGTGCTTCATCCTGGCAAGGAGGGGGTGAGTGGATGGCTTCTTCCACTGGTTCTGGAGGGGGCTTTGTGCCCTTTGATGCAGCTCTGGGGGAGTGCAAGTTTACAGTCTCTCACCTGGGTGTCACACCCACAGGATTTACAGGGTCCAGGATGCACTACAGTCCATGGAGGCAGGACTACACACTGCCCGCCGGTGGTGACGGCTGCTCAGTGGTGGCAGTGCTGGTGTCGGTGCTGGCCATGGTGGGGGAGGCTCCAGCCCTTCCCCTGCAGCCTCGGATGGCTGAACCGCCATGGTTGATTTAGGGGGCTCAGAATCAGTCCCAGCACCAGGCCTCCTGTCCTTCCTGCCTGCAGGGACAGGCCCCTTGCCCATGCCCTTCCCAGCTGGTGGTGCCTCCTTGGCAGCTGGTGGTGCCTCCTTGCCTTCCCCTTGGCAGCTGGTGGTGCCTCCTTGCCCTTCCCCTTGGCAGCTGGTGGTGCCTCCTTGCCCTTCCCCTTGGCAGCTGGTGGTGCCTCCTTGCCTTTTCCCTTGGCAGCTGGTGCAAGCACACTGTCAGTGCTGATGGCTGGTTCCCTGGAGCCTCTCCCACCTGCAGTAGCTGGCAACACTACTGTAGCCATGGACTGGGTGGGTGATGTGCTCGGCTGGGTTCTGACCACCCTGGCCCAATGTGAAAGATGGTGAGGGGGGAGAGGTAGGGAAGAGGTCAACGGCAAAGAGAAAAACCTTCTTAGGGACACTGGGCGGGAAGAGGGTGAAGGTTTGGGAGTGGAGGAAGAGGGAGTGGTTGAAGGAGGTGTTAGTCTGCTGTGTTTGGGTGCAGGTGCATGGGCTGGATGCTGTTGTGAGGTGGATGGCTGTTGGGTGTCTGAGTGCTTGCGTTTGTGTACTTTGGGAGGAGGGGACACAGACACAGTGGGAGAGGACACAGGGGACGTGTGCATTGATGTGGGGGTGGTGACTGCCAGTAAGGTGTGTGTAGTGATAAGCATGATGGTGATGGGTGTAGTGGATGAGGATGTAGTGCATGCAGGTGTGAGTGGAGATGCTACTGGGTGGGTGGTGGACGAGGAGGAGGAAGGGGACACAGTGGAGGCAGTGGATGTTGGTGTGCCTGCATCTGGATGGTGTTTGTGTGAGTGCCTATGGGATTATGTGTGGTGCTTGTGTTTGCCTGAGCCAATCCGGTGTGTTGTCTTGGGTGCATGCTGGTCTGAATGTGTGTTTGAGGTAGGTTGGGGTTGAGGGGAATGGTACTGGGCAGAGGAAGTTGGAGTTGGGAGGCTAGAGACAGGGACAATGGCTGCCATCAGAGAGGAGGCCAGAGCCTGGATTGATATCTGTTGGGCTGCCATGCCAGAGTGAATGCCCTCCAGGAATGTATTTGTTTGTTGCAAATGGCCTGCCAGGCTCTGGATGGCATTCCTTATGGTTGAGTGCCCAACAGAGACTGATCTCAGGAGGTCAATAGCCTCCTCACTCAGGGCAGCAGGGCTAACTGGGGCAGGGCCTGAGATACCTGGGGCGAAGGAGATGCCCACCCTCCTGGGTGAGCAGGCACAGGCAACTCGCTGAGGGGCTGCTGGGAGGGCGGTGCTGGTACGGGGTTGGCGGCTGTGCCTGTAGTTGGGATGGGCACTGAGGTGTCCGCCACCAGCAGGAAGCTTCCATCGGAGGAGGTATCACTGTCTGAACTGTCCCCTCCTGTCTCCGCCGTGGTGCTCCCCTCGCTCTCTGTCCCACTGGTGCCCTCACCGTCGGTGGATTCGGCCTCCTGGGCCCTGTGGGATGCAGCTCCCTCCGTTGCCGGTGCCTCTGCTCCTCCCCAAAATGATGCTAATGCACATAAGGACAGGGTGACAAAACAAAAAGGTGGGAAAGAGACAAAGGATACACTTGGTCAGTGGCAGCAACAACACCACCGTTGGCGTACATGACACACACACACAGGGAACAGCCCTACGCACTAGGCAATGCACTACCAGTCACAATGCTAGTCACCAGCCCATGGACAGGAATACCTAATGCCAATTGCAGCATACCTGAGACCCACAGACCCCTGCCCAGTAGTGGATGCCTACTAGCTTGGTTGGAGGTGGTGTTCATCAGCCCCTGCCCAACATGGAACCTACCCTGCAATGTCTGGCCTGGCCAAGGGGCACCCACAGGCCCACATCCCCCACCCGGAGACCATCCCACCACACACAGGTAGTATTATGTGAAACTGTACTCACCCCCTTGTGGCTGCTGTGATGCCCCCAAGCGCCCATCCAGCTCCGTATATGCCGCCGCCAGTATGCCGGCCATCAGGAGGCTCAGGATTCGACGGGCACCCCTTTCTCGTTGGGAGGCCATCCCCAGCTGGGCCTCTGCCATCTTCCTAGCCCAGAGTCTCAGGTCCTCCCACCGTTTGCAACAGTGAGTGCTCCGCCTATCGTAGACCCCCAGGGTCCACACGTCCTTGGCAATGGCACGCCATAGCATCCGGCCTGTTACACTCATGGCCCACCATAGCCCTCACATCCCCTTACGAACAGACATTGCCCACCATACATGCATCACACTGCCCAGAACCCTTCCACCAAGCTCCCCCCTACACGAGGCCCTCACACACAGCACTCCATGCATCCATGCCCCTTGCATCGTGCTCATAGTGTACTCACCTATTGGTCTGGAGGCCGATACAGCATTCGGTACTGGGGTAGGACCCCATCCACCAGTCTCTCCAACTCCACAGCGGTGAAGGCGGGGACCCTTTCCCCATTGACACGAGCCATGGTCGATTCACAGCAGCACTTGCAGTGTAGGTCCTCTCCTGTTGAAGGTCAGGTAGCAAGTGAGTGAACAGATAGAAAATGGCATTCACGTCCGCGGCGGTGCGTACCATCACCGCCGGCGTACATCACCATTGGCCACTGTAATCCATAGGGCCCATGCACAACCAATGAGGTGTTGCACGGTGGTACTCGACCGCCTCCCGCAACGGCGCACGTCAGCAGAATTACCTCTTTTACACCTGTCCCTCCAAACATGACAGGCGGATGCCATTTCGGGGGAGGATAGCCCATGGCACCTAACTGCGTCACAGTACACATAGGCACCATTTGGGCCTATTCAACAACATACTGTTACTGTCAGAACATGCAATGCAGTATAGTGTTTGGAAATGTGGAATACTGACGAGCTGCTCCCCGTTTTGCACCCTAGATTACAACCGCTGCGGACGAATAGGAGATGGAGACATACCCCCATGTACAGACCGCTGGTAGACTTGGCAACACTGGAGGACACATTATCCTCACCTATAGACTTGACAGGGCCACAATCGCAGAGCTGAGTGCCCAATTGGAGCCTGACCTGATATCTGCTATCCGTTACCCCACCGGGATTACCACTCTTGTGCAAGTCCTATCTGTGCTCCATTTCTTGGCAACTGGCTCCTTCCAAGTGACAGTGGGCTTGGCAGCAGGAATGTCACAGCCAATGTTCTCAATAGTGCTAACCAGAGTGTTGTCTGCCCTGATAAAACACATGAGCAGCTACATCATTTTCCCCCAGGTGGAGGATTTGGCCACAGTGAAAGCTGACTTTTATGCAATGGGACATATCCCCAACATTATTGGGGCAATTGATGGCACACATATTGCATTTCCGCCCCCCTCCCGGAGAAATTAATAGGTGTTTAGAAATCGCAAGAGCTTTCACACCATGAATGTGCAGATAGCGTGCCTGGCGGACCAGTACATCTCCCATGTCAATGCAAAAAAATATCCTGGCTCTGTGCATGATGCCTAAAACCTGAGGAATAGCAGCATCCCATATGTGATGGCTCAACTCCAGAGGCACCGGGTGCCCTGGTTCCCACCCAGTGGATGTTGGTGTATGGGTATGGTGTGGGCCCTATGGGTTAGTGTGGGACAGTTGTCCCTCAATATTTGCAGGTGACTCTGGTTACCCAAAACCTCTCATGGCTACTGACCCCTGTGAGGAATCCCAGAACAAGGGCAGAGGAACATTACAATGAGGCACATGGACAAACAAGGAGAATAATAGAGAGGATATTCTGCCTCCTGAAAGCCAGGTTTTGGTGCCTGCATCTAAAAGGTGGATCCCTGCCAGATAATCGTGCATGTTGCATAACCTTGCCTTGAGACGCCAGGTGCCTTTTCTGCAGGAGGATGAGGCTGGAGATGGGGGTGTGGCAGCAGTGGACCCTGTGGACAGTGAAGATGAGGAGGCAGAGGATGAGGATGAGAACAACAGAACAGCTATTTAACGACAGTACTTCCAGTGACACACGGGTAAGACACTGTAACTTCACTTTGCATTGACAGTTTTGTATTTGACATTGTACATGGCATGCAGATTTTCCAACTTCTATGGACACTTACTGTACCCTTTGGCAGCTCTATTTTCAGATATCTGTGCCCTACTCTGGCACCTGGTGTGTTGACTGCAGCTAACTACACGTCATTCCTATGTATACATTACTGTAAAGTTGTATTGCAGTGTTTAAACCTTGTTAAATCATTTGACATACTCCATACTTGTATTTATTCAAAGGGTGTTTATTTAAGTGCTAAGAGGTAGAAGGGGATGTGCAATGGGCTGGGGGGATGATGGAGGTAAGTCCAGGATAGAGTCCAGTCTATTTGTATCACAGGTGCATTGTCCAAGGGGGCATAGGAAGGGGAGCAATGGCAGTTCAAGGTGGACAGGGTGACAGAGTGGGACACAAGGGTGACAATCAGGGGAGTCTTGGCAATGTTCTCTGGCTTCTGCCTGGATCACAGGGACCGTTTGCGTGGTGGTTCTCCTTCTGCAGGGGGAAGGATGCTGGTGGCCTGTTGTTCCTGTAGCGGGCCTCCTGTCCACTAGCAGCAGCGGAGGAGGAGGGTTGTTCATCGGTGTGGCTAGTGTCAGGGGCCCGGTGGTGTGCCACTGCCTCCCTCATGGTGTTGGCCATGTCTGCCAGCACCCCTGCAATGGTGACCAGGGTGGTGTGGATGCCCTTCAGGTCCTCCCTGATCCCCAGGTATTGTCCCTCCTGCAGCCACTGGGTCTTCTGTAACTTGTCTAGTATCTGGCCCATCGTCCTCCTGGGAATGGTGGCATGCTCCCAGGATGTTGGTGAGTTATTTGTGGAGAGTCGGTTCCATGGGCCTGTCCTCCCCCTGTCACACAGCTTCCCTGTTGTCCTGCGCATCTGTCCCTTGAACCATTTGCCACTGACCCCAGGTCCCTGATTGTCCTGTGTTTGTGGGGTTGCCTGGGGTCCCTGTAGTGGTGGACACACTGCTGATTGATATGTCCTGGGGACAGAGATATGGGCCTACTGGGTGGGTGCTGTGCTGGTGTTTCCTGACGGGGGAGGCTCTTTGGTGGTATGGGACTGTGCCTGGATAACTGACTGTCTGGAGATCGCTGATGGGCCAGGTTGGCCATCCTGATACAGGCGAGCAGAGCTGCTGTCATCACTGTGTGCCTCTTCTGTGGGAGGGACTGGATGTTGCTGGCACCTCCTCTCTGGTGATGTTGGGTGGGGGACCTGTGGACATTTAAATGCAATGTTAAAGTTTCTGTGTGTGACATCTTGTGCATGGGTGTGTTGCCCTGTATGGTTGTGATTGCCCTGTCAGCTTTGCGTTGTGTGAGTAGTGGTTCTGTGGGCTAGGTGATTCTCTCTAATGTGCATGCTTTGGTGATGGGTGTCCATACAGGTCTGTGATGGGGGTCCATGAATTGGTGTTGCATGCAGGGCTTGGTATTGGGATGGGTGGGTTGTGATGGTGGGGTATATGTGAGGTGGTGGATTGATGGGGGTGAGGGCAGGGGTGGGAGTTTGTGATGGCATGCAGGTAGGGGGGTGAAAGTAGTAAAGAGTTGACTTAACAGAGTCCAGTCCTCATGCTACTCCTGCCAGGCCCTCAGGATGCAGTATTGCCAAGACTTGCTCCTCCCATGTTGTTAGTTGTGGGGGAGGAGGTGGGGGTCAACCGCCAGTCCTCTGTACAGCTATGTGGTGTCTTGCAACCACAGAACATACCTTCCCCCATAGGTTGTTCCACCTCTTCCTGATGTCGTCCCTTGTTCTGGGGTGCTGTCCCACGACGTTGACGCTGCCCACGATTCTCTGCCATAGCTCCATCTTTCTGGCAATGGATGTCTGCTTCACCTGTGATCCAAATAGCTGTGGCTCTACCTGGATGATTTCCTCCACCATGACCCTTAGCTCCTCCTATGAGAACTTTGGGTGTCTTTGTGGTGCCATGGGTGTAGTGTGTGTGGTGTGTGTGAGGGTATGTGGGGTGATGTGTTGGGGTGTGTGTTGTGAAGTGCGTGGATGGTGTATGGGTGATGGTGTTCTGTGGCTCAGGTTCTGTGGGTGCTCTTGGTGTGTCTCTCAGTTGTCAATGGTTTTAGAGTCAACAAGGGTTGTGGGTAATGTGTGTGTGTGTTTTATAGTGGTGTGGGTGTGTGAGTGTGGTGTGTGTATGTGTGTCAGGTGGGTGTTAATCAAATTGTCCAATGTGGTGTTGTTTGGTTAGTGTGTGTGTATTTTGAGCGTGGCGGTATGTACCACCAGTTGTTTACCGCGGTTGAATGTCTGCTGTGTGGATTTGTGGGTCATAATGCTGTGGGCATAGTTCTATTGGCGTAACGGTGTGGATTTTGCTACCGCCAGTTTATTACTGACCTTTGGTCTGGCGGACTTGTGTGTGTGTCTGTATAGTGACAGATTGCTATGTGTGGGTCATAATATGGGTAGCGGTAATCAGCAGCGGTGCTAGTATGTTGGCGGCGGTCGGCATGGAGGTAAACGGGACTTACTACCAATGTCATAATGAGGGCCAATGTCTCATTTTGAAATAGTATATACAGAGCCAGCTTCCTGCAGTGCCTATGTGTGTGTGTGTTTGTGCGCACGTTCGTGCAGATGGTGAAGCTCAACGCTAACTGGGAAGTCTTTCTAAAGTGTTTTTAATGGATCCCTGACATTAATTATTAAAGTCTGAAATATAAATGATAACAACATTTGGGGGGGTCATTCTGACCCCCGCCGGCGGCGGAAGCCGCCGGCCCTCGCAGGAACCGCCAGAAGACCGTACCGCGGTCAAAAGACCGCGGCGGTCATTCTGACTTTCCCGCTGGGCTGGCGGGCGACCGCCAAAAGGCCGCCCGCCCGCCCAGCGGGAAAGCACCAGCAACGAGGATGCCGGCTCCGAATGGAGCCGGCGGAGTTGCTGGTGTGCGACGGGTGCAGTTGCACCCGTCGCCATTTTCAGTGTCTGCCAAGCAGACACTGAAAATCTCAATGGGGCCCTGTTAGGGGGCCCCTGCAGTGCCCATGCCAGTGGCATGGGCACTGCAGGGGCCCCCAGGGGCCCCACGACACCCGTTCCCGCCATCCTGTTTCTGGCGGTGAAAACCGCCAGAAACAGGATGGCGGGAAGGGGGTCGGAATCCCCATGGCGGAGCTGCTTGCAGCGCCGCCGTGGAGGATTCCCTGGGGCAGCGGGAAACCGGCGGGAAACTGCCGGTTTCCCTTTTCTGACCGCTGCCTTACCGCCGCGGTCAGAATTGCCCCAAAAGCACCGCCAGCCTGTTGGCGGTGCTTCCGCGGCACTCTGCACTCAGAATGACCGCCTGGGTCTCCTAATTGTGCCTATTCACTCCTAATCTGGAGCGTCCTCTACTTCAGTACTCTCCTTGGAGCTTTCTTGCTCCTTAGTTGTACTACAGCTTATTTGTCTTGCAGCTGAAGTCACTAGGAGGATCTTTCTGTTCACACAGTTCCCTATGGGTTAGGACTTTCTGTCCAGGCTTAGAGGTCAGTTCTGTTTCCATTTCCTATAAAATAATTAGGTACTAGCACTTATTTGGTACTTATCTAATTTGCAGCTACGCCAAATTAGAAGTTGCAAACCAGTAAACAGATTGCAACAAAGGGTCAATAGTATGCAATTTCAACAGGATGCTCATAAGGAAAAAGGAGGGCAATGAGGTGTTACGAGATGGGGCTAAACACCCATAACAACCTGGTGAAATGAACCCTGTAAAAGTAAATATTCCTTGACCATGTCCTTCTGTCATCGTTTAGTGAAACAAAAGTATTGATGTCAAGAATGAGTCTAAGGAAATATTGGAGGATTGATAGAATAGCACACATTAAACAGAAATACAACTACAGAACAAAAATGCAAAGTCCAAAAGAAATGCTATGTAAAGTAAAAATATATCATCCATTAACCATATTGGAGAAAAATAAAGGAAAAGTAGAAACAATTAGATCTAACAGTTTTAATTAAAGCCAATGGGAGCATTTTTAACATTGGCTTCTACAGAACTTGAAACAAGTTTATGGGACAAATTATCAGGGGGGGTAAACGTGACCAGTGATGAGTAGAACCTTGATGAAAAAAGAGACTAATGAATGCATGTGCAGGGATACAGATGGTGCATTAAATGAACTGGACATATTTATGATCAACTTGCCTGATGCTGCTGAGAAGTTAGTAACAAAATACCCATCAAAAGATATGTATTCCACGACAAAGTACCCTATTTGGAGTTCGCTCAGTAGTAGCCATGCCACAGACAGTGGCCTTCTGGATCCACCAAAAGTCAAAAAAGTGGAGTCCCTATCTAAGAGCAATTAGGTATTGCCAAGGAAATGATTGCCCATTTTCATCAAAAGTTTAGGCTAGTATCTTTATCTTGACAGAAAACAGTTACAGCATAATAATGAGATTGGATACGTGGGTGTTTACAATTACCCCTCTGTTGGAGGGGTCACCTTCTGGTTGGCTGAGGTGAGACCTTAGCCAGGCAGAACCTACCACTCGCATCAGGGGTGGGTGATTACACTCGCTGTATAATCAGCGCTCACCCTTGGGCAGCCTGGCACAGAGCTGTCAGGCTTATCTCTGGGGCAACGAGTAAAGCATTGGCACAGCACTTCCACAGAACAAATACCCTGAGTGTCACAAAAGAGATTTAACACAAGGTGTATGTAAATAAAGTTTGTATTCAGCACCCACATTAGTTAACACAACATGAACTGCATGGAAATCTGGGTGTAAATCACATTTAGAAATATCACTAGCAGTACTAGGCCCAATTGTGTTAAAACAACAGTAACAGTATGTACATGTGAGAAAAATAATATTTTCCCTCCCAGTACCCACATGTGGTGTCAAATCACTGTCAGCACAAGACCCACCCTAGCGATTACTATAATTCTAAATCATACTGTTTTAGGGTGCACCCTGGTTCACATTGATAGCAGCAATGTGTGCATACAGAGAACTTCAGAACTTTTAAATAGCTTCACGGTCTAGGCCGCACAGGTAATACCCAATGTTAACTGTGGTAGTCCTCTGACCAGGAAACAATGTGTACGGCAGCACCGCCCTGCAGTGTAGTCAATCACCAGCAATCACTCCCACTCAGTCATTCCACATCCCTACGCGGTGCCACAGATATCAGGGAAGCTAGTATAACACATACTCACACACACTCGCTCCCAGCACCCTAATGTGGTGCACAGATATCCAGCAGGTTAGTGGTCACTGTGCTCCCAGACCCCCCCCTGAGTCCAAAACTTCCTCCACCCAGTTCCTACTAACTGCCCTCCCATGAACTGGAGTTGAGAGCACCCTTTCCCTAGATCCTAGAATGCTCGAGGCCGGAGGTTCACTTATTCAGGATCCCAGGGCAAAGGTGGGGGAAAGAAAGAGATAACAACTGATCAGGCAACAATCGTCAAATGGAGGTTTGGCCACCACTTGGGAAGTTCACTCTGGTGTCTCTGCACTGTGCCTTCCGGTGCAGGCCCCGGTATGCAAAGCACAGGGGGAGGATCTCTTTGGGACACATGCTGTTTGCAGTGGTGCCCAGCCAAGCCAGGCAGTCCAATACACAAAGTTACCAATTCTGCACCTCCCTGGTACGGGGTACAAAGTCTGGGGCACGATGACTTGAGTCACACCAGACAAGTCCGATTGCACACGGAGAGTCACCAATGCCGTACTTCCCTGGAATGAGGCACAATATCTGGTGTGCGAGGGCTTGAGTCACACCAGACAATAACGATTGCACACAAAGAGTTATCAATGTTATACCTCCCTGGAATGAGGCACAACGAATGGTGCACAATGATTTTAGTTACCCCAGACTAATCCAGACCGACATGAAGAGTTATCAATGCTGTACCTTCTTGGAATGAGGCACAACGTCTGGTACACGATGTTTTGAGTCGCACCAGACAAATCCGGACTCAGATGAAGCGCTCCAATCCCGTAACTCCCTGGAATGAGGCACAACATCTGGTACATGATGACTTGAGCCGCACCAGACCAATCGGGTCACACACACAGAGGCGCAAGTTCAGTGGTGCCACACGAGGTAGAATGCAACATTGTTCTGGTTAACCCCCCACCTCCGAGTGCTGCAGTCAGTGAATGGACACCACATACAATGAGCATGCAGTTGGGTGCCGCACAAGAGAAATGCGGCACACTCGACAAAAGCGCACTACCATCAAGATGATTATGCATGTTGTGGCTCCACAATGAAGGGCCACACTCCTTGAATGCGGGCAGTACTTTGAAGGCTCCGCACCAGGCAAATCCAGTCTCCAGCCACAAAACTTAATTCCAGGCTCACACCGCTGCTGCCAGGTTACTTCTAGCAGAAGATGTAGACACTTAAGAGGGCACCTCTCTCCAGATGATGTATAGGTCCCTCGCAGGTGGTCTTTGATGTCCCTGAGACATCTACCAGAGAACAGGGGTAAGCTAACAAGCCCTTGGCTGGGGAATGCACAGATGTGCTCCTCTATCCACCAGTGTAGACTCAAGTTGAATTAAAAGGCACACAAAGTAGTTTAGGGCAGAGAAATTACCTCTTTCTAAAAGTGGCATTTCTCCATGATTATTGACAAAACCACCTTTACCATAGAAAGGGGTTTGTCAAGACGATAGTAAACAATATGAAGCTGCTCTGCTGCTTCCACTGTTGCAGGTAGGTGTAACTGTAACACTTTTCTCAGGTTAACCTATGGGCAGAGCAGCTCTCCTTTGCAGTGAAAACACACATGGGTATTCTTCATTCTCTGACATACGTGTCCTTGCACACATACAAGCCTGCATTGGCAGGCTGGACACGTGGTTAAAAGCACCACAGGTGCTAGTGTGAACACCCAGGCCTGCTATAGCAGACTGGATACATATATAAAAAAAAACACAAATACTAGTGTGTATACCCAGGCCTGCTATGACATGCTGGATTACATATTTAAACATGCCATAGGGGCAACTGCGCACACAGGCCTGCTATGAAAGGATCAGCACAGGTTTAGCGTGCCAGTGGACACATACACACAAGCTCACTAGCACCACTTCCTCGTACATGTAGAAAGGCATGCCCACTTCCATAATGTATTGACAGTGGGAAAGGGCCCAGGACCTTAAGGCCACCAGCACGGAATCAACAAAAACCTATAGTAAGAGCTGCCCCCCTAGGTAGGGAACCCACATGGGGGTTCTTCCCTACTGGGCATGGGACACACATGTGTACCTGCCCAGTCTTCCATATACCACCCGTCCCGCCTTTCAGGGAGTGATCTAGGGATAGTGGATGGTCCCCTCAGGATTGGCTACGAGGTTAGTACTGCCAACCTAAGACCAAGCGCAACTGCGTCTCCACAGGCCTGCATTGGCAGGCCTGACACATGCTTCACAGACTATTCTAGTGGTTGGCACAATCAGTGCAACATCCCACTAGTAACCAGGGCTGTACCCGCCCTGGATATGTGGTCTACCTTTTTACAGGGCACTCTGAGGTACAGCACCTGAACCAAGCACATAAACGGCCCCTCCTACATATGTAGGGAGGGCACGTGCACTTTCCCACTGCAGGACAGTGGGAAAGTGCCCAGAGTCCTAAGGCCATGCAAAGAGAGACAGCAAAAGAGCTGGAGGAAAAAGCAAAAGGATTTAGAGAAATCCTCTAAGAAGGAGCATCTCCAACACCCTCCGTTTTTAGGGAGAGACATTTCCAGTCCTCACATTTCATGGTAGCTCTACAAAGGCTTTTATGGCGCTTCTATCAGGGGAACCCCCAAAAAGTGACTACACTCATGGTGGAACCAGCCACTATGTTGGCACAAACGTCGAAGCGTGGGTTCATGGCATCGAACTCTAAATATGGCACATTTTTTACTTGTAAGCCAGTGGAGAGCTTAGGTTTGCTACTATGGCAAACGGAAATTTTGCCTGCAAAATTCTAATTTAGTTTTGTTTCTGGAATATTGTGATGCAGTTATTTCACCCTGACTAAAAATGAAATTAGCAAGCTATGAAGGAAGAGGGGAGTAAGAAGCTCAATTAGGACGTCTGCAGGACCTCAAGAAACACTTGTAGTGCTCAGCTCCTGTAGCGCTAGCTACAGGACCAAATAGATACGGGGTGTTTCAAAGCCATAGTCCTAAAAGATGATTAGACATCAATTATTTTTGAATTATGTATTTTTTATTAACCAGTGATCCTTTTTCATCAAAGAAAAAATGGCCAACAGTGTTTCGCTACTAATATACAATACAAGGCTGCTTCTTCAGGGCCAGCTACTTAGTTATATTGGACAGCTTGTAAGTTGTTACTTCAAAACTTGTTTGATTCTCAGCAATCTTATTAGTAACCTTTGAAGTTTGAACTTAATTTAAAACAAGCACACAGTCTGATAACCGGGATTCTAATGGTGTCGACATTTGGATGGCCAATTTTTTCTTTAAAGATGAAGTTATCAGTTTTTAACAAACGAGACAGGATTTCCCATTTCTCGTCTCAGTTCTTTCACACAGCCAAGCACACAGCAGAGGAGTTAGGCAGGTCCTCAAGTTTCAGAAGTGCAGACTGCAAGCTCTGACTACCGTTTTCCCTTTTTGTCCCAATGGATCCTTTGATTGTCAAGTCACACAAACTTCCAGGCATCTAGATATAATGAGCAAGTACGGCAAAACAGTAGGCAAAATATGCCAAGGGGCAATGTTGGTGGCAGTTGGGCCAACACTGGCAGACAGGTTCCGTTTGACACCGGAAAACTGGCATCTTCTTCTTGTGTCTCAAGAATCATGGTGTCTTCATGAGCAGGACAGCTATGTTCAGTGGAACCCAGCGACTATAGGATAATATTCAGAGTCCGTTGGTGCCTTACATTAGTCTTGTGGGTATATATGGCTTTAAAGACATTCGAGCCAATAAAATATGAAAGTCTTGTGATTCACGTCTGCCATGTGGCTCAGCTTTTAGGCACCAATTCCTCGACCCAGCCGTCATTAGTTTTCCTGGCCGTCAAAAAGATCGCCTGTGGTGAGGCAAGTATGTTCGGGGGCAAGCTGGGCTTGTTCCATGTGTGGACAAAATAGCTCCCACCTACCTGTTCACAGTGAAGTCCCCTTCCTGGGTGAAATCAAAGGTTTGAAGTACATTGGGCA
Source organism: Pleurodeles waltl (assembly GCF_031143425.1). NCBI lineage: Eukaryota > Metazoa > Chordata > Amphibia > Caudata > Salamandridae > Pleurodeles > Pleurodeles waltl. The sequence continues at coordinate 911,608,460 of NC_090446.1, forward strand.
TTCCTCAAGCGAGGGCTCAGCATATGATTGCCTGTATTAATCCAGTAGTGTAGTAAGCTTACTATGTGGCATAAGGCAAGCAAGAGTTCTAGTTATTCTTTACCACTGCAGAAAGCAGAAAGTTCAAAACCAGCAGATCTGTGGAAGGGTAGCCCTTCTTTTTTACGGTCGAGCGCAAAGGGCTCTGCCCCTGGTGTAATCTCCCTGTGGGCTTTTAACCACACCCATGTCAAGCCCATCAGTTTGGTTGGTTTGTGGGCTTGCCTTTTAAAATGAGTTTGATTTAATTAGTGAAAGGCATGCATACGTCATGCCTTTTCCAGTGTTTAGCCAGTCTGGAGCTCACCGGCCAACTACTGAAAACATACGAGACTCCATGTTTTCCGTATGGTTTCTGCACTACTTTTTCTCCTTATTTCGTAGGCAGCGCAATACCGCTGGACGGTAGTAGAGTGCTTTACATCACATCGACCCTGTTACATGAATAATTGCACTTTTGCCGGATACATGGATAATTGCACTTTTGCCGATACGTTTCACTGTGAGCTAACTTCTATTTCCTTTTGTGTGTTTGCTTTGTGCTCATGGCGGCCATCGGCTCGCGTATGTGAAACTGTTTTACTTTTCAGTTTATGTGGCAAGAAAAGCCCGGTTAGTAGTTTACAAAGCTAATAGCTTTAGCTCGAGTAAACGCAAGACCCATTGCATTGCAAATGCTTGTTTGTCTTTGCATCTTTAATGCCAATGAAGCATGCTTATCACCTAGGTCCTCTGATGTTGCACTGATGGTTGGGTCCCTTTTGCTGTGTAAAATAGTCCTGATAAACAAATTTACAACTTGGATACCACCCACATGTTCTGCATGACTGACGCACCTAAGCATGGTTGCAGAAGCTTTAACATAGCAGGAGGAAAATAAGAGGATGTTCAACTGATGTTGCTTATTAGTCCCGATGAGGCACAAGGGGTCAAACATCAACTTTTACTGAAATGAACAGAATCTTTAAAAAGACTGTTTTAGGATCCACTGGATAACATTTGCCTTAAGCTTCTTTAAACGTGTTTCAGCCTGTGGTTTTATTGCACTATTATATGCACACATTTCACCTACATCGTTCAACCACTTTACTGCGCTGTCAGCACAATGTATATTTCTGTAAAGCTTGTAAACTAACTAAAATTACATGACATATAAAAGACGTGTCTTGTAAATGCAACTCCTTTTTGTCAGTAAGGTTTTCTCCTTGTGAAAAAATGTTTACCAGGAAAAGTTGAAGACAGTTTTCTACGTACAACAGTTTAAAGCATCCTAGAACTATGGGCACATAGGGGCTAATTCATAAATGTAATTTCGGTGGTAAACTCTGTACTAAACATATGTTTACCAAGAAATGTACCTTTGTCAATGCACCTTTATAACTAGATTTACCTTTTAAACTCCTGCCAGGAATTCACAAATGCATTCCTGGCGGGCCTAAACCCATTTGCGGTGGCAGGGATGTTGGTCAGAAGTGTTAAGTTTTCCGCACTTGTAAATCCCAATAAAGAGGTAGGAACTCCCAAATCAGTGGTATATCATTGAATAACGAAAAAGAAATGTCCATGGCATGCTGGGGCGTCATTTCTTTGGCTTCTTGTTTGGGACTGCCAGGCTTTCCCTTGTGGGTCCGAATAGGAAAAATGCTCAAAGATGGCGATGGCCAATGGTCAAAGGTTTCAGCAGCGGAGTCAGTGAGGACCTCACTGTTGAAAACAAGACACTTTGACTTACTTCTACTTAAAATGGAGCAAGGGAAGCATCATTTTTTGACAGATATCTACATCCGCCGAATTTTAAATGAGGTCATTTCTGTCTTGTTTGAATCGTCAGGAACTATTTTTCAGGATTACCCACGTTCCTATTGGTATAAGGGGAAATCTTTTTTTTTTTGTTTCAGGTCCTTTTATTCAAGAGCATGTTTGGGTAATACTTGATTGCAACGAAGTATAGGCTAGTACCAGTGTTGACTACTGCTACTCAAGCCACCAGTTTGAGACAGGACAGAAGCACTTCTTAACGTTACCTTTTATTCAGGAGTATCATGGGATACTCTATGACAAGAACAAAGGACAACCTGTGTACTTGGGTCCCTGCTTCCGTTCCATCACTCAAACCCCCATTTTAGAGAGGAGACCTTAGTGCAGCTAAAATTGACCAATCTGACCCGAAGCATCCCCCACTGGATAACATTGCCTGCAGGGCTCAATGTTAAATTGCTTTTCTACCCCTTATCACTGGGAGCTGTAATCAGTACTTAATTTGAGCCAGTGGTTGCCGGTGGGCCCTCTAGCACTCAGTTTTGGGGACCAGCATTACTTTTGTTGGATCGAAAGTCCCTCAAGCCAGGGTGAATTGTACTATTCTGCTCACATTTAGTGCATTCTGTCTGACCTATTCTTCCTGCCCACTGAACTCAAGCTTCAACCACTCTGGAGGGTACTACACTTCTTTTGATGATGCTGCTTACCCTGGCAGAGCTCTGGACTTTGCAGTACAACTACCTGTCCCCCCCTTCCATAGGGGAGGGCACGGACTATTTCTTGGCCATGCTTTTTTAACACTGACTTTGGGCTGTTTGTAACTGACTGCTAGGGTGCAGTTTATGTGCTGCCCTTGCAGGCACATTTAGTCACCCAATTGGCCCCCGTGGAAGATTTTCCTCTTCCTGGCTTGGTCTTTTTATGAACGTAGCCATAATCCTGCCCACACTAGGAGCTTGGATGCCTGCGGCACGAATAGTTGCCCATACCCTCTTCCTGTGAGTTGAGTTCAGAGCCAGAAAGATCTACTATTGAACAGGAGTATGAATGAAAGGCTTCCTAAGATATTTAGACCTGATACACATCTAATACTGGTTAATGCTTTCCCACTCCTCCCTTTCTCCCCGTTTACTTGAGAGGAAGACTTGAAACAGATTCCTTGACTTGATTATAAAGCCACTGATTTTTTAAGATGATTGTCCTTCTGATTTGGGCCTAATTTTGCACAACTTTGTTTATATGCTGGCTCCCTCAAGACCAGGAATTGACATAGGACCATAGAGCCCCCTATCTGCTATACTCTACAATGAAAATAGGAGGCTCTCACTTTGTGGTCTAAACTTAAAGGGAAGCTGTGAAAGTCCAGCTGCAATGACCTGTCCGAAGTGGGAAAGGTAGATTTAAGATTAGAGGATCATCTTCCCAGCTTCTTATGTGACAACAAAACAGGAACACTCTCTTCCAGATGAGAGGCAAGCAAAGAGCTCGCTTCGTGAACCTCCTGCTCTGCTTCTTGCCACGTGCAGCATGCCATTTGGTAAACTCAGCTTCTGTTTTAGGGTGCACAAGGTTAGAACTGGAGTGGGTTGTAGGAGCTCCCTTGTGCCTATACTTGGTATCTCTGGAGGTGGAGGAGACCACTTAGACTTTTTCGTGCCTGAGTATCTCCTGTCCATCGGTCCAGGTGAAACCCTCCTTTGCGTCTGAGCCATGTAGGCTGCTCAGTCATGCTGATTTCAAGAGTGTTATCTTAATTCATCTAAATGCAATGGTGCCCACAATGCTGTGAATAAAAAGTTCTACACTCCCTATTCCCAAGTCCCAGTCTAGCCAATTGCCCAAGTAGCCTCCTCATGTCTGCTGATTATGGGACAACGTCTAAGTGTACCCAATATTTCACAAATCTTCAACTTGGATGACCCCTTTTGAGAAACAAGTAACTAAAGTTAGTGGACATTAATAAGTACTTATTTTTTCCTGATAGCATTGCTGATTTGCATTCCAGTAGCTCATTAATAACCATAATAAACTGGGTTGAGTCTTCAAATCCCGACTCCGTTAGGGAGATGGCTTTGTTGGTGGGAATTCACAAACATCAGTTTTCATAGCATTGATCCTGGCTGCTTGAGTACCTGCCTATGATGTGGTTGGGAGTGCAGAGGACCTCAGTTATTTTTTCCCCCTCGAAGCAGCTGGTTAAGGAACCTGACCGCTTTGAGTATTTTATCAGAGGCTGAATTGAACATTTTTCTGAGGGCTACTCCTGGTTCCCATTCCAGACCTGAATCTAACTACAGTCCTGAACTACTGTGAGGCAACAGGGTTCAATCAATATTAATACACCTTTAGTGCCAATGTGCCAATGCGCTTGAAAAATACTGGGGTCATATCTCAGTCTGACAAGGTGCTAACTACTTCAGAATTTCTTTGGTGATTCTTAGATTTATCAATTATTTTCACTTGTTTTCTAAACAAAGACCTATAATTGTTTAAAAAACCAATATAAGTCTGACTGAACACTGCCTTTTATTATATACTGTTTGAATGTGTAGCACCGTACTTGAGTTCCTAACTCATACAACACCCTGTCAGTAAACAGTAGCCAGACCTCACCACACCGACTCAACATACTTCCGTTATGCCATAATTGTTTACCGTGAGACATCCAACAGCACTGTCCGCCCAACAATACTGCTCCCTGAACCCATGTTCACAACATATCCCAGAGCTATATCGCTGTCACAGAGGTATCAACTCAACATCTGTCCACCTACAGCACACCATCATACATCGTAGAACTATTCAGATTGAAATGAACTTCCATCTATACAGAGCTTACTACCCCAGGCGATGTGTTGAAGTGCTTTATGGAAAGGAGCATGTTACTTCAGAACCCTACGTTAGTGGTTAGTCCAGTGGCTATTGGTTATTGTTGGTTATTGGGGTTAGTCTTTGGTTTGGAATGAAACCATTCCATGCATTTACTCCAGTTTTGTTTGTGGTATACCAATGAGTTAGGTATGATCATTAGCAGGGGCCATGCATGAAGCAAATGGTTAATGGAATGAACTGACATAGTTTTCTAAAGTTATTTGTATTAACTGTTTGCAAAAATACACATAACATGGTTACGCCTGTGGGAGGAAAATAATATCATCACATTACTTTTTTAGTAGATTATTAGAATTTCAATGTTGAAACACACTTCACCTTCTCATTGGCTACCAGACACTTTGTTTTTCCCTAGAGTGATACAAAATCAGTGACCAAAATGTCTAGTCCTCACTCAAAGTCCTTGCAGCATTTTGGTGAGTGACTGCCACAGTTCTAGGTCTGCCACCAGTTTCTTATCCCGCCCTATCAACTTCATGCATATTTCCTCTGCTACTCACCTCTCCCCTATGTCTTTTTTCAACTGTTCAATTTAGGTGGTCTTGGAGTCATCCAATGTATAGTTAACCATCGTCGTGCCAGAAAAACATGAAAGATGTATGAACTTCCTCTTCATTTTATTTTTTGACTTAATTGGTTCTATACGCAGCAGACAGACTTGTGGATTGTTTTGGAGTTCTGACTGTATCCCTGCATGATAACAGTCAACTACATGTGTCCAGGAAGTATGTTAATGTCAGATGAAAATATGTGGCCTCCATCTGCTGGCATCAAGGACAGTTTGTGGGGTCTGCCTTGTGGAGCATTGCTGGTGTGACCTATGTCCTAGGTATAAATTTAAACTGTATGAGCATGAACCATGCATTATGAATTAACTCTAGGGCTTCAACCTATTGTTTGTCTCGAAATTCTACCTTGCAGTCTATTTCCCATTTTATCCTAGTTTTTAATGGCGGTTTTTCACATGTGCTCTCAATACCAAATATAGGCCCTCATTACAACCCTGGTGGTCGGTGATAAAGCGGCGGTAATACCGCCAACAGGCCGGCGGTAGCAAAAATGGAATCATGACTACGGCGGAAACCGCTCACACAGACAGCCACTTTAACACACCGACCGCCACGGCGGTAGCAACAAGCACCACAGTGGTAATCGCCAACAGCCAGGTGAAAGACAATGTACCGCTCTCTGTATTAAGACAGGCCTACCCGCCACCTTTTCCGGGGCGGTACCAACGACATCAAAAGCACGGCGGAAACAGAACACAGAAGGCAAAGGACTCACCACTGGGGACACAAGGAAGAACCATGTCACCATGGAGCTACAGTTGCAGGCATTTCCCATGCTCGTCTATTTCCTTTTTCACTATGAACACCAACACCGGCGAAGACGACCATGGTGAGTACTGCCGCCTAGCACACAAGGAAGGGGGGAGGAAAAAGAGAGTGACACACAAGGAACACGCAACACCCCGCCCCCAACACCATACACATAAACTGATGTAGCAATAAAAAATATTTACCCCGTACCCCTCAGGAATAACGTAAGGACAAAAGGAATTGATTAAAGTGAGTGTAATAAGATAAAATTGTAGAAAATCGTGCTTCAAAATTAAAACAGTATATACATATATACAAATGGAGGGATGCAGCCCAGCCCACAATGTCCGTGGGCCACAGGGCCACATCACATAGGCCAAGGCCCCACTTGAATCCTGCAACAACACGGAGAGAACACCGCAGGGGCATCAGGTTGAAAATACACAGGCACCTCAGGGGGACGGGGAACGGGGGCACCTCAGCCGGAAGATGGTACAACACCACTGGTCCTGGAGGGGGATACATGCACTGTGCGATGTCCTGGGGAGTGCAAGACCACAGTCTTTCTAGTGGGTGGTCTGCCCACTGCTTGGTCCTGGGGAGTGGAAAGCCACAGTCTCTCAAGTGGGTGGTCTGCCCACTGCTTGGTCCTAAGGAGTGCAAAGCCATAGTCTCTCAAGTGGGTGGTCTGCCCACTGCTTGGTCCTGAGGAGTGCAAAGCCACAGTCTCTCAAGTGGATGGCTTTTCCACTGGTTCTAAAGGGGGCCTTGTGCCCAGTGTGCTTCATCCTGGCAAGGAGGGGGTGAGTGGATGACTTCTTCCACTGGTTCTGGAGGGAGCTTTGTGCCCTGTGATGCAGCTCTGGGGGAGCGCAAGGTCACAGTCTCTCACCTGGGTGTCACACCCACAGGATTTACAGGGTCCAGGATGCACTAAAGTCCATGGAGGCAGGACTACACACTGCCCGCCGGTGGTGACGGCTGCTCAGTGGTGGCAGTGGCGGTGCTGGTGTCAGTGCTGGCCATGGTGGGGGAGGCTAAAGCCCTTCCCCTGCAGCCTCGGACGGCTGAACCGCCATGGTTGGTTTAGGGGGCTCAGAATCAGTCCCAGCACCAGGCCTCCTATCCTTCCTGCCTGCAGGGACAGGCCCCTTGCCCATGCCCTTCCCAGTTGGTGGTGCCTCCTTGCCCTTGGCAGCTGGTGGTGCCTCCTTGCCCTTCCCCTTGGCAGCTGGTGGTGCCTCCATGCCGTTCCCCTTGGCAGCTGGTGGTGCCTCCTTGCCTTCTCCCTTGGCAGCTGGTGCAGGCACACTGTCAGTGCTGATGGCTGGTTCCCTGGAGCCTCTCCAACCTGCAGTATGTGGCGACACTACTGTAGCCATGGACTGGGTGGGTGATGTGCTCGGCTGGGTTCTGACCACCCTGGCCCGACGTGAAAGATGGTGGGGGGGGGGGAGGGGTAGGAAAGAGGTCAACGGCAGAGAGGAAAAGCTGCTTAGGGACACTGGGGCGGGAAGAGGGTGAAGGTTTGGGAGTGGAGGAAGAGGGAGTGGTTGTAGGAGGTGTTAGTCTGCTGTGTTTGGGTGCAGGTGCATGGGCTTGATGCTGTTGTGAGGTGGATGTCTGTTGGGTGTCTGAGTGCTTGCGTTTGTGTACTTTGGGAGGAGGGGACACAGACACAGTGGGAGAGGACACAGGGGACTTGTGCATGGATGTGGTGGTGGTGACTGCCAGTGAGGGGTGTGTAGTGATAAGCGTGATGGTGATGGGTGTAGTGGATGAGGATGTAGTGCATGCAGGTGTGAGTGGAGATGCTACTGGGAGGGTAGAGGACGAGGAGGAGGAAGGGGACACAGTGGAGGCAGTGGATGTTGGTGTGTCTGCATCTGGATGGTGTTTGTGTGAGTGCCTGTGGGATGATGTGTGGTGCTTGTGTTTGCCTGAGCCAATCCGGTGTGTTGTCTTGGGTGCAACCTGGTCTGAATGTGTGCTTGGGATAGGTTGGGGTTGAGGGGAATGGGAATGGGTAGAGGGAGTTGGAGGGGGAAGGCTAGAGACAGAGAAAATGGCTGCCATCAGGGAGGAGGCCAGAGCCTGGATTGATATCTGTTGGGCCGCCATACCAGAGTGGGTGCCCTCCAAGAATGCATTTGTTTGTTGCAAATGGCCTGCCAGCCCTTGGACGGCATTCACTATGGTTGACTGCCCAACAGAGATGGATCGCAGGAGGTCAATAGCCTCCTCACTCAGGGCAGTAGGGCTGACTGGGGCAGGGCCTGAGGTGGCTGGGGCGAAGGAGATGCCCAGTCTCCTGGATGAGCAGGCACGGGAAACTCGCTGAGGGGCTGCTGGAAGGGTGGTGCTGGTACGGGGTGGCGGCTGTGCCTGAAGTTGGGGTGGCCACAGAGGTATCACTGTCTGAACTGTCCCCTCCTGTCTCCGCTGTGGTACTCCCCACGCTCTCCGTCCCACTGGTGCCCTCACCGTGAGTGGATTCGGCCTCATGGGCCATGTGGGATGCAGCTCCCTCCGTCGCCGGTGCCTCTACTCCTCTGACAGATGATGCTAATGCACATAAGGACAGGGTGACAAAACAAAAAGGGGGGGGAGAGACACAGGATACAATTAGTCAGTGGCTGCCCCAGCACCACCGTTGGTGTACACAGCTCCGTCACACAGGGAACAGGCCTACGCACTATGCAATGCACTACCAGTCACAATGCTAGTCACCAGCCCAAGGACAGGAATACCTAACGCCAATAGCAGCATACCTGACACCCACAGACCCCTGCCCAGTAGTGGATGCCTACTAGCTTTGTAGGAGGTGGTGTTCCTCAGCCCCTGCCCAACATGGGACCTACCCTGCAATGTCCAGCCTGGTCTAGGGGCATCCACAGTCCCACATCCCCCACCCGTAGACCACACTACCACGCGCAAGTAGTATATTTGGAAACTGTACTCACCCCCTTGTGGCTGCTGTGATGCCCTCAAGCACCAATCAAGCTTCGGATAGGCCACCGCCAGTATGTGGAACATCAGGGGGGTCGAGGTTTGACGAGCACCCCTTCCTTGTTGAGAGGCCATCCCCAGCTGGGCCTCCGGCGTCTTCTGTGCCCAGCATCTCAGGTCCTCCCACCGTTTGCGACAGTGGGTGCTCAGCCTGCCGTAGGCCCCCAGGGTCCGCACGTCCATGGCGATGGCACGCCATATACCCTTTTTCTGATGAGCGCTGACCTGCAGACAATTAAACATAGCAAAAGGTATCAGCCATACCGTCCGGTTTCTTACACTCATGGCCCACCATAGCCCTCACATCCCCTGACGCACAGACATTGCCCACCATACATGCAGCACACTGCCCAGGACCGCTCCACCATCCCCCCTTACATGAGGCCCTCACACACAGCACTACATTCATTCATGCCCCATACATCATGCTCACAGTGTACTCACCTGTTGGTCTGGAGGCCCATACAGCATTCGGTACTGGGGTAGGACTCTATCCACCAGTCTCTCCAACTCTGAAGCAGTGAAGGCAGGGGCCCTTTCCCCAGTGACGTGAGCCAGGGTCTGATCCAGACACAGGTCACAGCAGCACTTGCAGTGTATGTCCTTGAATGTCAGGTAGCAAGTGAGAGAACAGATAGAAAATGGCGGTCACGTCCGCGGCGGTGCGTACCGTCACCGTCGGAGTACTTCACCATTGGCCACTGCAACCCATAGGGCACAATGACAACCAATGAGGAGTTGCACTGCTGTACTCGACTGCCTCCCGCAACGGTGCACAACGTCAGTGGCATTACCTCATTTCCACATGTCCATCCTCACAGGACAGGCGGACGCCATTTCAGGGGGGCAGGCCATGGCACCTAACTGCGTCACATTACACATAGGCACCATTTGGGCTGATCCGAAAACATACTGTTTCTGTCACATCATACAATGCAGTGTACAGTTTGGAAATGTGGAATAATGACCAGCTGCTCATGTTTTGCCCCCTGGATTACAACTGCTGCAGATGAATAGAAGATGGAGGTATCCCCCCGTGTACAGACCCCTGGTGGACTTGGCAACAATGGAGGGTAGGCACATTATCCTCACCTACAGACTTGACAGGGCCACAATCACAGAGATGTGTGCCCAATTGGAGCCAGACCTGATATTTGCTATCCGTCACCCCAATGGAATCCCCCCTCTTGTGCAAATCCTATCTGAGCTCCATTTCCTGGCAAGTGGCTCCTTCCAAGTGACAGTGGGCTTGGCAGCAGGAAATAGTGCTGACAAGAGTGTTGTCTGCCCTGATTAAACACATGCGCAGCTATATTGTTTTCCCCTAGGTTGAGGATTTGGCTATGGTGAAAGATGACTTCTATGCAATGGGACATATCCCCAACATTATTGGGGCTATTGATGGTACATATATTGCATTTGCCCCCTCCCCCCCGGAGAAATGAACAGGTGTTCAGATATCGAAAGAGCTTTCACTCAATGAATGTGCAGATAGTGTGCCTAGTGGACCAGTACATCCCCCATGTCAATGCAAAGTATCCTGGGATTGTGCACGATGCATTTATCCTGAGGAATAGCAGCATCCCATATGTGATGGCTCAAATCCAGATGCATCAGGTGTGGCTAATAGGTGAGCCCATGGTTCCCAATCAGTATATGTTGGTATATGGTATTGGCCCTAAGAGTTAGTGTTTGGCTAACAGGTATCCATCAATATTTGCAGGTGACTCTGGTTACTCCAACCTCTCATGGCTACTGACCCCAGTGAGGAATCCCAGGACAAGGGCAGAGGGACGTTACAATGAGGGACATGGGTGAACAAGAAAAATAGTCAAGAGGACATTCAGCCTCCTGAAGGCCAGGTTTTGTTGCCTCCATCTAACAGGTGGTTCCCTGTGCTACTCACCCAAGAAGGTTTGCCAGATCATCGTGGTATAACCTTGCCTTGAGACGCCAGGTGCCTTTTCTGCAGGAGGATGAGGCTGGAGATGGGTGTGTGGCAGCAGTGGACCCTGTGGACAGTGATGAAGAGGAGGCAGAGGATGAGGATGAGGACAACGGAACAGCAATCATACAACAGTACGTCCAGTGACACACAGGTAAGACACTGTAACTTCACCTTCCATGAACAGTTTTGTGTTGGACATTGTACATGGCAGGCTGATTTTTCCACTACTATGGCCACTTACTGTACCCTTTGGCATCTCTATTTTCAGATATCTGTGCCCCACTCTGGCTCCTGGTGTGGTGACTGCTGCCAAATACAGGTCATACCTATGTATATATTACTGTACAGTTAAATTGCAATGTTTACGTGTTAAATGAATACTTATTTCAATCAATTGACAGACTCCATGCTTGTATTTGTTCCAAGGGTATTTATTTAGGTGTCAATAAGTGGAGAGGGTATTGCAATGGACTGGGTTGCTGATGGAGGAAAATCCAGGGTAGAGTTCAGTCTATTTGTATCACAGGTGCATTGTCCAAGGGGGCAAAAGAAGAGAAGCAATGGCAGTTTAAGGTGGACAGGGTGACAGAGTGGGACACAAGTATGACTTTCAGGAGAGTCTTATTTCTTGGTGGAGGTCTTGGCAATGTTCTCTGGCTTCTGCCTGGATCGCAGGGACCGTTTGCGTGGTGGTTCTCCTTCTGCAGGAGTAGGGGTGCTGGTGGCCTGTTGTTCCTGTGGCGGGGCCTCCTGTCCACTAGAGGCAGCAGAGGTGGAGGGATGTTCATCGGTTTGGCTAGTGTCAGGTGCCCACTGGTGTGCCACTGCCTCCCTCATGGTGTTGGCCATGTCAGCCAGCACTCCTGCAATGGTGGTGTTTATGTCCTTCAAGTCCTCCCTGATCCCCAGGTACTGTCCCTCCTGCAGTCGCTGGGTCTCCTGCAACTTGTCCAGTATATGGCCCATCGTCTCCTGGGAATGGTGGTATGCTCCCAGAATGTTGGTAAGTCCCTCCTGGAGAGTCGGTTCCCAGGGCCTGTTCTCCCCTGTCACACAGCAGTCCACCCAGCTTCCCTGTTGTCCTGTGCCTCAGTCCCCTGAACCGTGTGCCCACTACCACTGACCCCAGGTCCCTGATCGTCCTGTGTTTGTGGGGTGGCCTGGGGTCCCTGCAGTGGTGGACACACTGCTGATTGACGTGTCCTGGGGACAGAGTTATGGGCCTGCTGGGTGGGTACTATGGTGGTGTTTCCTGAGGGGGGAGGCTCTGTGGTGGTATGGGACTGTGCCTGGGTAACCGACTGTCCAGAGATCCCTGATGGACCAGGTTGGTCATCCAGATCCAGGTGTCCAGAGCTGCTGTCATCACTGTGGGTCTCTTTTGGGGGTGGACTGGAAGTTGCTGGCACCTCCTCTCTGGTGACTTTGGGTGGGGGACCTGTGGGGATGTAAATGCAGTGTTATTGTTTCTATGTGTATCATCTTGTGCATGGGTGTGTTGCCCTGTGTGGTTGTTATTGCCCTGGCAGATTTGCCTTTGAATGATTAGCTATTTGGTGGGCTAGGTAATTCTCTCCAGTGTGCAGGCAGTGGTGATAGGTGTCCATGCACGTCTGTGAGTGGTGTCCATGCATTGGTGTTTCATGCAGGGCTTGGTATTGGGATGAGTGTTTTGTGATGGTGGGGTATGTGGGAGGTGGTGAAGTGATGGGAGTGAGGGTAGGGGATGGGGTTTGTGATGGCATGCAGATAGGGGGGTGATAGTAATGGAGATTTGACTTACCAGAGTCCAGTACTCCTCCTCCTACTCCTGCAAGGCCCTCAGGATGCATGATCGCCAAGACCTGCTCCTCCCATATTGTTAGTTGTGGGGGAGGAGGTGGATGTCTACCGCCAGTCCTCTGTACAGCTAGTTGGTGTCTTGCCTTCCCCCGTAGGTCATTCCACCTCTTCCTGATGTCATCCCTTGTTCTGGGGCGCTGTCCCACGGCGTTGACCCTGTCCACGATCCTCGTCATAACTCCATGTTCCTAGCAATGGATGTCTGCTGCACCTGTGATCCGACTAGCTGTGGCTCTACCCGGATGATTTCCTCCATCTTGACCCTTTGCTCCTCCTCTGAGAACCTGGGGTGTCTTTGTGGTGCAATGGGTGTAGTGAGAGTGGTGTGTGTGTGAGGGTGTGTGGAGTGATGGGTTGGGGTGTGTGTTGTAAGGTGCGTGGATGGTGTTTCGGGGATGTTGTTTTGTGGCTCTGATTCTGTGGGTGCTCTTGGTCTGTCTCTCTCAGTTGGCAATATTTTTTCGTCGGAATGGTTTACCGTGGTTGAATGTCCGCCGTGGTGATTCGTGGGTCATAATGCTGAGGGCGTAGTTCTGTTGGCGTAATGGTGTGGGTTTTGGTAACGCCAATTCATCACTGACCTTTGGGCTGGTGGACTTGTGTGTGTGTCTGTATAGTGACGGATTGGTATTTGTGTGTCATAATATGGGTAGCGGTAATCCGCTGTGGCGCCGGTAGGTTGGCGGCGGTCGGCATGGCGTTAAGGGGGACTTACTGCCAATGTCGTAATGAGGGCCATATTCTCACTATAACTCCTCTACCCTTATCTGTCTCTATCAATAGATCCAACATGTGTGATCTGCACAGGGTGTCATTGATTGTCCCCCATAGCTTCATAGCTATTTTGCGTGCAGCATAATATTATAGAAACTGTCCTGTTCCCAGCTGAAACTTCTGTAGCTTGTTGTAATGTGTTCAGTGATCCATTTTCATATAAGTCTCCTGCTTCTATGCAGCCTTCTTCCCTCCACCTGCCCATGTCGACGCTCCATATTTTTTTCTAAAATATCATATGGGTAGGTTTTGGGAAGAATGTGAGCCACTTTCCCCATTAAGATAAATACATCTGCCAGGCATGTAAGGTGATTCAGAGTATGTGTGAATCATGTACCCTGGTGTACAGTCCCGTATATATTTGTTTTGTAAGGCTCTCCTTTATTGGTGCACTTTTCAGCAAGTGTTCATCTGTACTATTGGGTAAGTCATTTGAGCCCACAGCAAACTGTAATTGCGCTGTTTGGTAGTGTCGTTTCAGATCCAGTACTTTAAGTCTCACCATTTAGTAAGACATTGCAGTGTGTTCATGTTGACCCTATTTCTCTTTTTGCCCCATACCACCTTTATCAGTAGTGATTTAAATTGTTTGAGGATTGTGTGTGGTATTGGGTACTTGCTGCATTGGAATAGATAGAGAGAGCACAGGAGCACCAACATTTTTAGTATCGCTTTTCTCTCCAGTATTGGGCGGGGTGTTAACCAGTGACCTATATTTTTCAGAGTATCAGCTAACAATTTTGTGGGATGATTTCCAACCTCGTGTATTCTACACTGGTCAATGATATTCCCCGGTACCTAAAGGAGTACGCTACTCATGGTATCGCTATTTGGATTAATTCTTCACTGGGCAATCATTGTAGTCTACCTAAGGGGAACATGGAAGCCCTTTGCTTATTCATCTTTAGCCCTGGTTGAGCAACAAAGGTTTCTAATTCTGTCATGAGCATTCCTAGCGAATTTCAGGGTCTGTCAGATATCACAATAGGTCGTCAGTGTATAATGACACCATATGGATTTGTGTCCATGTCTTCATCGCCCTTTCATTTAATGTTTGTCTAAGTCTACATGCTAAAGGTTCTACTGCAAGTGCATACAGCAGGAGTGACAAAGCCACACCCCTGTCTTCTGCCGCTTACCAGTTCCCATTCTTCTGATATATAATCATTAGTTCTAACTCTTGCCAATGGTTTTGTATATAATATGGAAGTAATTTTCAGAAACTGAGGACCAAAACCCATAGCCCTCATGGCAGCAAACAGGTAACGCCATCCCACTGTGTCAAAGGGTTTCTCTGTGTCCAATGACACCAGGGCCACATCTTCCTTGTTACTGGTCTCCACCTCCCCCATCACGTTTGCTAGCCTTCTACTATTCAGTGCCTTCCATCTGCCCATAAAACCAGTTTTATCTGTGTTTACTACTGCCTCAATGGCTTTGTTCAAGCGCTTGGGCAGTATTTTGCCTAATACTTCATTATCTGTGTTTAATATTGGCAGTAGCCTGTCCACCCTACAGTATATAGGGTGCTTTCTAGTCTGATAGCATTAGTATCGGAGTTTCCCTCATTGTTTTGGGGAGTTCCCCTCGTTCAGGGTCCTCCTGATATATCAATAGTAGTTTGTCTGAGAATACACTACTTGGCCGGCAGGAGTTTTAGAGGAGTTCAGGTCAAATACTGCTGATCTATTTTCGCCCAGTGTGATTGGCTCCTCTAATGTTTCACTGTTTGTGTCCTAGTTTGAACAGCGAGTGAGTACGTAGTATCGGGAAGTCTGTTTGATGTGATTGGGAGCATGACTGCCTTTAGAGTATTTTGTCACAGAAGTCTTTGTCGATTTGTGCTTTTGTGTTACTACTAACCCGTGTTCGTTTTGATTCGCGGTAACAGTGGGATAGGCTTTGTCTCGCTGCAGAAGCCACGCTTGTAATCTCCCAGGTCACCCTCCTTCCCTAAGTAGCTGTCTGCACTGGGTGTTGTGTAATGATTCTTTCTCCACCCCAGGATGTCTGCTCTGTGTTCTTGTTCTGTAATATTGTATTATCCGATGATGTTCATGTCTGTAAAACGTCCAGCTGTTTCTCTTGTTTTTTTATTTCATTACCCAATGCCTTCCTGTTAGAGGATACATTAGCTAGCACAATTCCCATCCTAACCCCTTTCATCACATCCCATTCTTGTCCGCTGCTGTATGTAGAGTCCTCATTCTGCTCATAACACCACGCTAATTCCTCTTGCAATATCTGTGTGTGTGTCTGTCCCGGAGAGTGTCTGCCGGCAGTCTCTAGGTAGGAATGAAGGGTCTGTAATGTTGGCACTGATACCTAAAGACGAATGGGAAGTGATCTGAGAGGATCCTACTTTTGTATCTCACATCTAGGATTCTGAGCACATCTAGCCTACTTATTAATGCATAATCTAGCCTGGAGTGTGTGTTTGTCGCTTTAGCATTATGCAAAAATGTTTGGTTCAATTAGTGGTGTCTCTTTATTCATCTACCAATTCCAGATTTAATATTGCCTGACGAAATGATCCTGCCATTTTTTGCTTATATGTCAGGCATGGTGGTGTCTTGTCCATGCAACTACCTAGCCAAGAATGAAA
Source organism: Pleurodeles waltl (assembly GCF_031143425.1). Classification (NCBI taxonomy): domain Eukaryota; kingdom Metazoa; phylum Chordata; class Amphibia; order Caudata; family Salamandridae; genus Pleurodeles; species Pleurodeles waltl. The sequence continues at coordinate 911,624,649 of NC_090446.1, forward strand.
GTACCCCGTCCGTATCTCTGACTCACTCCCAGAACACATTCAGCATCATATCTACTCGGGGCAAATATGCCCACTATTACAAGATCTCTTCCATTCAGTTGATCACTTATCGTGACATATCGATCTTCGACATCAGCGTCTGTGGCAATAACTTCAATCTGTACTGCAGCACTTTCCATATCCCCACCCCTCTAGCATGTAGGCTGTAAATTGTGTGATACAACCTTCCTTTCTATTTGTGTCTGAGTTATTTGCTTGGTCCTCCATCTGCGAGGCAAGGTAATTGATTAAGGGGACCTATATTATTGGGGCGTGAGCACTCCGGCATCATCTCCCAGTATGCTCCAAGCTGCTCCTGACAATATGCTGTGTCCTGCAGCCAGCTCTGAAAGTGGGGAATGGGATTATGGCCTCAATGCATGGCTACTCTGCATAGCCATGGGCAGCAGCATTACAGTCAGTTACCTAACTCCGGGTGGAACATCCTTCGTATATACCAATAGGGCCACCTAGGGGAGACCTCTGGGGTAATGATCTGTAATCAAAGCAATGGTATCAAACGAACAAGGTGTAAGGAGGTGCAGGTGCTCACTGTGCATCAAGATACCGTTTATTTTCCGAGAGCACCATCTTGAGTAATTGGAAAGGTGAGAGATACATTCTAGGTATGAACTTAATATTCAAGAAATACAGTCTATAGTCTGGTTGGAGAGCAATGGACTGGGCAAAGCAGGAGAGCCACTGTTCCACAGTTGAGGAGGCCTCTAAATCTGCCTCCCAAGCAGACTGAGACTTCAGGGTAACTAAGGGAGCCTTCCTCTGCCTTGTGGCATATGAAAAGGTTATTAGTTTATGAAGTGACAAAGTAATTAACAACAACAGCAGTGCATGGCGTGTAGGTGGGGCCCTGGGAAAGGTGCCATGGAGGGATCACAAGGTAGCTTGGAGTCTATGATACATGAAGGTATCAAGCAGGGTATGGTGTGTGTCAGTATATGCTGTACTATGGGGAACTGTCCCTCTGGTTGGAGGTCACCAAATGTGTGAATCTGTAGCCATTTTATCTGACAGCAGACACCTGTGTTGGATTTAGGAGGAAGCCTGGGGTTTCCAGGCAGTGGTATGCGCAGCGAGTACAGACAATCTAGTAGGGAAGGTAATCACAATCTATCCCAAGCCCACACCATGCATGCCATAGTATCACTGTTCTAGGCTGCCGGACAGACAGGTATAGAGTAATGCCCAGAGGGCAGGGAGCTATACTATCCAACTTAACCGTTGTGTGTGACCCTAACACGGAGGGTTATAACCAAAAGCGTGAAAACCGCGCTTGGTCACAGTGATAGTATAGGTCCATATTAGGCCCAGGCGTAGAAATCTGCTCTGCCAATGGAGTTTGTGGAATTCGGTCATTTAGCGCAATGCAGAGTAGCGCAGTGTTCCTGAATTCCACTATCCGTCATGGAGCGGAGTTCATTTGCATGTGCAAGATTTGTTTTGCCGATCTCTCGCGAGTGCAACAATACTCTCTGCCCACTAGCACGGGCATGAAAATTTGTGTTGCCTTACCCTGCATCCGTCCATGACAGGGGCCAAAACCGTCCTGTTTATGAGTGCAAATGCCCTGGAGTATATTTTCTACTCAAAATTCATCTAAATCTAGTCAAAAAGAGGTTTTTGATTGGATTTTCTTCTCCAATTGACCCTTTAAGTTGTTTTTTTAATGTGAGAAGCCTTTTTCCTTTTTTTTCCACACATGAAGGAAGTGCCCCATAGACTTCAACTTCTTGTTTCTGTCTAGAAGGCTCCTCCTTGTGCTTTGTCCATCTCCTGGTCAAATTTCACTTGGATTTCGAGGTGTCTTTATCTCCTGGATATACCTTTGGATTTAAGCACTTTGTTTTTGTGAAATCACACAAATTACTTCACAAACTGAATAAGGGTGTTGTTTGTTTGCTTGGGCATGCACCAGCATTTCTTTGTACTTTAATTTGATTTTAAAATGTTATAGTGGTGGGTGGCCTGGAATTTAAGTATGGGCCGAGTTATTATTTATTTTGCATCCTATTGACTTTTCATCTATTGTAAAGGATACTTGTTTCACAGCTCTGTACCCTTTCTACGTGTTTATAATAGTTGCAATATTATTTTACTATGTGGCCTAGATTTCCAAAGTGCCATCTAGCCAGTAGGCCCAGTACTGGTAGTCATCAATACTTGAAATACATTTTCAGTGGTATATGTTTTTAAAACTTAATTTAGGGCAGTGATGGCATTGGACTACATTAAAAATGTTGGCTATTGTTTGGATTTCATTTTCTTTTTACAAAAACTGTATATGTTGTGGGTTAATATTTGATGGCATAGGAGGATGTGTACTGTTGTTGTGACATTTTTAGAGTTCAGTTAATTTTCCTATTTTGCATTGCTGAATTAATGTTAGTGTTTTCTTCAGTGTTACCACCATGCCTCATTATGGCTAGTGTGTGTGTGTGTGTGTGTGTTTGTCATCAGCCATCATTTGTCTTTGTTCTTCGTGCCGTGTGTCCAGGGGCCATTTTGTGTAGTCTATGTCTATAGGCTTGCATGGTTTCTTTGGTCTCCATGCCTCCTTGTTCTCAGTTGTTATTTGACCATGTAGCTGGCAGCCATTTTGGGCATCCAGCGTGTGTTCTTTTTTCTCCTTGCTCCTTGTTGTTTGACCATGTGGCTGGTGGCCATTTTGTGCTTCCAGCCAGTGTGTTTGCCATAGGCTTCTATGTGTTTTTGTTCCCTATGCCTCGTTGCTCCTTGTTGTTTGGCCATGTGGCTATTTTGTGCATCCAGCCAGTGTCTCTTTGCTATAGGCTTGCATGTGTTCTTTGTTCCCCATGCCTCCTTGCTCCTTGTTGTTTAACCATGTAGCTGGCAGCCATTTTGTGCATCCAGCCAGTGTCTCTTTGCCATAGGCTTGCTAGTGTTCTTTGTTCCCCATGCCTCTTTGCTTCTTGTTGTTGTTTGACCATGTGGCTGGTGACCATTTTGTGAACCCAGCCAGTGTCCATTTGCCATAGGCTTGCATGTATTCTTTCTTCTCCATGCCTCCTTGCTCATTGTTGTTGTTTGAGCATGTGGCTAGTGGCTATTTTGTGCAACCTGCAAGTGTGTCTTTGCCATAGACTTGCATGGGTTCTTGGTTCCCCATGCCTCCTTGCTCCTTGTTGTTGTTTGACCATGTGTCTGGTGGTCATTTGGTGCACCCAGCCAGTGTCTCTTTGCCATACGCTTGCATGTGTTCCTTGTTCCCCATACCTCCTTGCTCCTTGTTGTTGCTGTTTGACCATGTTGCTGTTATTTATTTTGTGCATCTAACCAGTGCCTCTTTGCCATAAGCTTGCTTGTGTTCTTTGTTTCCATGCCTCCTTGCTCCTTATTATTGTTGTTTGCCCATGTGGATGGTGGCCATTTTGTGCATCCAGCCAGTGTCCCTTTGACATAGGCTTGCGTGTGTTATTTGTTTGCTAGGCCTCCGTGCCTCTTGTTGTTTGACCATGTGCCTGGCAGCCATTTTGTGCATGCAGCCAGTGTGCCTTTGCAATAGGCTTGCATATAAACATTTGCAATTATTGATTATTTATTTTAAGATAGTATTTTAATTTTTTATTTTAGTTTTCTGTTTTAATTTTTTTTAGTTTTTTATTTTAATGCTTCATTTTTTTTTCTCAAATTTCCTATTTTTTATCTTAGTTTTTCTTGTAATTTGTGTTCTTTTTTCTTTCATTTTATTTAATTCTGCACTTTTCCTTGATCCATCCATTCCTCCATTAATCTATCCATACATCCACCAAAGGTGCACAGTTGCGCTACAACATTCAGTTTCTTTAGGTATTTAATAATTCCATTTCATCCTGGACACCCTGGCTGTGATGCACTGCAGACACATAAGCAGCATACATCTTTTTTTAAAATGATTATTCCATTACCCCTGGACCACTTGGCCACCATAGATGTTTAAGGATTATCACATTTATCCATGCAATCCTCTCTGACTAAGAGAGGTGTCTCCTTTATAGGTGTAGATAAAACAAAGAGCTATATTTGCATGTTGTGCTGCCTGATTTGAAATGACATTTTATGGTGTGGTGTCGGAGTTTGAATTTACAATGTTGGATTAAATTGGTATTTATTACATAAGTAACCAACCACACTAATATTGCATTTGTCTGTACTACTTCAACCTGCAACAATACTAGGTTTTACTAACTACATTCTTTTCTTGCTTGGTTGATTTTATGTGCCCAAGAGAAGAGACGTCACATCACCTGCTGTACTGCCAAAGGAAAGGTCTGTACAGTGAGTCCTCAATCTCTGCCACTTCTGCAGGTGAGTGCCACTGGCCCCAAAGAAAGCTGCTCCCAAGAAAGTGGTCAGTGAGAAGATGCAGCTTTTCACTAGTGGTGTGCCGACCGCAACCTTTTTTGGAAGATGTGTGCCTGCCATACTGGCCTCCGGGGAGTAAAATGGGAACAACACTCCCGCATCAACAGCATCACTCCAACCTAATCCCAAGACCTTCTCTGTCAGTGAGGCAGCCACCACAATCATGGCGACGCCGACGAGCAATGACGCTGAATTAGATTTGTCCTTTTCGCAAAGTAGTACCCAGTCGTTTCAGCAAACAGAGCAAAGTGGACAGCGGCTGCAGCCAGCAATACTAGATCTTCCTGAAGTTGGAGAAGAACAGGAGGTAAAGCTTCCTGCTGAGCAAGAACCTCCTATTTTTGGATCAATGGCTCCCAGATCTCCAGCTTGAAAAAGGAAGGGTACTACTCCGCCATCTTTTCCAAGCACCACTTCTGATGACGATGACAGGGACATAGAGTGGACCCTTGCAGAGTCCAGGAGACGCCAGGAGTGGCAAGGGAAAATAAAAGTTCCAGAAAGCCTTAGAATCATGGAAGGAGATGATGGTGAGGAGGATGATGATGAGCACAGAGGAGCCTGACATTACTATCCAACCTGCTCTGATGGATGTGGAACAGGCAGCACTGCCACCTCCCATATTTGTAAGACCCCAGCAGAGACCTGCACCAACCCCTACCTCAGTAGAAGTATGCACTGCAGAAAGGCAATCAACACACCCACCTACCTCCAGTTCTTCTTCAGGCATTGGCAGTGGCCCAGTAGGAAAGTGTTCCTCCCCAGTATGGGACTTTTTTATGATTAGCAAACAGGAGGAGAACATTACAATATGCTCTATTTGCCACGTGAGTGTTCGTTGAGGTAAGCCTGGTTCACATTATCTTACTGGAGACCAGACGACCCATATGAGAAAACATCACACAATCTGGAGGAAGGAGCACCTTAAAATAAAGAAAATGCTGAATGTGGTTGTGGTGGTGAAGGTGAGGAGAGGTGGGAAACATCAGCTACCACTGGTCAAATCATGTGGAAGATGAGGAAGAAGAGGGTCACATCCTCACGCAAAGCAGTCCTGCTCCCAGCACTGCACCAGAATCACGTGCCTCAGCGACCTCACAATGGCACAGGAAGACTCAGAGTCAGATGGAGACATCGCAGCGTAAAGTGACAGCATCACGATGCACATTGAGTCTACCACCACCAACATCTCAAAAGTTTCATGCGTCATTGGTCCCACAAAATAAGAAAATCCAGATTACTATTGCAGGCATGTTTAGGCAGGAAGGGTCCTACGACCGCAACCACCCAGTGGCACATTTGTACAATGGGAAACTGGCAAAAATGTTAGCGCTGGACTTCCTCCCTTTTTCTTTTGTGGAAGGAGTGGGATTCTTAGAGTTTGTGACAGCCATCTGCCTGAAATAGAAGGTTCCAAGTCGGACCTATTTTGCTAGAGTTGCTGTTCCAGCGCTACATCAAGATGTGCTGCAATTGGTTGATTTGCAGCAAAGTGTTGTCCACACTATCCACCTGATGACAGACATGAGCACCACTTGGAAAGCTTCTGATTACCTATGCATCACTGCACACTGGATCACTTTTAAAGGGGTACAGCAAAAGCTATCTATAGGTCTTGGCCTTGAAGAAATTTTTAAAAGCGTTTGGTGGCATGCGACAGTAGCCATGTTCACTATGGAGAAATCCCATATAGCTGCAAACATCTTGGATGAGTTTAATAGCAAGGTGTCTGAATGGCTGCGACCCAGAGGTGTCCGATTTGGATTTGTTGCCATGGACAATGGCAGTAACACAGTCAAGGCCATGGCAGATGGTGACTATTTCAGGGTTCTGTGTTTGGTGCACTGCATCCACTTGGTTGTGCAAGACTTTCTCAAAAAAGAAGAGATAGGGGGTCATTATGTCCCTGGCAGTTTTTCTGACCGTCAGGGATAATGTGGAGTTATAACCGCCAACAGGCCGGCGGTACATGCCGCCACATTATGAGATTGACAGGTTGTCTGTAGCCAACCCACCACTTCTCCACTCATACCGCCATGGGGGTATAAGCCACCGGGCCGGAGATGTCCCTCTCCAGTTCGGCGGTCGGCATAGTTCCGCCCATGGCATTATGAGCCGGCCTACCACCATGGTTTTCGTGGTGTTAGCAACGCCACGAAAACGTTGGTAGTAGGCCCTACTGATGACAGGGAATTCTTTCTCTGTCACCGGTAGGTGGCTCCCCACCCCTCAAACACTCACCTGACGTCCCCCTTCATCCAAACTCGCACCCCCGCCCACCCGATACACATACTAACCCACACCCAGATCCACTCACTCACCCCCATACACGCACACACAATAGAACTGACCCAACCCCCTCATAGCCACACATGCACGCATCACTCCCCCTCCCCCCAGCCCCACTACAGTCACAGTGCCTCTCATCCCACACCCTCCTTCCCCGCATACACGCACAGACACCCACATGCACCAGGCACACACCCATTCACTTACACTGACATACACACATTCATTCACACACTGACATATATGCATTCATTCACTTACACTGACATGCACACATTCATTCACACACAGATTTACACGTATTCATTCACACAGACATACACACATTTGTTCACTTACACTGACATACACGCATTCATTTACACACTGACATACACGCATTCATTCACACACTGACATACACCCATTCATTCATGCATACTTTCAGACATATTCACACACATTCCTACACACAATCACACTAACAAGCAGACATGCACTCACTTCACCATTCTTACACACATTCACTCACATGCATACACCCACGCAAACAACACAACACAAAGACGCATTCACACACTCAGACATCCATGCACACACTCAGACAAACACACACAACACCCCCGCCCTCCTCCACTGTCGGAAGCCTGACTTACCTTGGGCGAGGAGGTCTTCCGGCAGGGAACGGGAAGGGCACTGCTACCGCCAGCAGTGCCCCACCAGCGGACCACTGCTAGGCTGTATTACTGGTCCTAATACGGCTGGCGGTGTTCTTCTCACATGGCGGTGCTGGTGTTAGCAGTGCCAGCTTACCACCGTCCACCACCATGAGCACTGCCGGATTCCCACCCTTATTGTGGTGGAAGACAGGCAGTGCTCATAATATGTCAGACAATGGTAGCTGCGGTGGCGGGATGTTGGCGGCCGTCACCGCAGCGGTAGGGGGTATGTACCGCCGATGTTATAATTATGGCCATAGTCAGCAACATACTGACCACCTGCAGACGAATCAGAGTAACAGTTAAAGCCCTGATAGAGGAGATGCCAACATGTTGGAACTCACCCTATGATATGTTGCAACATCTGTTTGAGCAGTACAGATAGATCAATGACTGTGTCATTTTAAGAAGAGGGACTGCAATTGGGAAAGCTATGACCAGGGCTGTGGACAAATGGGGCCTAGTCAAATGCCTGACACAGATGCTGCTCCCTTTTGAGGTTTTCACATGTGAAGTTAGCAAGGAGGAAAGTATGATGGGCTAAGCTTTCCTGTTGTTGCATCTGCTAAAGGAGGAGCTAAAGAAGGTGTCTGAAAGGTTCGCACTTGGAGGTGTGAATGAAAACTCAGAAGCTCATGCCTTGGTTGAGAGCCTAAGCTATCACTTGACTTGTAATGCAAGGCTGCAAAATGTCATTATCTTATCCAAAGAGTACATCTATGCCACGGTACGTGGTCAATGCTACAAAAAAATTCTTCACACTTTTATTCCTTTTTCTGAACAGAATGTTTTAAAATACAAGAGGTGGATTGTTGAGCAAGCTGGAGAACTGTGAGAATGGGTGGAACTTAGAGTCCCACTCTACAGTTCTGGGGTGCTGCCTTCAACTTCCAGAGAGGGCAGCCTTGTCTCACAGCAGCCAGCAACAAGAACACCAGCAACAACAGCATCAGAAGAATCGGACCCAATCTCTGCATTAGCTTGGTTTTTAGTGGCAGGTCCTAAGTCCAGTGCAGAGGTGAAGGCAAAAGGGGTCGAGCAAGTGGCAGCACCAATGACACTTCAGAGGATGTTCCAGGAGTATCTGGATGACCCAAAAAAGTGTATGTGGATCAAAACCCATTGATGTATTGATATAGGAAGATACACCAATGGCCAGAGTTCAGCAGGTTGGCTATAAAGTATCTGGATTGTCCTGTAGCCAATTTATCTGCTGAATATGTGTTCAGTGCAGCTGGCACCATTATTACAGTGAGAAGAACCAGTCTCTCACCTCAAAACGTGGAAAGATTAACCATGATCAAAATGAACCAGGATTTTTTACCACCTGATTGCACTGTTCCCGAAACACCACAGGAAGAGGAAGAGGATGACTGGTCAGAATCAAGTGTGTTTGCTGACAAACTTTTGGGTGAACCACCTAAGTTGGAGGATGAACTCCCGGACTAGTATGCCAGTGCCACCATAAACCTTTTTAAATATTTCTAAATAAACTTCTTTCTTTCTTTCTAGCTAGTGGAACATTGTTTGGGTCGGATTTATGCTGCACCACCATTTATTAATCATATATATGTCCGGATTGGAGGTGTATCCATGTGCAGTGAAGAAGCCTCTATATTCCTGTCAGGACATTCAAGACAATGCCTGCCTCACTCAGATGCCATTGCATATCCTTTTTTTTATTTTTACATCATCTAGCTGGGCTGCCCCAGAAGATCATTGATTAAAAGGCTGATAGTGCCAATGCCAAATTCTAATGTGTTGCTACCACCAAAGAGGAGATAATATTTTGTACCAACCCCCATGCTTGGATTGGAAGAGGTAAGTACTAACGGTTGCACCAATGAGTTGTGATATATTGAGTAATTGTGAGTGATGATTGATGATGTATGTGGTGGCTGACAGTGAGGGAGGGAGTTCAACAAATTTATAAAGATTATTTCAATGATTTGCAATGTTTGGGGGCTGATGAGTGATAATTTTTCCTGAAAGTGATTAGCCTTTCAAACTTAGCAAAATTTGCTTCCAGGGTCCACTCCTTTTGTCTGGTTCCACAGAGACCAGACCAGTCACTTTAGTTACCAAACACAAATCTACATAAAATACTCCAATTCTGTTTCTCTATTTGTTCTTCAACAGCAGTGCACTACACAGATCTACCTCTCGGGGTTTGGGACCGGGACGGAGTTACTCAGAATCAGGACAAGGAAGGTGGAAGGACTCAGGGCAGGACTACCCCAATAGCTAGAAGGAGATGTTATCAACTTAAAAGAGAAACCATGGAGAGGGTGAAGACTCTGAGGCCTCGTACTCACTCAACTCTGTGGACTGGAGGGAGGAGCATTGATTTGGGAATTGCTGTTGAGTGTGTGTTTCCTGCATTGCTGGCTCAAATGTGAAACTCCTCTTTAAGTTCTTGCTCTGCTGCTGAGTCTTCTTGGTATACTCCTGGCTCCTCATGAAGCTTACCTTGCTTCCTTTTGTCCTTCTCCTTTACTCTGTAACACAATAACTGTTTTCCAATATGCAGGCCTTCTCTTAGTCCTCTCTTGTACAAACAAAACATGATGAGCAGGCACCCAAGAGTGACAGACATTCCAAGAAGAATGGAGATGCACCACCCAATTTGGCACAACGGTATCATTTTCCTTTTAACAATCATAATTTTTAGAACTTGGTGGGTTAACTTCAATCCTCCATAATATGTATTTTTCAAACCTAGAAGACATAACATTTCGAAATCTACTATCTTGGGTGTCTCTGAGGCAGGACTGTTTGCAATGCATTTAACTAAATTGTGTCATACCTATCTCTTCATTGTGCCCTTCCACAGCAGAGTGATGAAGGTGTGGTGCTCAGCGCCCCAATGAATATTGTTGTAGTGTCTTTTGTGTAGTGTTTGTCTTTGTCACACCTTTCCCCAAATCCCCTTTCCCATCCATTCATTGAGCCCCTAACCCTCTTCCCACGAGCTGTGTGATTTATTGAGGTGTGACTTAATATTATACCATGAATGGATCACACACTTACTGGGGCGGATGTGGTGAAAGCGACACCAACTCAGTGCATGACCTTCTATTACCTGAGGAATATTCCACACCGGCCCCATCAATATCATCATTAAGGCCTTGTGTTGTGTAAACTCTTAACCTTCTCCAACCACTCCTGACTCTGAGCCCATTTATTCTCACTCAATGATTTAATTTCCTAAATTCAGTTGTTAAATACTACCTCCCCATTGCTCAGAAGATGTTGATATTGCTAGTTTTTATTATCATATCAGGTCTTCTTTGTTGTGTGTCAATTACTGCCATTGTTGTAGTCTGGTTTCAGTCTTCCTAAAGTCATGGTATAATATATGAACCACTAACTTTCTGTTTTCTTTCAATCTAGTTGATACTGGTGGGTAACCCTTTGATGACTCCTGTAGTTGGAGTTCGCATAGGTGGGAGTGGCACTTTGTGTCTTCCCTTTTATCACGCTAGCCTGCCACTACTTCTACCCCCGTAAGATAGGATAAGATGCCAGCTTTGGAAAACCCTGCAGTAAGAAGAATGATATATCAGCCCTCACTTCATCTATTCAGGTAAGAGAACAACTATGGATCGGAATGAACTTGCTTAGTTAGTAATTAACGTCTAATGAAGAAGATGTTGTTTGTGTGTTTGTAGGTTTTTGTAGGCAAAATAGGCAATGCACTCATCCCCTAGTGGTCACCATAGTTACAGAGGGCAGTACAGGAAGGGTATAAGTAAATGACATACACTTTTTTAGCAGATTTAAAAAACAGGCTACACTAAAACACAGCAGTACAAACTAAAACACCAAAATAAACATTGGAGGCATAAATGAAGTAAAATAAATTACGAAATTTTATTTTTTACAATTGAGAAAACCCACCCTTTCCACTCACAACAGGCCCACCCCCCCATCCCCAAACATATGGCCTGTCCCCAAAAGTCCAACGAAAGTCCAAAGTGAAAAACCCAGTCCCAACTCCTGTCCTACCTTCTCCAGTGGAGAAGTGTGGCTCAATGGTTAGAGCAGCAGACCCTGAGGCAGAGATCTGGCTCAAGACCAGGGTTCAAGTCCTGCTTCGGCAGGTCTTGGGCTCAATTCCCCTTGACCAGATAATTCTCGCCTCGGTGCCTAATCTAATTCATGGCTCCCACTCTGCAACTCTGGGCAATAGCTTGCTTAATCTCCACAATGGCCCCAACAGCACTTGGATGCCTGGCTTCACCCTGGGGGTGCTCAGGAGTGGGTGCCTCACAGGGAAAAGCCAGGAGGGGTTCCATAGTGGTATGAGTACAGCGCCTTGAGACCCTAACGGGTGAGTAGTGTGCTATACAGGTGCTAATTTACATTTTTTACATTTACACCCACACCAAAACAAAAAATAAAAAAAGGGGCTCAGAAGAGGGCATTGTCGATTTGGGACTGGAGCTGGTACAGACACCACTCGATCCTCTTCAGCTGTCTCTCCACTTACCTCTCCAGGTGGTCCAGCCACTGCAGGATGGGCCGCAGCAATGTCCCCTGAAGGTCGGAGTGGGTGGCAGCAGTGGTAGTCAGGGCCCCTGACAGCTGTAGGCGACACCGGCGATGTAATGGCCAGGAGGCTGGGTCTGACTTGCTGAACTAGGCCCGGGTCAGAGGCAGCTACCTCTGCCTCTTCATCCTCTAGGGCCACCAGTATTCTGACTGCATGGTCTCAAGCCTCTGTTGCCACAGGGTGGGCTGCTATCTATCTGGTGGACCAGGAGGAGTAGCTATATCGAGAAAAACGAAAAGAAAAAGGACAGATTGTAAACAATGCTCTGTGCAAACACTTGAGTAGTGGTTGGCACAGTAGCGGTACATTGCTGGTCCCGTAGGAAGATTACAATTTGATTAGACTATGATTAGGAGAGTCACAGGGCCAACTTTATTTGTTTATCCACAAAAGCCTAACAAGGACTGATTGACAGACAATAATTAAGGCAGAATAATATCAGATTAAAATAACTGTGATTTGATTTTTTAAAGGCTTTTCTAGAAACTAAATTTGAGTGGAAAAATAAAAATACATTACCTCTCAATTATGAGCAAGGCATTTTGCACTATGGAGGACAAGTTGTTGTGCTAATTTAATGGAGGCATGCTAGCCAGAGCTTCAGGTATTTTGCTTCTGTCTGCAGCTGAGGCAGCTGTAGTTGACAATTATCTACCTTTAATTCCAATGACCCTACTCTTCTCTAAATGCCTTTCACTTTCTACCCTGACTTCTAAAGAGGCAGATGAATAGTAAATTAGATACTATGTCACACACGTCACGTATAAAATGTGGATATTATTATCCTGTCTGCCGTAAGTAGACGGTGTGGAAAATGATGCACTGCACTACAAGGAAAAGAACAGGCTATATAGATTGTATTTGGCAAGTTCATCACAAAGTATCCCTTACACCAAACTTGAAATCAAAGCCCACTTTGCTCACTGGCCTCGCCTACCACCACAATTTGTTTCCAACAAATTCATCCGCTGGACAGTAAGAAAAGGAAACTTGACTTACTCTAGTGCAGGATAAGGTAGAGGGATTAGGCAGGCAGGTAGAGCTTTTGCTATATAATAGAGGGATGTCACTCATCACTGATTCGTCCTTTGCCTAAGCTTTGGCTTGTTCAGTCACTGTAATAGACAAAAGTTTAAAGGAAAAATCTGAACAGGCATAAAATAAATCTGTTATGGGAAACCATGTAATATATTTTAGAATCACTTCACATGGTCATAACAATGTTTCACATGCCAAGAATGGATGTTTCAATTTTTTGGTAGGCTGGAATGGAAGAACTAAGGAAAGAATAAAGGAGTGAAGTACTAAGAGGTGACTGAGTGGGTGAATGGAAACACACAATGTGTGTTTGATGTGCAATACATTGAAAACTTTGTAAATGTCGCATTAACTGAAGCAGACAAACAGAGCATAGCCAACACTGCACTCACAAATTGAACAATACTGCACTTCGGTCATGGGTGGTGAAATGCCATCGGCAGGGAGGGGGTTGATGAATTATGATGTATGGAATACATCTGCCTCACTTAACAAATACAGGGGGTCACAGGATAAGACCAAAAATTCAAGTATCCCCTACTTTGAACCACAGATTTGATAACCATAAAACAAAGTAAGTGAAGTAAGTGAGCAGCATGCCCCTCTCCAGACGAGCTCCCTTGTTTATTCATTCAAGCAATTATTCAATCATCCTTTCATTCTTCCTGAGTATATTCACCCATAACCACCATGATTTAGGCTTTACTTTCTCTCGTCCAGACTTTCACCAAAATTTCCAATCTATTATCCATCCAGTCAGTATCCACCCTTTCTTTCAATCATCCTTCCTTCACCCATCTATCCACTTACCAAACACTCACACACACATCCTTTCCTTTCACTCATTTCACCCATCCTTTCTTTTAACCTTCCGTTCTTTCCCGTTTCCACCAAGCCATCATTTGTAGCCTACATTATGTGAGCTTTTGCTGAGCTGCAGATAGAAGAGGCCACAGCTCAACCACCACTGCAGCTGGTAAAGTAGGGGTGTTACCATGACGGGTCACAATGACGCCCTTGAGGCTAGTGAGTATAATAGTAATTGTCAATAAGTAGGCAATGTGACTTACCACTGCGTGTCTCTGCTGCTGCTTCTCCCCCTGCTACTTCTGCTCCTGCCGAGGCACTGGAGCCAGCGTCACTCTGTGTGGCTGGTAAAAAAACATTCTACATTTTTTAGATGCCAGTTACGCCTCCCCTTAATTGTTTTAATTAAAAAAATACAACCGCAATACATCACTACAGTTCGGTTGTCACTGCAGTATCTTCTATCAAAAATATCACTCTGGGCATTTTGTTGCTTCACAATTTTAAAAACGCCAGTAGTCGAGCTAACCAAAAACGTTTCGTAATGGAGAGGCAGAGCTATAGCCTATGATGATGATGACTCTGAATCATTGAAGCTCAATGAAAGACATAAAGTGTTGGTTGGCAGATGCAGTGGGACCTCATACTTTCCAGCCATGCTTCATTGTCATGGGAGCTGCTGGTATACTGTATAAATTAATTACATAGCACAACATTGGGGATTGAAAGGGAGGTCCATGACAATGGTCACTCTCTCCGTAACTGTTAGAGCATGAGCAAGAAAAAGAAAGCCTTCTCAATAAACATACATGGTGAATATTATTTATAATAGTAGCTTAGTTGGGCCTTCAATCGTCACAGTAGACAGAAGAGTACCAAAAATCTGTTCTTAGTCTTAAAGTAGCACAAGATATGTAGAGGAGAGGGAAAGAGTACCAATAAAGCAGAAGAAATCTACAGACTAGCTCCGACCGGAAAAAGTCAGCTACCAATAAACAAACCAATGAAATAAGGTTAAAAAATATGTAATACAGGTAAAAAAGGAATTAAAAAAAAAATGGATATGGGAGATGGAAAAAAGGAGACAGTATAAAAAATAAATAAGGCAAAATTAAAAGTAGTATAAGAGTGGACAGAGGTAAAAGTTAGAGAAATACTGATAATAATTAAGTAATAGGACTTACTAGTGTGAGCAGAGCCCTAAGCAGTGACACTGGTGGTCGGAGCCTCCTCCTCCCCAGCTCTTCCCACAACTGCCTCGGCGCTGCCCTTCTTCTTGCCCTTGGAGGCTGATGTAAGAAATAAAGAAGATAAAAAAATAGAATAGTGGTACAGTTATTTCTCCATAAAATTATTATAACAGGTAAGCGCAGTAACATTGTACTTATCTGAATCAGATCGCCTATGGTACTAGTATAGACTATTGTTGAGTGGACTATACTAATCCAAAACTCCCTATTCCAAATTTCCTTAACAGAAACTACTTTTGGAACTAATGCATTGCAATTAATAATTGTAGATTCTATTCTCATTTCTCAATCCCCTTGATGGAGCAACTCAGTCTCTCTTTTTTTGCAATGTACAGATGCATCCTATCACTACACACCATTGTGAAGTTCCTTGGGACTGTGTGAGCTACATAAAGAAAGTCACAGAGAACACTAACTCACTGACATCACTAACTCACCATGCTGACAGGAGGACAGATGAGACTGCATTGCAATGGCTTCTTAAATAATCAGCCAAAGCGAGCGCCAACAAGTACGATGAGGTACTGCCTAACTCAAACTTGATCACATAATAATATTCTTAACATGAACTAAACGTAACTTACCTCTGAGTGTGAGCAGCATGATATTCAGAAAAGAGGTAGCATCGAAGAACACAAACACAACAAATAATATAGTTAATACACATCAAACCCTGGAATCTCTACGCCTAACAGGTCCAGCCGGTCCTGCTCCCAGTCGAGGATATCCGCCCAGCAGTGCATCAGCTGCTGGGTGGTGCGCTGGACCTGGCTGGTGCGCTGCACATGCCTGCGCATCCTCCCCAAATGCAGCCAATGCTCCTGCAGGGGTTTCCCGCTCCCAGGCCTTCTGTCTGCTGCCAGCATGCAGGTGAGTTGGCTCGTCATGTAAAAAAAACAGTGCTGCCACTCTACCTCACAAAAGATGGGCTGGGGCTACACCCTTTGGTGTCGCCCCCACCCACAAGGTAGGTGGCTGCTGCTGCTGGCTGCTGGGGGGAGCCTAGCGCCGCTGCTCCCCTGTTCGCCGCCCTGCTCTGCTATGGAATTGGGTGGGATGAACAAAAGAATCAGGAGAAGGAAGGAAACAATAACTAAGGAAAGGGAAAAATAAACAAAAAGTCACAAAAAACATGAAAAAAATGAAAAAAACTAAAAATACACAGACACAAAAACACTCACTAATACAATAAATAAAAATGAGGGGTAGATTAATTAGGAGGGCGAAGGATTGAAAAGATTAGGGAGGGATTCAAAAAACATGCCCAGCACCATGAACAGAGTAAGAAAACAAAATGCCTGTGCCCCTGCCAGCCATGTGGTCCGTTTGCACGTGATTTTGAACGCAAGAACATCCTCCGCATTGCGTTTGACGTAAAACACAATGTGAACGGGCGATGGGAAACCCCGCCTGTGGAACTCTGCGTAGCACGGCTGCCATGCGTGACTCTGCGAACTCTGCCCAGGCCTAGTACATATCATAAGCACAGAGACCACCCTGTCCAAAGGTGAAGGTCAGCCTTTCCTATGTGACTCTTGGCTGTTTACCAGCCCAGGCCAATGCCATAAGGTGAGTCCGGAGCTGTCTGAGAAATCTTGAGGTAAGAAGAATGGCAACATTAATGAATAGATATAGAAACTTGGGAAGACTATCATTTTGGCTACGGCGATCCTCTCTGCCATGCATCGACAGTGGTAATCTGGACCAGATTGGAAATCGCTCCTCTAGCCAAATCATTAACCTGCCATAGTTAGCTCTTCAAAGTTCATCTATATATATACTTAACCATATTCCAAGGTAGTGAACCAGCTCGGTTGTCCATTGTAAAGGGTATTCAGAGTCTAACAAGTCTTTTGCCTGAGTGAGTGAAATGATCACAGATTTAGACCATTCGACCCCCAAAACCGATGATCTCACGAATCACTGTGGAGAAGCGAGTCTGAGGATCACAGACATAAAGCGTGATATCTTCCAAGCACATGGAGATTCCGTGAATGCAAGGCCTCTGTGCTAATTATGTTTCCGTAACCGTCGTGCTAGGGGTTCCCTCATGATTGTGATTGTAAATAGGATAGGTAATAACAAACATCCCTGACTGGTGCCCCTTGAAATGGGAAAAGGAGGGATGATTTTGCCATTTATATGCAGGCTCACACTAGAAGCGTGTACAGGCATTTGATCCAGCAAAGGAATCAGGCGCTGACCCCTAAATATGAGCTATAGAGTGCCCTGGGATAAAACAGATTGATCAGGTCTACTGATATCCGGTAAGAGTAGCTGTAAGCAAGTCACAATCAATTTTTCAATAACTTTTTAATCAATGTTGATCACTGAGAGTAGTCGCTAAGAGTCGCAGTGGTCTGGCAACTTCCTGGGTTTCAGAATAGTTATGATTACAGCTTTGTGCAGGGAGGGTTGCAACTCACCATTCTGTAGTGCCTACAGAATACTGCTAGCAGGTAGAGGCAAGAATCTGAACTTATTCTTTTTAAAAGGATGTGGTTAATCCATCAAAGTCCCACGCTTAGCTTTCTGCCCCGGCATACTCTGGATGACCTGCACTATGTCCTCAGCTATAGAGGACACGTCAAGGTATTGTTGATGTGTATCTTCCAGCCAGAAGAGTTGTATCAAATCAAAAAATGTGTTTAGTGATCACGGTCATACACCATAGCTGAGCAGTACAGTGCTGTATAGAAGCTGGTCGTAGTGTGTATTGTACTGCCAGGATCAGTATGGGTAGTCTGCTGATCCCAAGCCAGTTCCATGATGTAGTCACTGGCCCAGAATTTATGGAGATACTTGGCCAGTGTTTTATCAGCTCTATCCTCCTCCTCCCATAGCGCATAGCCATTGCTTCCCTATCTACGTAGTGAGTTTCCCTAGTTGCCACCTCTTCGTTTTCGACAAGCTTATTTCTGATGGAGACAAGTACATTGTGTCTCCAGATTCATTTAAGGTAAGCTCAAGTGTGCAAATACCAGATGAGCAAACTCCCTTAGCACCACAGCCTGTTTGGACATACAAGCTCGACGAATAACAGCCTTAGACGCCTCCCAAAGTATTGAGGTCAATTAAGGGTAACTGATTTAATTTTGTCTCGGAAGACATGACCTCTGACTACATTCAGGGGAAGTTTCCACAAAAAAGTCCATCTGTAGGTGGTGGAAAGTGTGATCTCAAAAAGGGCAAGGGTGTGATCTGACAGTGTCGTGGGGAGATGTTCTATTCCAGTGGTTCAGAGGAAAATGTCTCTGTGGCCAGCCAGTAATTCTAGGACAGGTGCTGTGTGTGGAATCTATGCATGTGCCTTCCATACTTTGAGTGTGCTTTAGTTGCCATATATAAATGTATTTATATATACACAGTCACTGTCTCTCATAAAGATTTTTAGCTGAGCAGCAGTGTGAGGGTGCAGGCGCCTGGTGCACTGAATCTGTCAGCTAGATGATTGGGTATCACAATGAAGTCCCCACCCCAGAGCACCATCTTTGGACCAGCATCAAGAATCATGCAGCATACCTCCACAAGAAAACTCAGGGCTATCTACATTGGGCCCATATCTAGAGGCCCGGGTGACTAAAAGGCCTTGCAATATGCCATGCATACAAAGAAACCTGCCTTTCTCGTTACTTAGAACCCTGCATGTGTGTAACATTGTACCTTTCTGGATGAGAATAGCTACGCTGCGAGCGCAATTAGGCATGCGGCCACATAAGTGTTCACAATCCAGTCAGCACAAAAAAGGGGTGTTTATCATCAGTCAGATGCAGCTTCTGTAGAAAATACATAGCTTCGGGGTGTCCATGGAGATAGGAGAGACCCTGTCCCACCTTGCAATGTCATTCAACCAGTGGACATTCCAAGTCAAGTGCCTAATATTAGCTGCTGATTGAGAAGGGACCGTGTGTTCCAAAGTCTATGCAAAGTAGGTGTATTTGTAGCGTCTCAGTACTATTATGTGCACATTTAATTGTATGAGTGATCACGCCCTGTGGGGAAGTCAACAGTGAAACAAAAACTCAACAACCATCCCCCACCCTCTCCAACACTCCCAACTGGTTGAAAGATCATCTCCCAAACCCCATCCATCCCGGCACCCCAATTCTCAGTTAACATATAGGGATATATTACAGGGTCAACGAGGAGGCCGTGGCCAGGGGGTAAAAGAAGGGATCATAAGAGGGCAAAGAATTATCTTATTGAGAAAAAAAGACTGTAAAGCAGTGCAACAGCTGAAAGTTGGTCTCAAGTCCATGCCTGCAAGCATAATGTAGATGTGCCTGAATTGAATTTGAAGCAAACGATGGACGGAATGCAGGGGTATGTCTGGGCATACCCAGCGCACTTAGGGCGACAAAAGCAAACAAACAGAAATGATGGATGGAATGCAGAACAAATCAAACATTCACCCCCAGCCACAGACCTGGGTTTAATCCATTAATTATTTTGCTCACCACGCCACCCCAGTTTGGACCCAGCCATATGCAAATCAGTCTTGACCCTGTTCCTCATGGGAACAGTCCAGCTCACACTGCCAGGCCAGGTCCTCCCTGGACCGAAAGCAAGCATCCTGGTACCGGTTTTGGGGTATCAACAATCATTAGCCAGGCTACCTTGAGTCCAGTGGCATAGTGAGCCTGGGACCCACGTCTGGGCATACAGGGGGAACTTAGGGCGACAAAAGCAAACATACACAAATAATGGATGGAATGCAGAACAGTCAAACTTTGTCCCCCAGTCACAGATCTGGATTTAATCCATCACTTCTTTTGCTCACCACGCCACCCCAGTTTGGACCCAGCCATATGCAAATCAGTCTTGACCCTGTTCTCCATGGGAACAGGCAAGCCCGAACTGCCAGGCCAGGTCCTCCCTGGACAGGAAACAAGCATCCTGGGACCAGTTTCAGGGTATAGCCAGGCTATTGAATTGAAAGCATCGCAGTCACCAAGGAGCGGCTTCTGCTTCATTGCCCCATGCCATTGCGCTGTCCCCTCCGGTGCCCCCAAGCAGCGGGTCCAGGGTGCCCTTAAGTCACTGAGATGTCCATCAGATTCAGTTCCAGGCAAAGCAGAACTGTTTGCCTAAGGGTCACCAATTTGTGAGAGAATTTCACAACAGCTTTGTAATGCATGAAATATTGGATTTTGCCTTTGAAGTTGATGGCTGGTTATATAAGTGAGTAGGTGGCTCCAATCTTCGTGAGGAAGCACTTTGAGAGCATAAATTCCCAGCAGGCAGCCTGGACCGCAAGCCTGAAGTCCAGTTACAGGGTGATGCCTTTAGCTTGATATCAAATGTCTTGTCGCT
The DNA here is from genome assembly GCF_031143425.1 of Pleurodeles waltl. Lineage (NCBI taxonomy): Eukaryota > Metazoa > Chordata > Amphibia > Caudata > Salamandridae > Pleurodeles > Pleurodeles waltl. The sequence continues at coordinate 911,645,018 of NC_090446.1, forward strand.
CTCTAGCTAGGCTTAGGGTGGTGTCTCTATCCTTGTAAGTAAGAGGATGGGCCACTGTCAGTTGCACCGGTGCACCAGATGGAGGCCATAGGCCCAGGGAGCTGTGTGTGTGTTCGACATTGAAGACAGGTAACAAAGCGTCATCAAACAGGAAGCGGAAAATAGTTTATTTGTAAGTGTCTATTTTGTCACTAGAGGTGGATTCATGGACCTAGAAAATGGAAGTTATTACATCCGGACATGGATTCTAAGTCTTCATTTTTGTTTTATACCATCCAGGCCTCTTTCCATGCTCAAGAGATGCTCATTGGTGGCTATTAATATCTTCAAAATCAGATACATGATCCTCAAGCTGATCAATGCTTGTCCAGTCTCTTCTTCATATGATCACTCCTGTTGGTAAGAAGGTCAGTTTTTACATTTATAGTGTATAGACTGTTTTTCAGTTCATTAAACATATCCTTGATGTCTTGAGCTGGTGTGAAGTTATTTGGTTTGTGCTCCCATTGGGATTGGCCACCAGGGTCTGAATCTGCAGTTCAATTAGTTGGTTGCTGTCAAATGACAGCTTGGATTGTTTGTTATCATGCTTGCCCATGGTGCATTGCACCACCAGTTATCAGCCAAAGTGTTATGTGATATTCAATGATGTGTCTGTCTTACAAGGAGTGCCCATGTGTTCACAGCCCTGGCTCCCACCACACCCAGCACCTCAGTCCTGCAGAGGGGCATGAGCTAACACAGGTCTTGGGGGCAGTACAACACTGCCTGCAGGTGTCCATTGCCACGGCCCTCCACACTGCAGTTGCCCTTGATCCAGTGAGTTTTTATTCCCTGCGTCTGCTTCTCTCAAACTGTGCCTCCCCAGCAGAGTAGCATTCAGTAGGTGTAGGCGACTATAATGTTCTCAGTCAGGGCCCTTCGATGCTCCTGACCATCGATGCAAGCCTGCTCCTGCTCCCTCTGCAGCATGAAATCCCTTTCCAGCATGGCCCTGCAGGGAGAGACTGACTCACTTCCACAGTTAAGCAGACTGCTACAGCTGTTCACTCACCCACTTCACTTCACTGTTCACTAGGCAGGTGCCGGGCATTTCCTCTTCAGTGGCCAGAAGTGACTGGTCGTGCTAGTATCGCCACAGGAGCATGGGCCTCCAAGCCCTGCGTTGGCCTGAGCTAGCTTCAGCCCATTCCAACAGGCCCAGTGATGAATTTGCTATATGCGCTGTTCCTCATGGGATAATCATCATGGCACCAGTATTGTGCAAAAGGCCATTTATTAGGGCAGGATTGCAACTAAAACATTCCAACATATAACAGACAACATCTTAAACTCTTAAACATATCAACTGTATTTCTCTTTTGCCCATAATCACCATTTCTCCCCAACAATGCCCCATGCATTCTTTTTGCCCTTCTCCCCAGTCACTTCCTCCATCACCGTTATAGTCTGTTCCTTTCAAAACATCCTCCAACCACCACTTCATTCACCTGTTCCAGTCAATCTACCCCCAGATCTCCTTTCACCTGAACTACTTACTCCTTGTGCCAAGGGGTGGATTTGCCAGCATCTGACTCTCCATCCCCCACGTATCGCCACCCAGAAGAAACCCCTGAAGGGCTATTTTTCTGCCCCACTCTTGTAGGGAAAATGCTACTGCAACACATTCAATCCCACCTATTCTTTTCATACCATACCCATTCGTTACACAAGCTCCCCAAGACATCCCTTAGCTCCACCAGATAATAGGCATGACCCAACTCAGAAAGGTGGACTCCGTCATCTCGGAAAAGCCCCTCGTCTTCCTCATGAATACCCCTGTGGACCACCATCTTGATACCATGTCATGCACAAAATCCCGCATAGCCCTGTTAACCTTCTTGAGGGCCTTGTCGATGGCGGCGTGCCTGACCGCTCCCCTCCACCTTCTGCGTGGTACAAATTCTGTCCATACCAAACATGTCTCAGACAATTTCTTCTTGAGGATCTCCAAGCCCTGCTGCACATGTTGCAGTAGCATCAAACCTGATAATTGCACCAAATAATTTTCACCCAATTTGATCACCAACATATCTGGACAACCCCGTTGAGGCACCATAGAAGTTAGAAAAGGCAGTAGTCCATCCCACCTCATGCCCTGCCCCCTTTCCTCCACCACAGCACCTCATGTCTCTTGCTGGCCAGTCTCAGATTGTGTCTATAAATCTGTTGTTCTGCATACTTTGCTGCCCAGTGGACAAATGAGTGCCCCACTAACCAAGTCACCACCTTTTGGTGCAATGGGCTGCCCACACATCCTAGGAAAGCAGAAATAGATTAACCTCCAATCTGAAAAACTCTACCCCCTGCCTCCCTAGACTCCCCTAACCTCCTTCATTTTTGCATATACCGCTCACTGCACTTTGAGCGCCACCTCCCAGTCTGCTGTATCCTGTGCGATCCCCATCCCAATTGTGCTGCCGATGTTACTGCCCTAATTCGAAAAGAATGAGTCCCGAACAACGCAGGATCGCGACCTGCCACCGCCTTGCGCAGCACCGCCAAAAGATGAAAAGCTGTGACCCTGCTGCCATCCTGATGGCCAAAAATGCCTGCATGCTTGCATCTGGGCCACTCAAGAAAAGCACTCCTGCACCAACTACACAGTGTCACCCCCCCCCCTTCCTTCAACCAGATCCACTTCCCCCTCTTGACCTGGTCTGTCTTAGACTTCCTCAACCATATCCCCACCAGACCTGATTCAAATCACACGTCATCATGCCTAATGCCCCTTCACCTCCCAATCCCAACACCTCAGACACTCTGAATGCTCGAAAAACATCCAAATCATACACAGACAAAACACCAACACCTCAAAACTGTCATAACAGCACCTCCTCAGCCAACCCAAAATGTCATCCAACAGTTCAAAAGTAATGGCCTCCCACAAGCCCCTCTGTGCACCCCAACTCTCTCTCTCTGCCCCAACCCTGCAGTACCCTGCCCAGCATTTCATCCCTTTCCAGGTCAAAACCCCACAGCAATTTTCCATAAAATGAAAGCCCAGTCAGTTTTCTAGCAATGGTCGTGGGAGATAGGCCCTTATCCTTCAATTCCAAAACAAAAAGCATCACTGATCCTTCCCTGTCAGCATATTCTCTCAGCGATGTCCTCCCTGCTCTCTCCTGGAACTTCTGGAATTCTGTCCAGGCTAGCCAATAGCTCCTCTTGTTGGCATCCACTAAAGACCTCTCCACCAACCTAAGAACTCTCAAGCCCCCCCACTCCCAGACTTCCATAGGGATCTCAATCTTGACCTTCTCCGCTCCCTGAGCCATGCTGCGAAAACGATGCCACTGTGAACGAGATAACGACTCAACTATAACTTTTTCACTTTGGGCACATGTGTTGCCTTAAAAACAATATTCTTTTGCAAACACAGCTCCGCCACAGTCATGTTATCACATGAAACATTACTGTTCTGTTGCGCAATTCTTCGCCCCACACTGCCAATGCCACCAGAAGAGGAAAAAAATCCAAAAAGGCAATGCTGCACCCTTGACGCAGCCATTGCAGTGGCCAATGCTCCACACACCACCTGCCGTCCCAGAACAGACCGAAGCCAATTGCCTCTGCTGCATCTGAAAAATTCTGTACTTGCCACACCATCTTCTCTTCCTGAAACCACATGGATACACCATTAACATCCTCAAGAAAGGAGTGCCAGACCCCTAAATCCGCCCTCACTGCCATAGAAACTCTGATCTTGTGGTGCAGGAGCTTCACTTTGGACATAGCCAAGCCCGATTGCCTACAAAATATCTGACCTCCCCGGACTACCCTGCAAGCGAAATTAAGAAAGCACAACAACTTTTGCACCTTCCGATGCTCCAAACGCCTTTCACCCATCATCTCTTGAAGGAAAGCTTGAACTCCTCCACTTTCAGCCTTGGCAAATGTGCAATCATCCTGAATGAGTCAAGTTCAATCCCCAAGAATACCAGGGACGTACTGGGGCCCTCTGTTTTCTCCATGGCTGTTGCAAAGCCCTGGCGCCATCACCAGAACCCGCTTTCTCAATAAACAAGAAATCATCCAGGTAATGTGTGACCTCCTTGTGCCCACTCCCCTGCACGAAAACCCATTGCAAAAAGGAGCTGAAAGCCTCAAACAGTGAGCAGGAAATAGTACAACCGATGGGTAGAACCCTATCCACGTAAATGGACCCATCAAACTTCATCCCCAACAATGAGAAGTCCCAGGGTGTATAGGCAGCAAGCAGAAAGCAGATTTGATATCATATTTCGCCAGTTGAGCACCCTGCCCACACTGCCTGATCAGTCCCACAGCATCATTAACGGAGGCATACACAACATTCGTAACCTCCACAGCGATGAAATCATTGACCGATGCACCTTCGGGCCAAGAAAGATGATAGATCAACCAGTACTCCTCCGTCTGTTTCTTAGGTACAACCCCTAGTAGTGATATAATTAGGTCATACAGCGGCCAGTCTCGAAAGGGGCCTACAATCCTCCCTTCATGAAGTTCCTTGCTCAATCTTGTTTTTACCACCTCAGGAAGCTCCTTAGCTGACCGTAAATTGTCAACACCTACGACTCCTAGGTCCTGGGTACCCCACTCGAAAACCTTCCCGGAAACCCTATTCCAGTCACAAAGCCACCTCCGCATCAGGATATTGGGATAGCCATGGCAGCATAGCATCAAGATTAATTGGCATAAGAGCCCTTTGGACCAGCAGGGCCCTGCTGTCCTCTTCCCCTGCCTGACCTCCATTGCTGTGCTGGGCTGGCCAGCATGAAGCACTGCATGATAGGGTGTCTGCCCCTGCATTTGGAGCACTCATGCTTGAAGCAACAGGGATTCCTGTTGCAGAAACCTTTGTTAAAATTCCAGCAAACCTCTGATGTTCCGCCGCAGACACAGCCTTGGTTCCGTTATTGGCTGTAGCGCCCACCCCTGACTGGGTGGGCCATGGCTGAATGGACTTGTACGTGATCAGCAAACCACTAGCTGTATGCGTTGAAGCTATAGATTTAATGGACAACATCCACTACATCCAAAGCTCGGTATCTGCATCCCCCATGGCTTGTCAGGGTTAACACTGACGCCTGCCCTGAATTTCTCATCATAGCTAAGCCAGGCAAAACCCCCAAAGTGCATTTGGGCCTTCTGAATGATGTCCATATACTTAAACAAGACAATTGGCCTGTTGGGGTATTTTTCACAGTAGGCGCTAGCATAAATTAAAAAGGCTGACATCCAGTTCTCCAAGGTACTGGGAACCCTAGGTCTCCTGGCCAGTTTCCACTCCTCTTCCTTTGACCATTCCTTACCCTGAATATCCCTATTAAGAAGCTTAAATACATCCACATATTCACACTTCCATATCCTTCCTTTTGTCTTATCAGAAAGATGGGACCCTAAAGGTATGGCCAGCCCCATATAGGGCGAACGTTTCTTATGCCCTGCCTCTTCTTTCGCTTCTACCTTGCACCTCTGTAATGCCCTCATCCCCTTTTCTGTCCGCGTTTGCCACTGCTCAATCTCCTTACCCATCACACCGTCCCCCACACCCACCAACCTGCATGCGTTGCTCGGTGAAGATCCCCTTTTTGCGTCCCACAGTGCCCACCAGTCCTTCTTACCTGTGGGCATGTCCACATCCATTCTCTTCCATCTGGTAGCAGCGGCTGTCAGCTTCTTCTGCCCGAGGGTGCCTCCGACATCTACACTTGATGCCTGCAAAACACCAACTCCTACCTCCTGTGAATCCCCCCAGACCTCTTCATCGTCCTTATGAACTTCACCTCCCTCCCCGTCATCAGTCTCCACATCATAATCCAACTCCAGAACATCCTCACATTCATAAATGTCACTCTTTCAGTTGTGATGCTGTGAAAGGTCGCCCAGACCCCTCCTGTGCTGTCTGCTCCTTAGGCGGTACACCATGCATTCGATCTAGCACTGTAGGGAGGGCCGCATGAAACCCACCTATTGCTTCAGACCAACGTCTGTGGGCCGTCATGCTCCCCTTTGGTGTCACCACCCGCACGCCAACCTCACCTTCTGGTCTCGAGCCACTGCCCAACTAGCCGCTACAAACTGACGCGTCACCGCCTAGACTGGGAGTACCATCCAAACCATCCCCTTCTGCTTCGTCCACCTGTGCCGGGTCAGCATGTACCCACTGAAAATGCCCCTTTGGGCCCTGACCTACTGGTCCCTTCTGACTCTCCCTTTTAACTGCACTCCCTTTGGCTTTCTTGAACTGCCTTGACTGGTCCCTCCCTTGTTCCCTGGCCCTGCACAGACTGTCCCATTAAGCCTTAGTCTTCTGTACCGCCCGGCACTATTCCCTGATCCTGGCCTCAAGATCTACCACCTGCCTGTCATACTGCTCACTCCCCAGGCCAGCCCTGCCCCCACTACGCTGAACCCCCAGCACCTCCCCACTTCTGCTTCCACTGGGCGCAACTGCACCCCTTACAACACCCAAGTCCTGTGGGGCCTGGGTAAGAGATAGCCCTTCTTCCTCATGTCTTGCAACAGCACCACTGTTGCCTGCCTGCTTCCTCTTGCCCAGAATGCTCTGCACCTGTGCCCTGCCTCCTTTCTGGCTACTACCTACCTTGGCCACACTCAGGTTCAGGGGGCCCTCCCAACTCACACCCCATCAAACCCCTAGCCCCCTTGATTCCTTTTGTCCTCCATCAGCCCCCCCGAGGGACCCTCCCCAACCGGGGCCTTGCACACCTGCTAACTGGCCCCACTCTCTGCACCATAGGGGGCCACCATGATGCCTCTTATTCCTCCCTATAATCTTGGACCACCCATCCCCAGGAGAAACCCCCCTCCCTTCCTACCCTTCCCTTTCGCCCCAACTTTACCTTTGGGTGAGCTGCATGCCGCTACGGAAACAGCCACACCATTTGACGCGGCCTGGGTTGGTCTTTCCATACCGACTCCGGCCTCCTACAAAACACCCGGCCACAACAGGTCCGCGCGCCCAGCAGCTCCCAGTGTCAGCGGTACGGCCCGCATGGCTGCATTACTGGGCCATGCTGCCATTCCAACAAATGCTGTACATGGACTTTGTTGCCCTAGCAATGTGACGGGCTATCCGTCGGAAGCGCATTCGCGTTCACCAGAAAATCCTAGAGCTCCGTCAAAAGCTCCTCTCCCTTTTCACCCTGAGCCAGAAGAGGATGTAATTTCCTCTTCCGGCTCATTTTACCTTCCAATCCACCCCATGTGACTCCCTCTCTCACCCCCTAACCAATCCTATCCTGCCATGCCTCCCTTCCATGAATTCTCCCAGAGAAAGACTAGTCTGTGACTAGCTCTTCCCGGGACCGTCCATCGGTGGGAACAATGGGTCCGGCAGCCCATTGGTGAAGGCAGTCGAAATGGTGGCATTGCAGAGTCCTCCAAGTGCCATCTTTTACATGTCAGCAGTGTAGATGTCATGTGCGCTTCACATTGTTCTTCTGATAATTCCCCCTCCAGACATAGGAATTACATGAACACTAACCTCAAACAAAATTAGCACCTGGACCTGCATTCCTGGGCCCATGCGTGACCAAGCTGTTTACTTACTAACTAGTCAGTAAGCCCCACTTGTGCCAACTGTGGTGCTATGTCAGTACAATCTAAGTTATAACAAGAAAACCAGACAACAAAGTTGCACTCAAACAATGCTTTACAGTACCAGTCTTTTGTACTAGGCTGATCTAGTGCCTAGCTCACAGCCCAAGCTAGGGCTGTTGACAGGTTGGGTCCTTTATTCTGTTTTAGGATGATGACTGGGGTTAGTTATTCTCAGGTGCGTCAACCATTCTCTGTTTTCTCACCTCTGGCCCATGCTGTTCACTCATCCCTGCTTGCTCCCAGTGGAGTATCATGTTGATATGTTGACAAAAGGACTTGATGTCACTCTGGTGCTCTTGGCGAGTATTTGTTTGTCCATGTCTGTCCAGACTAGTTGTCTAACCAATCCCACGCTTGCCCTGAATCTGTGAAAAAGTGTGACTTGTCACTCTGTACCACTTTTAATTTTGTTACAAAGAACATTGTATGCCTGAACTTCTGCTCTTAATTTCTCCTTTCATGGCTCTCATTTTTTTGCACTTGGATTAGATTGCATGGGAATAACATTACTTCTTTTCCTCCTAAATAGATTATCTTCCATTTCCATGAGTCTTGTAACAATGCATCACTGTCTTTACAGTTCAACAGGTGGAATATTATAGTTTGTGGCAGTGCTCTGGAGAGGGGAGAGGCACTACTCGAATGTCCTGTGTGCCCTCAATATGGAAAAGAACTTTGACAGACTTCTTGCTTCCAGGTTCTTGGTAATCCATTCTTCCAGATATAGGCCCTTATTATGAACACGGAGGTAAAAACCGCCATGTTCATGCTGGCGGTCAAAACACTGACCGCCAGAATCCCCGGATCCCCGCCAGCCGTATTAGGAACAATCCTGTGGGCCGGGACATTGACGGCGGCTCCACATTGAGCCGCCGCCAATGCCTCTGTGCGGCGGGTGCAACTGCACCCGTCGCACAGATCACTGCCCGAAAATCGGGAAGTGACCTGTGCGATGGGGCACTGCACCGGGGCCCCTGCACTGCCCATGCACTTGGCATGGGCAGTGCAGGGACCCCCAGGGGTGCCCCGGTGAACCCCTTCCACCAGCCTTTCCCTGGCGGGGAAACCCACCAGGGAAAGGCTGGTGGCTGAGGAAACATTAGCCCACCTGGGATTCCAATGAACCTACGACAAAACCAAAATAAAAAAAATGAACACGGAGGGTTGAAACTTTTCAAAAGGTCTCCCCTAGTCACAGATCTGGGTTTAATCCATCATTATTTTGCTCGCCATTACACCCCAGTTTGGACCAAGCCATATGCAAATCAGACTTAAGCCTGATCCCCAAGGGAACAGTCTAACCAGAACTGCCAAGCCAGGTTCTCCCTGGACTGGAAACAAGCATCCTTGGACTGGTTTTAGAGCATCACCCCTCATCAGCCAGGCTAGTTTGAATCCAGTGGTGCAGCGAGCAAGGGACTCACATCTGGGCATACCCTTAGAGCGCACATAGCAAAACCAAAATAAAATGATGGACAGAGTGTTGAAACTTTTCAAACACTCACCACAGTCACAGATCTGGGTTTAATCCATTGTTATTTTGCTTGCCACGACACCCCAATTTGGACCCAGCCATATGCAAATCAGTCTTGACCCTGCTGCCCATGGGAACAGTCCAGGCTAAACTGCAAAGCCAGGTCCTCCGTGGACTGGAAACAAGTATCCTGGGACCGGTTTCGGGACATCACCCCTCATCAACCAGGCTAGCTTTAATCCAGTGGTACAGGAAGCAATGAGAACAATGAATTAAACTCAGATCTGTGACTGAGGGTGAATGTTTGAAAATTTTCAGCACTCTGTCCATCATCCTTTTGTGTCACTTTTAACACATCCATTAGTGTGAGGGGTGTCTGCTTTGCATCATGCTGATCCAGCCGCACAGATGTGGGGGCCTTTTCATACTTCTCTATACTTGGCTGTGAGGTAGCTTTTTGCGCCACCATAGTGCAGTCGCACCATAGTTCGCTGCAGCTTAGGAACACCAAGCACCTTACACATACACAATAACCTCTACACTTCAAGGATAAAGTTTTCTTACTTTGCATCACAACTCAAACCTAATCACAGTCTGAGCTATTCCAGTATTCCTTCTCACTGTGGCTCACCCCGGTATAACAAGTCAGGAGCTCAGTGCAAGCTATCCACATATGCTCCACTGGGTCCAGGGTAAGAGCACTCACCTCCTGGAGGACTGCAGGGTTAGCATTCAGGATCATGTCCTCCGTTCTGCGCAGCTCTCGGTTCTCCCTGTTCTCGTTTTCCTTTATTTCAGAGGGTGTCGCGACACAGGCTCTTGAGTTTACCGAGCCTGCAGTCTCAGCTCTCGCCTTTCGTTTCCCACCGGCTTAGTGATCTGTACTAGCTACTCTGGTGCAATTTTGAGGGCAGGCTAGTCTGCACCGAAGTCTTCCATTCCTCTCTTGTTTCCCCTTGAGAGCCTGTTTGCTCCAAATAGTTCAGCATGTAGGCTGCTGTTAGTTCTGTAGAGTGCCACCCACCCTCTCCCCTACAATGTAGCACACAAGCAACCTGACGGCTGGGTGACTGCTCATGGTCACTCAGTGATACCCAGTACATTGTGGGTCCATGTCCTGATATTGTATGTATTGTGCACATTCCAGCAGCCCTGCGATCCAGCTGCCGGCGGATGGCTAAGACACCCCATCCGCAGGTGAGAGGAGCACGGTCTGGACCCGAGGCCGCACCTGCATTGGGTTCCACCTCCCCTGCACCTGTCTCTGTGGCACAACGCTTGGGTGGCACAGCCCGCAACATGCTTCCATTTTCTTACGATAATGGCATTACTCCTAGTCCTACTCCCTTGCCTTCCTTTTAAACCAATGAGGCCTCCCGCCTCCCCCCTAGACCCTCCCTTCCCCTTTTAAAACCGCCCCCCACCCTTATCTCCTCCTGTACAAAAACCAAGCCAAGCAGCAACTCGGACAGTCCGTACCGGGAGGGCGGGAGGGAACGGAAAAGGAAGGCGAGGGAGTAGGACTAGGAGTAATGCCATTATCGTAAGAAAATGGAAGCATTACCTCCCGTCCCTCCCTCGCCTTCCTTTTAAACCAATGAGACATAGCAAGAAAAACACAGGAGACGGACACTGAGTTGCAAGAACTATTATTCATATCCTGCACCAAGGACACCAAAACACCCTACCCCATTAACTCATAGAGGATAAGACACGGTGACCTAAAAACCGACTCCAAATTACCCAAGTCCGAAAACCTATAATGACGCACAAATGTCAAAGGAGAAGCCCAAGCGGCGGCCCTGCAAATTTCCACCCCGGAAGTCCCCTGAAGGTCGGCCACCGTAGCCGCCATACCTCTGGTAGACCGACCCTGAATCCCTTGAGGAGGAAACACCCCTTTCAAGGAATAGGCCAACAAAATCAAAGATCTCACCCACCGACTCAAGGAAGCCGTGGAAGGTTTCTCACCTTCACGTGCCGGACCGAAAGTAACAAAAAGGGAAACCCCCATACGAAAAGGAGCCACCACCCGTAGGTACTCCAATAGAGCCCTGCGTACATCCAACGAATGCAAACGGACCTCCTCCCCAGAGGAGGGCTCTGGACAAAATGAAGGAAGAATAACCTCCTGATGGGAATGGAACGAAGAATTGATATTTGGAATAAAGGAAGGCACCGGACGATCCGAAGTAAAGGCTACCAAAAAGAACGTCTACAAGGACAGATGGCGCCAATCACAGTCCCCCAATGGCTCAAATGGGGCCACCGTCAAAACATCCAAAACCAAAGAAAGATCCCACGAAGGAAAAGAACGTACCGGGCGAGGAAACAAATTAACCAGACCTTGAAAAAATCTAGGCATCAAGTGCCCTTCATCCTCAAGAATACGCCATGGACCTCTGAATGCCGGAATCGCCGCCCACTGTACCCTCAGAGATGCTACCGACAAACCCAATTGTGCACCGTCCTGCAGGAACTGCATCACTTCCAAGATAGACGCGCAGGTAGGATCCAACACATGATTCAAACACCAAGAAGAAAAAACTCGCCACTGTCTACCAAAGGAAAGTAAAGTGGAACGTCGCCTGGAAGCCAGCAATGTAGAACACAAAGCTACTGGTACCCCCAGACCCGTCAAGCCACGTCGTACAACTTCCAGGCTGTCAAGTGCAACCTCCTCAACGACACCACTGGGAGGCAGGGAAACTCCAGGGGAGACGGACAAAGAGGGAGAGGCCACATCCTCCCGTCTGCCATCAGCCCTAACAACAGGAACCAATTCGCCCGCGGCCAAAGAGGCGCAATCAGGATAACCCTGGAACCCAGATCCCTCACCCTCAACAGAAACGCCCTGAGAAGTTGAAATGGAGGGAATGCATACAAAAGACCCCTCGGCCAAGGACATGACATCCCGTCCACCTCCCAGGCCCGGGGACACCGAAAACGGGAGCAGAAGCGATCCAACTTTGCATACTCTTCTGACGCAAACACACCCAGCACTGGAAGCCCCCAAAGCCGAACCAGATGCAGAAACAGAGACTTCCGGAGGGAGAAAAGTTGAGAGGAAGGAATCACCCAGTACAGTAGATCCGGCCATTGCAATTCCCTGTGAAACACTCCGGAACCCTGAACCCTGTCCTTCAGAGAACCGGACCCCGGCGCCCACCTTCTCCAGAACCACGTCATCAAGCACAGGAGAAAGAAACGCGCCCAAGGAACCAGAAATATCACCGACGCCAAAGGACCCTGCAGACGTAACCATAGAAGAGCTTGTGGTGTGGTCATGAATACAACCAACTCTACCAAGGACGATAGTACACCCAACCTCTTCTCTGACACCGTCACTAAGCCTAGAAGAGTCCGAAATCGAGTCCCCAGAAAAACCAGATCCCGGGACGGAACTAAATCTGACTTCTCCCAGTCGATTAAAAACCCCTGGATTTGCAGGACCCCCAGAACCCGGGCCACCTGCCTCTGCAACAGGACCCGCGACCGGGCATGAATCAAGATGTCGTCCAGATATGGATGAATAAACACCCCCCTGAATGTAGCAAAGCCACCAGGGGGGCCAGCACCTTCGTAAAAATTAGAGGAGAAGAAATTAGACCGAAAGGTAGAACGCAAAACAGGTAGTGTTCCTGATCCACAGCAAACCTCAGGAAACTCTGAGAAGACCTCGCCACAGGCACGTGCAGGTAAGCATCCTGCAGATCCAGCGACACTAGAAAGTCCCCATGCCTGACCAAAGGAAATATAGTCTGAATAGACAGCATGCGGAAATGCACCGTCCTGATCTAAGCATTCACATCTATCAGATTGAGCACTGGACGAAATCCCCCTGAAACTTTCTGCACAAGAAACAAGACCGAATAAGTGCCCTGACCCCGTTCCTCCAGCGGAATGCGGGAAATGGCCCCCTTAGACCAGCAAGTCCCGAACTCCGTCCAACAATGCTCTTCTCCGTGACCCCCCTGAAGGTAGAGGGGTGGGACGTCACCCTGAATCTGGAGGTACTACCCCAAAATCGATGACAAAACCATTGTCCACAATGTCTAGCACCCAACGATCGTCGACACTCTCCACCCAAGCAGAAAGAAAGCGACTCAGCCTTCCCCCAACCGGCCCTATGCTAGGCCCACAGTGAATGACAGGACCCCTACTGAATCCACCCAGGATCGTAGGAGCCGACTTCTTAGGGGAAAAACATGGCTGAAAATGCCGTCATCTAAATGAAAAGGAGTGGGAACCCATATTCGGAGAAGAACGGGAATGTTTCATCCACCCCTTACTGGAAGAAGAAACCCCTTTATAAGGCAAAGCATGCTTCCTTGCTCTAAATGTCTTGGAAAGCATGGATGGCAACTGCTCCCCAAACAGGTTACGACCTTCAAACGGCAGTCTCAGCAAGGCCGCCTTTTCCCCTGGGTCAGCTTCCAATGAACGCAACCAGAGGGACCTACGAGCCCCAATCAAAGCACCAGAGGCCAGAGCCGAAGTACGGACCCCATCCGATGAGACATCCGCCAACAAGCTGGCCTGCTGCACCAAACCAGCCAGGAGCTCTGAACATTCAGCCCCTTCCTGAACAGCCACCGCCAGCATATCAAAGTCTAGCACCAACGACTGGGCCGCATAAGCCGAATATATACCAGCCCTTAGCGCCAGATTCTCAGCGGCAAACGCCCTTTAAAGACCAGAATCCACCTTACGGTCCGAGGCATCCGTCGGCACACAATCCTCCGGATTCACTGCCGTTTTGCCAATCAGGGTAGCCAGAATTCAATCCAGGTGGACCGAAGGAGGAAACACCTCCTCCCCCTCAAGCAAATATAGTTTCTGCAGGAAGTGTGGAACCTGAACTTTATCCACATCCTTCCATTCTTGAAATACCATATCCTTCACAGGTCCCTGAAAAGGCATGGCAAACATGGCAGGCGTCTGATATTGTGGAAACAAATGAGAATCCGAGTTTGAAGGTTGAAACACTGGGAAACCCAAATTGTCCTGAACAAGTGCCATCACCTCCCACATTACTTCACTGGATACATATTTACCCCCAGATGACGTAGAAGGGGTCTCATCACCCACACTATCTGATGAGGACTTCCGTGCAGCAGCTGATGTATGAGAATTTATAGACTGACCAGTCCCGGCCACCCCTGCGTGAAGAGCCCTGGTAACCGCCACCACAATCATCTCCTGCACTTCAACTCCAGACATGAGGGGAGTAACCCTATCCGGTAATTGTGACCCCCCAGGAGTGGAAACTCCAGCAGCACCCTCCTCCTCCTAGGAGGAAGAGGAGACAAACCTCTGTCTTTCTGCCAGACCCATAAAATGCATACTCCCCATGTAGAGATCTTCCTAGGAATCCACCAAACCTCTAAAAAGGTAAAACATAACTGTTGAAGAGCCCTGGCCATAAAACAGCGGGCAGAACGCCCGTCCTACCTGAACCTCGTCCAAAAATCGCCGTTCCGCAGCTCCCCGCCGCTCTGCAGCGCGGAAACCCGGAAATCGACGCCCCAGCCACAGAGGGCCGGCAGACCCCGTCAGCCGGCCCCCAGTCCGCGTCTTCCCGAGCAGCCTGGCTGCTCGTCACAGGACGCGACCAGCTGCAGCACTCCTCGCGGAGCTCCGCGTCCCGAGGAGTGCCTCCATCGTAGACCTCCAGGCCCCGCCGTGCAGGTAAGGGAAAAGAAAACGTCTAGCGTGGGCTAGACAAAAGAAACAGGAGGAGATAAGGGTGGGGGGCGGTTTTAAAAGGGGAAGGGAGGGTCTAGGGGGGAGGCGGGAGGCCTCATTGGTTTAAAAGGAAGGCGAGGGAGGGACGGGAGGTAATGAGTGAGACTGCTATGGCCTAAGTGAAATGGCTGCAGCGACGCCTAATGGTCGATCACCACAAAAAGGGCCCAGAAGACCGCAGCCAGAGCACGTGGCTCGAGAAGAGAGAGGCCCAGGAGGAATCAAGCAGTCTGATGCTGCTGTGAGTGTATAGGGGCGAGGCAATGCTCCAAAGAGGCACACTCAAGCTTGCCACATGCCTGGGTTTCAAGCAGCAAGACGGAGTGAAGCACAGAGACAGGGCAATTTGTTGAACACAATTAAAACGAAAGAAAGATAAGCGTAAGCACAAAGAGTCTTTAAGGGATATAAGTGATAGACTGTTCACAATGGGTGCCTGAAACTGTCACAGACTCAACAACACAGGCCCAGGAGCAGCGTGACCCTGAGTAAAGAGGGCGAGAGAATACCACAAGGAAAACAAATGTCAGCCCAGCAACAAGATGCAGTGCCTTCTGCTCCCCAAAGCTGTGCGCATACGTCCCTCACAACATTGCCACCATTTATCCAGCTAGTAGACTCCGCTATGGCTTCCCCACGCTTGCGCCAAAGGATTGGTGCCTTCAACACTGTTTTCGCGCCACACTTGAGACAGACAGGGCAGTGAAAAGATCCATGTTGCTCCACATTAGTGGTGCAGTGTTGTACGACCTATTCAAACACCTTCCCAACATGGGAGGAGATAACTTCGATGCTTCCATAGCAGCCCTAAACAACACTTTGACCCCCAACTCTGACTATGAGAGGTTGAAACTAAGGCAGTCCCAGCAAGCAGAAGATGAGTCCGTAGATGCGTTTTACGCATGCCTGTGCAAGCTTATAAGCACCTCATTGAAATCAACCACCGGATGAAATCAGGCTCTCACTGATCCAGGATTGCAGGTCATCTGCCCTATGAAAGCTCATACTTCGTCAACCAGGCGCCTCCTTAGATAGTATCCTGTTACTGACAAGATCCCCTGAACTGGTAGACAGCAAGGCTTAGGACATTGAGATGGTGCTAGCAAGAGGGGCAGCCCCGTTGAACGCGACCTGAACACTCAAGATCAAAGACAAGCAGGTCGATGCCATCCAAAGACACCCCGTCCAACCGCGCAACTCAGAAACTCTGAAAAAGGGTGCAGGAACTGCGGATCAACGCACCAAAAACCCAACATGTGTCCAGAGAAAGGAGGATGTGCTTGAAATGTAGCTGCATGAACCATTTGGTCAAAGTATGCTGCAATGATGGACTAAACACAACACCGGATACCGTGGTCAAGGACCACCTACCCTCTGACAGCTAACCCTTGACATGGATGAAGTGGGGCATTCAGCGCTGGGCGGGAAGAATTCATGAATCACCAAGAAGATGACAATGAAGTTTTCACAATATCATTTGCTGGTAGAGAGACATCGCAAGCAGCCCCCACTAATGTGCACACTGGTAATCTGAGGGACACAAATCACTGCCCTCGTCAACACAGGAGCATCTTTCAACATCATGAACACAACTGAATTCCGCAAACTCATGCGATAACCAAAACTGGCGCCCACCAAAGCCTGGATCTACACATATGGGGGACCAGAACCACTGCCACTGAGAGTACTCATGGAGGTGACAGTGGAGAATGATGGGCAGAAAATGCAAGTCGGATTCCGGGGGAGACACAGGCACCCTCCTCGGATGCCACACTGCGGAGGACTTAAGTTTGGTCTTCTTCACCCAGCAGGTGCTTGATGTGGATGTAACTAACATTCTAGAAGAGTTCCCATAGTTGTTTGTAGGTTTGAGATGCCTTATAGGCCTAAAAGTAAAGCTCCAGATTTATTAGGCCATAAGACCCATGGCTCTCAGGCACAGAAGAGTACTGTTACACCTGCACCTGCTAATAGAAAGGGAATTGGACCAACTTGAACAGCTAGGGGTAATTGAAAAAGTGATGGGACCCACCCTGTGGGTGTCACCCCTTGTGATAGCCCCCAAGCCCAAGCAATTCAGAGTCATAAGATTATGCATTAACATGCAGCTCCTGAACAAAGCAATATGCCGCAAAGGACTCAACACCACCACAGTAGATGACATAGTGGCTGACCTCAATGGGGCTTGTTGGTTCTCGACGCTAGACATCAATGGAGGATACCACTAGCTCCAGCTCAACGAAGCGAGCAGATACATACCCACATTTTCAACTCAAGTGGGTCTTCGCAGATACAGATGCCTCAACTTTAGAATTTCATCTGCCACTGAAGAATTTCAGGATGTTGAAGGAAAGACTCATAGAAGACGGGACAATGGCATATTTCAACCCCAGATGTAGGACCAAACTGGTAGGGATGAAAAACCTTTGGGCCTTGGTGCTGTTCTGCTAGACAGAAAACAAGGAATGTCATCATGAGTTTCCATCACCTATGCCAGCAGGGCGGTTGCGAACACAAAGACCCGGTATGTCCAGATCGACCACAAAGCGTTGGCAATCTGATGGGCCTGCCAACACTTCCACCTGTATCTCTGTAGGCAGAAGTTCTGGACTGACCACAAACTGCTGGTCCACTTGTTTGCCGCCACCGCCAGGAATGGATCACCGCATATCGAGATATGAGCTGGACAGCTCTAACCGTACACATTTTAGGCTGTGTACCACCCAGGATTAAATAAACCAGCAGATTCCCTTTCCAGGCACAGGGTAACACCAGCTGACACCAGCACCATGGATGAAGACAAAGGCATCTAGAAATTTGTGAGAATGATAGTCCATAAGGCCTGCCCAAGAGCAATTTCTTTCACAGAAATTCATGAAGCCACTGAAAGTGACACGTGTATCTCTAACACTAAAGAGGAACTCCATAAAAGACACTGGTGCAACTACCTAGACAGTGAAAAAGCCCTCATTGTGGATAAGCAGGTGGGGATGTGCCAAGTTTGGAGAGTACTAGACGAGCTCAGCACGAGTGAAGAAGGTTTACTACGTCCGTGGGCAAGAGTCGTTGAGCTGGCACACCAGGGACATCAAGGCATTGCCGAAACCAAAGTCTGGCTCAGAAATAAGGTGTGGTTCTCTGACATGGACAAATGGGTGGATGAGAGTCAGAAGCTGTCATTCCTGTGCCATCATGAGTGGAGATCCATCATCTGCCCCGGTGATCACTGAAGAAGACTGCCTAACACCAGGGCTGCGTGTTAGTATGGACTTTTACAGTTTTCCTGATGACAAGCTCACAGCAGTAGTGGTGGATAGCCACACCAAGTACCCTATAGTGGAACTGGTGCGATCTACAGAGTATGGGTACGTCAAGCCCGCACTGGAAAAGATCTTTGTGTTACTAGGAATTCCTGATGAGATAAAGAAAGACAACAGGCCCCCCTTCCAGGGTCAATAATTCCAATCATATCTACTCAGTTTGAACATAAGGCATTGAAAAGTGACCATGCAGTGACCCCAGGCCAATGGAGAGGTAGAGTGATTCATGCGCACTCTGAACAGACAACTAAGGATCGGAATGGAGCTCGGAGAAGATGCAGATTGCTGCCTTCACCGATTCCTACAGGCAGAAACCGTACAGCACCACGGGGTGAGCACCAAGTGACCTGCTGATGAGGAGGTGTGCTTGAGACGTCATTCTGGCTGGGCTCAGCTAGAGTCCATCAGACATTGATATCCAAGCTGTGCAAGAGAAGCGGCAAACCACGAATGACCGAACGAATCAAGATTGCAGGGCAGTTGTCTCAGACCTTGTTACCAGAGGCAAGGTGATCGTGAAAGATCAACACTGTAGATGGAAGTTCCGCACTCCATTCAAAAGAGAAGTGTGGGAAATCACCAAAATCTAGGGAATTATGGCCACTGTTCAACGAGGATCATCTACAGGTCCAGAAACATATTCTGGTTCAAGCGGGTCTGGTCAGGAGAAAATGAGAAGAACAACAGCCGAGGAACAGCGGCTTATGAACGCAAATTTAATACGGCCACACTCAGCCCACATCCGGACACAGTATCAATAAGGCCAGATCAAGCGAGGGTGGCTCGAGAGAAACAAGTAGCCAAACACCTGCGATCTAGATAGGCATGAATGATGGACAAACCACGAATCAAGAAGCAAGTGGTCGCAGTCAAAAAAATAGACTCCGGCACAATTCTGCACCCAACCAAAGACTGTTAGAAGATATATATTCCAGTTAAGTGAATAACCTGTTACTGATCTGCATTAGCAAAGGTTTGGAGGGATGTACAGTGCCACCGGTCTGTCCCCTACAATGTAACACACATGCAGCCTGAGGGCCAGGCACAGCCCAAAGGTATAATAGATGCTTAGTGATAACTCATGGTAACTTGGCAATACTCAGTACATTGTGTTCCCATGTCCTGCAATTATATGTATTGTGCATCTTACCTAGGGTAGCCTGTCTCCTGCTACAAGACCTCACAACCTCTGTGTTCCTTATGATTTTGGATGCCTGTCTAAGTGGCAGAGACTTGTCAAATTACAGGGTCTCAGGCTCAGAGCTCGGTCAAGAATGTCTTCACTACATCGCGTCTTGCCATGCCCCCATTAGATACATTTTTACATAGCAGGGATATTGTTTTAACAAAAGATAGATAAAGGCAGACTGGTGTATACTCAAGAGATATTCAGTAAGTGTAAAGGAAGGAGAGGGTCATTCAAGAGAAATAAAAGTGGGTTTTAGAAATATAGGGCCAGATGCAGGAAACGTTTAGCGAGTCGTAAACGGCAAAAAGTGCCGTTTGCGACTCGCTAAACGCATTTCCCTATGCAGAAATGCATATTGCGAGTCGGGACCGACTCGCAATATGCATTTCAGAATCGCAAATAGGAAGGGGTGTTCCCTTCCTATTTGCGATTCGGAGTGGAATGCAATACCATTTGCGACCGCATATGCGGTCGCAAAGGGTATCGCAGTTACCATCCACTTCAAGTGGATGGTAACCCACTCGCAAATTTGAAGGGGTCCCCATGGGACCCCTTCCACTTTGTGAATGGACCCAAAATTATTTTTTCAGGGCAGGTAGTGGTCCAAGGGACCACTACCTGCCCTGAAAAAATACCGAAACTAAAGGTTTCGTTTTTTTTTTTAAGTGCAGCTCGTTTTCCTTTAAGGAAAACGGGCTACACTTAAAAAAAAAAAACAGCTTTATTGATAAAGCAGTCACGAACATGGAGGTCTGCTGACGACAGCAGGCCTCCATGTTTGCGAGTGCCTAGACTCGCTATGGGGCCGCAATTTGCGACCCACCTCATTAATATTAATGAGGTGGGTCATTGCGACCCCATAGCGAGTCGCAGACGGTTCGATTCCGACAGATACCATTTCTGGCAGCTGTTTCTGGGATTCGGCCAACCAAAGAAAATATACTGAATTCATCCACATGTCATTTTCGACACCAGAGCACATTTCAGCAGCACTCGCATGTTGTCTGCTTTTTGGGTAGAGCAGCACCCCACAGACGGCGAGAGGGCTTTCTTATGTTCTCTTCCAGCTGGGCCCAAAACAAAGGCCTGATTTAAAGGGCCATCACCTCTTCTTTTTTGGGAGTAATATCTTGGCTGGGAACCATCTGGAGCCTAACATCTAGATGCCAGGCAATGGAAAGAAGCAAAGGCACACAGCTTCTTATCACTTCAAAAGTACTAAAGAGAAACTATGATTTGGAGGCAGGGTTTTTACCTTGCTCTACCCCCTTATGTTAGCAATGTGTTTGTACACATAGGGCTAGATGTAGCAAAATTTTGCAAGTAGCAAATGGCCCGAATTGCAATTTGCGACCCCGCAAAATTGGAAATGGGATGCAAAAACCCCATTTCTGAATCGCAAATTTCGCCGCGAGCCATTACTGACTCGCAAAAATTGCGACCCCATTGTGCGACCCGCAAATAGGAAGTCGCAATTTGCGAGTCGCAAACCATATGATATAGCCACTCGCAAATTGCGACTAGTCGCAAAAAGCCCATTTAGCACTTCCAATTTACCACTAACTCAGAGCAGGTGGTAACCAGAACCAAAGTATGTTGTGCATGCTGCCGTGTACTAGGTGGGTGGGGGTATGGCAGATATGGGTGTACATGCATGTTTCATGGTACTCACTGGTTGATGGTCCTGGCGCTGACGTGTCCAGCTCTCCTATTCCAGACACTGCTTCTGGCTCCAGGGTCTCTTGCACTCTTTCCTCCATGGGTGTGGGTGGTGGGACGGTAGATGGGCCTCCTCCAGTGCCCCTCATCTCCCGGAGGTGCTCTGCCACCCTCTCCTTGGTCCTGGAGCGCAGGTCATACCATCTTTTTTTAAGTTCATCTATGCTCCTGTGGCTCACCCCCATTGCATTCACCTTCTCCTGGATTTGCGTCCAAATCCTCCTTTTATCCAACTCAGGCACACTGAGGGCTGCTCTTCCAAAAAGTTGATCATGGTGCTGGCAGCATTCATCCGTCAGCACCTCCAGTTCCTTTTCAGAGAATTTGATTTTCCTCTTTCTGCCTGATTCCTCCATTGTTGCTGCTGTTCCTCCTGTTGGCTGTTCAGCAGGTGGAAATGGGTGTGGTCCTCCCTCCTCCCAGGTGTATTTGTAAACTTCCTGGCTGTGATGTCATCATAAAGAGCCAGGAAGTGTTTTCTAGAGTGTTCTGCTGCACCTGCATGCAATTTGCGACACCCACTCGCAATTTGCGTGTTCGTTTTTAGCGAGGTCGCAAAAAGCGACCTCGCAAACAGCGGACTCTCAATCTGCGGTGCGACTTCATTTGCGAGTCGCAAAATGAAGTTGCTTCTTCTTGCTGGATACCTGTTTGCGAGTCGGAAATTGCGAGTCGCAAAGACTCGCAATTTCCGACTCGCAATTTTTTTCCTACCTACATCTGGCAATAAAAGCGCTGGAGGTATCTGTGTGTAAGAGTAATTACACAAATAACATTTTAAATGGCACTTGGTTATTTTGCTTGCAAAACCTCTTGTAATCTCTTGTAATGAAAACAAAATTAAAAGAGGCTCAGAGCCACTCCATTACTTACCATTGCTTGCCTCCCATGTCGCTCTTGTTTCCTTGCTCCTCACTGGACAGTGCCTCCTCCTTGCCTCAAGCTTCCTTCTGGGTTCTGTGTGTGCCCATGCCAATTACTGCTTTCTGTCTGTGCCTGCACATCTGCAGAGGTACTTTTTTTTATTTTGAGTTGTAGCACTCCATCAGAGTGCATCGTTTTTCAGGCTTACTCCACGCCTGTATTCCTTGCCATTATTCTGATTGTTTCAATAGCGCCTACAAATCTATACAATATATACCTATGCTACAAATTTCAACCACTCACCTTTCTCTGTTGTTTTGAAAATCAACCTAGCCCTCCTCCAACCATCACCTGTTGTTTCACCCACTCACCCTCAATTGTTTCAGACAGCCCTCTCGATCTCCTCCCATTCTCCTTCTTCCCAGTGCATAACTCTTTTTCTCCCTGCCTTCATTCTTGCTTTTCCTCCACCTATCTGCAATGTGTTTTATCCTTCTCTGTTACCTATCTCCTCATGTGCACAGTTTTCTGCAGAGATTGCCCACTGCCCCTCCTCGCTCCATGTGCCATAATGAGATGTTTGCCCCCATTCTACTGCTCTCCCTTGTTTTTTAAAAGCAAAACCTTGCCCTCCTCCCACTTATGGCAGTTGTTTCACTGCCCCACTTTCCATTTGACCCCCCACCCTCTGTCATGGCAACCAGCCCCCCAGCCATCCTCCCACTCTCTGTTGTTTCACCTAGCCCCCAGCCATCTTCCTTTTCTTTCCCACCCTCGTTTTGCTTGCCTCAACCCCCAGTACTGGTTTTTAAGACATTACACAGTAGTGTGGCTGTGCATCATGGCTTAAAGGGGAAAAAGCGCTATGATGCAGTCAAGGCTGAAGCATCATAGCACTTTTTTTTCAGTTTTGAGCCATGTTGCACAACACCTCGCACAGTTGTGCAGCGTTTAAAAAACATTGACAAAGTCAATTGATTTTGCTTTGGCAAAACCTATTGTCTTCACCAATGCTTTTTTAATTCTTCTGTTGCGTGACTCATTCCACTGTAAGGAATGCTTTATATCACACACTAATAAATCATATAGTTGTGTAAATCAATGTACAGGAAATGTTACATAAGACAGTGAGGGTTATAATGTGTAGTAGTCATACATCATTCATACCTGTAGACATTAGGGCCCTCATTACAACCCTGGCGGTCGGTGTTAAATCGGCGATAATACCGCAAACAGGCCAGCGGCAAAAAAAAATTGGGATGACGACCGTGGCGGAAACCGTCAACATAGACGGCCAATTTAACACTCCGACCGCCACGGCGGTACAAACAGCGCGGTGGACACCGCCAACAGACAGGCGGAAGACAATGTACCGCCCACCCTATCACAACAGGCCTATCCGCCACCTTTCCCGGGGCGGAACCAACACGAACAAAAACACAGTGGAAACAGTACACAGAAGGGAAAACACTCACCTCTCCACACACCACGAGGAACCAGGACGCCATGGAGCCCGAATTGCAGATACTGCAGATGATGGTCTTCCTTCTCTTCTATCAGGAGCTCCAACGATGGCGGCGACGACCACAGTGAGTACTGCACCTACAACACAGGGGAGGGGGAGGGTTAAGAGAGTGGCACACACACGCAACACCCCCACCCACAACACCATACACACAAATACATGCAGCAGCAGTACACATACACCCCCCTTATCCCCTGGAAGAACGCAAGGACAAAAGTAATTGATTTGAACTAATGTAATCATGTGAAATCTCATTATCAACCTAGCCCTCCTGGAATGGAATAATGGAATTATGTACACCAACTACACAAGTCCGGATAGTGCACCAATCATTGTCCGTGGACCACTGGGCCCAAAATGCATGGGCCAAGCCCACACATGATACCTGACTGGAAACGGAGAGAACACTGCAAGGGTATCAGCTCGAAATGAAACAGGCACCTCAGGGGGAGGGGGGCACCTCAGCCAGATGAACGCACAACGCCACTGCTGCACAAGGGGGCTCCATGCCCATTCCATTGCTGTATCCTGGCGAGTGCAAAGCCACAGTCTCTCAAGTCTCTCCAGTGGGTGGTTTGCCCACTGCTTTATCCTGGGGTGTGCAAAGCCACAGTCTCTGAAGTCTCTCAAGTGGGTGGTTTGCCCACTGCTTTATCCTGGGGAGTGCAAAGCCACAGTCTCTCAAGTCTCTCCAGTGGGTGGGTTGCCCACTGCTTTAGCCTGGGGAGTGCAAAGCCACAGTCTCTCAAGTCTCTCAAGTGGGTGGTTTGCCCACTGCTTTAGCCTGGGGAGTGCAAAGCCACAGTCTCTCAAGTCTCTCAAGTGGGTGGTTTGCCCACTGCTTTACCCTGGGGAGTGCAAAGACACAGTCTCCTAAGTCTCTCAAGTGGGTGGTTTGCCCACTGCTTTATCCTGGGGAGTGCAAAGCCACAGTCTCTTAAGTCTCTCAAGTGGGTGGTTTGCCCACTGCTTTATCCTGGGGAGTGCAAAGCCACAGTCTCTCAAGTCTCTCAAGTGGGTGGTTTGCCCACTGCTTTATCCTGGGGAGTACAAAGCCACAGTCTCTCAAGTGGATGCCTCTCTCCAATGGTTCTGGAGGGGGCGTGGTGCCCAGAGTGCTTCATCCTTCCAAGGACTGAGGTAGTGGATGTATCTCTCCACTGGTTCTGGAGGGGGCTGTGTGCCCAGAGTGCTTCATCCTGCCAAGGACTGAGGTAGTGGATGTATCTCTCCACTGGTTCTGGAGGGGGCTTGGTGCCCAGAGTGCTTCATCCTGCCAAGGAGTGAGGTAGTGGATGTATCTCTCCACTGGTTCTGGAGGGGGCTTTGTGCCCAGAGTGCTTCATTCTGCCAAGGACTGAGGTAGTGGATGTATCTCTCCACTGGTTCTGGAGGTGGCTTGGTGCCCAGAGTGCTTCATCCTGACAAGGACTGAAGTAGTGGATGTGATAGTCCACTGGTTCTGGAGGGGGCTTTGTGCCCAGAGTGCTTCATCCTGCCAAGGACTGAGGTAGTGGATGTATCTCTCCACTGGTTCTGGAGGGAGCTTGGTGCCCAGAGTGCTTCATCCTGGCAAGGACTGAGGTAGTGGATGTGATAGTCCACTGGTTCTGGAGGGGGCTTGGTGCCCAGAGTGCTTCATCCCGCCAAGGACTGAGGTAGTGGATGTGATAGTCCAATGGTTCTGGAGGGGGCTTTGTGCCCAGAGTGCTTCATCCTGCCAAGGACTGAGGTAGTGGATGTATCTCTCCACTGGTTCTGGAGGGGGCTTGGTTCCCAGAGTGCTTCATCCTGGTAAGGACTGAGGTAGTGGATGTTATAGTCCACTGGTTCTGGAGGGGGCTTTGTGCCCAGAGTGCTTCATCCTGCCAAGGACTGAGGTAGTGGATGTATCTCTCCACTGGTTCTGGAGGGGGCTTGGTGCCCAGAGTGCTTCATCCTGCCAAGGACTGAGGTAGTGGATGTGATAGTCCACTGGTTCTGGAGGGGGCTTTGTGCCCAGAGTGCTTCATCCTGCCAAGGACTGAGGTAGTGGATGTATCTCTCCACTGGTTCTGGAGGGGGCTTGGTGCCCAGAGTGCTTTATCCTGCCAAGGACTGAGGTAGTGGATGTGATGGTCCAGTGGTTCTAGAGGGGGATTTGTGCCCAGAGTGCTTCATCCTGCCAAGGACTGAGGTAGTGGATGTATCGCTCCACTGGTTCTGGATGGGGCTTGGTGCCCAGAGTGCTTCATCCTGGCAAGGACTGAGGTAGTGGATGTGATAGTCCACTGGTTCTGGAGGGGGCTTTGTGCCCAGAGTGCTTCATGCTGCCAAGGACTGAGGTAGTGGATGTATCTCTCCACTGGTTCTGGCGGGGGCTTTGTGCCCAGAGTGCTCCACGTGCAGTGTCGCCGGCACAATTCCCTCACCCGGGTGTGTGTGCCAAGAGCTTGCCGAGGTACAGGTAGCATGATACGACATGGAGGCTGCGACATATCCCACACTGCTGCGGCTTCGCATTCCACCTGCAGGTGACAACTGTGATGACAGTAATGCTTCATGGAAGCTGCCCAGGGTCCTGGAACTCAACACCAGCCTCGGACGACTGACAACTGGGGATGGTAGGCATGTCTACGGTGGTGCCACTGTCCGAGGACGTCGCAGGGCCGCTGGTGGCGGTGTCAGTCGTGGCGGTGCTTGCGGCGGTGTCAGTCGTGGGGGTGCTGGCTGCGGGGTCCGTCGTGGCGGTGCTGGCTGTGGTGTCTGTGGCGGCGGTGCTGGCTGCGGGATCTGTGGTGGCGGTGCTGGTGGCGGGGTCTGTGGCGGCGATGCTGGTTGCAAGGTCTGTGGCGGCGGTGCTGGTTGCGGTGTCTGTGGCGGCGGTGCTAGCAGCGGGGTCTGTGGCGGCATGGCATGCGTCAGCACCTGCTGAGGGAGAAAGCTGGATGTCTCCTGCAGCCTTGGACGGCTGCCCACCAGGGAAGAGGCTGGGGACTGTTGCAGGGGCTGTAGACGTGCCGAAGGCCATGCAGGTGGCGGTGCAGGTGGCGGTGTTCGCTGCCGTGGCATGGATGTGGGCAGAAGGTGTGACACTGGTCCCTCAGTCGGTGCCACCATGCCCTCTCCTGGCCTGTCCTTTAGTTTTTGGCCTTTCCCCACCTTTGATGGTGCGCAGTTCTCTTGCCACTATCCCCTTTCGGTTTCGCTGACTCCTTGGTGGCAGGTGTTTTCGGCTTCTCCCTCTGGGATGTGGGCACCATTTTAACCTTGGCAGGTGGCGGAATGTCCTTGCCCTCGCTCCGTGGCACACTGGCAGCCCTGATGGTTGACGCGCTCCATGACCCCGCAGTTGCTGGCACCACTGTGCCTGGGGATGTGGTGGCTGAGGTGCTGGGCTGGGACCTGGAAAGCCTGGCCCTAGGGGAAGGACGGGGGGGGAGGTGTAGGGAAGAGGTCAATGTTAGCCAGGAAACGTTTTTTAGACACACTGGGACGGGTAGATGGAGGGGGTTTGTGAGTGGAGGAAGAGGTAGTGGTTGTAGGAGATGTACGTCTGCTGAATTTGGGTGAAGGTGCATGGGCTGGAGGCTGTTGCGAGGTGAATGGCTGTTGGGTGGGTGTGTGCCTGTGTTTGTGTACTTTGGGAGGAGGGCTCACTGACATACGGGGAGAGGACACTGGGGATGTGTGAATGGTAGTGGTGGTGGTGAGTGCACGTAAGCGGTGTGTGGTGATGGGCGTGCTGGTGATGGAGGTAGTGGCTGAGGATGTAGTGCATGCAGGTGTGAGTGGAGATGAGACTGGGAGGGAGGAGGGAGATGTGGAGGAGGGGGACACAGTGGAGGAAGTGGATGTTGGTATGTGTGCATGGGTATGATGCCTGTGTGAGTGCCTGTGGGATGTGTGGTGCTTATGTTTGCATGAGCCACTCTTGTGTGTTGATGTGTGTGCATGCTGTCCGGATGGTGTGCTTGGGATAGGCTGAGGTACAGGGGACTGGGTCTGGGTGAAGGACGTTGGAGGGGGGAGGCTGGACACAGGGACAATGGCTGCCATCAGTGCTGAGGTCAGAGCCTGAAATGCTGTCTGTTGGGCTGCCTGGCCAGAATGAATTCCCTCCAGGTATGCATTTGTTTGTTGCAAATGCCTCTCAACACCCTGGATGGCATTCAGAATGGTAGAATGCCCAACAGTGAGGGATCTCAGGAGGTCAATAGCCTCCTCACTGAAGGAAGCAGGGCTGACTGGGGCATGGCCTGAGGTGCCTGGGGTGAAGGAGATGCCCACCCTCCTGGGTGAGCGGGCACGGGACACATGCTGAGGGGCTGCTGGGAGGGCGGTGCTGGTAGGGGGGTTGCGGCTGTACCTGTTGATCCCACAAGAGAGCTCCCATCAGAGGAGGAGTCGCTGTTGCTGTCACTGGTCTCTGCTCCTGTCCCCGCCGTGGAGCTCCCCTCACCCTCCGTCCCACTGGTGGCTTCAGACTCCGTTGCTTCACCCTCCAGGGCCAAGTGGGATGCAGCTCCCTCCTGCTCCAGTGCCAATGCTCCTCCACCTGATGATGCTATTGCACACAAGAACAGGGAGACCACAAAAAGGGGGGGGGGGAAGAAAGAAGAAATACATGTTCAGTGCATGCAACACCACTACCGTTGGCGGACACAACAGACAGTGAGCAGCCCTCTGCACTACGCCATGCACTTATAGTTCCTAGATTAATCACATGCCCATGGGGAACGAGGCCTAAGCCCAATTGCTGCACACCTGGAAGTCACAGGAGCCTGACTAGGTGTAGATTGCTCTAACCACTAGTGGGGTTGGGGTGCCACATAGCCTGCCTCACAAGGGACCTTGCCTACCAAGATCGCCCTGGCCTAGGGGAACCCACTGCCCACCTCACCCACCCAGACACCTCGTAATGCACACAAAGTCAGCTGAATGAGAGTGTACTCACCCCCTTGTGGCTGCTGTGATGCCCTCAAGCGCCCATCCAACTCCGGATACGCCACCGCCAGGATCCGGAACATCAGGGGGGTCATGGTGCGACGGGCACCCCTCCCACGTTGGGAGGCCATCCCCAGCTGGGCCTCCGCCATCTTCTTGCTCCAGCGGCGCAGGTCCTCCCATCTTTTACAGCAGTGGATGCTCCGTCTGTGGTGGACCCCCAGGGTCCGGACGTCCTTGGTGATGGCACGCCAAATACCCTTCTTCTGGTGGGCGCTGACCTAGAGGAATGGTAAGGGGGAAAGGACATTACTTACCCGTCTGGACTGTCATACTCCTTGCCCCCCGTTCCCACCCTTGCCCTGACGCACATACACTCACCATCCTCACTTGCAGGCCTCAGCCCCCCCCATGTATCTTCCATCCACACCACTCAAAACAGGCACTGCCCATGCAGCATGCTCATAGTGTACTCACCTGTTTGTCTGGAGGACCGTACAGTTGCATGTACTGGGGGAGGACCCAATCCACTAGTTTCTCCAACTCCTCCGAAGTAAAGGCAGGGGCCCTTTTCCCAGACACAGGAGCCATCGTCGCTTCCAGACTCAGGTCACAGCAGCACTTGCAGTGTACGTCCTCTCCTGTTGAAGGTCAGGTAACAAGTGAGTGGACAGAAAATGGCAGTCACGTCCGCGGCGGTGCGTACCGTCACTGCCGGCATACATCGTCATTGGCTCCTCAGACCTGTAGGGCCCAATGTTAACCAATGCAGAATTGCGCTGCGGTCTTCGACCGCCCACTGCGATGGTGTACAACGCCAGCGCAGTTACCTCATATCCCCTTGTCCCACCTTACAGGTCAGGCAGCCGCCATTTCAGGGGGCCACATAGCATTAATAATAACAGCGTCACACCTATGTAGGCCTGGAATACTCACAGTTACAGGCATATTGCGGAATTATAAATTTGTGCAAATGACATTTTGGGATACATCAGTGTTGGCTGACTGTCTGCTCGCTGTTCTCCTCCATAGGGCATGTCTGCTGGGGCAGGTGATGAGATGGAGGCATCCTCCGGTGTACAGACCGCTGTTGGACCTATCGACAATGTAAGAGAGACACATAATAGTCACATACAGACTTGACCATGCAACAATCCAGGAACTGTGTGCCCAGTTGGAGCCAGACCTGATGTCAGTTATCTGCCATCCCACAGGTATCCCCCCTCTAGTGCAGGTCCTGTCAGTACTCCATTTCCTGGCAAGTGGTTCCTTTCAAACAACAGTGGCCATTGCATCAGGGATGTCCCAGCCAATGTTCTCTAACATGTTGTCCAGAGTGTTGTCTGCCCTGCTGAAACACATGCGCAGCTACATCGTGTTCCCTCAGGTGGAGGATTTGCCTACGGTGAAAGGTGACTTCTATGCCCTGGGACATATCCCCAACATCGTTGGTGCCATTGATGGGACACATGTGGCATTGGTACCCCCCCCACAGGAGTGAACAGGTGTACAGAAACCAGAAGAGCTACCCTTTTATGAATGTGCAGATGGTGTGTTTGGCAGACCAGTACATCTTCCATGTGAATGCCAAGTTTCCTGGCTCAGTGCATGATGCCTACATTTTGAGGAATAGCAGCATCCCTTATGTGATGGGGCAACTCCAGAGGCACCGTGTGTGGCTAATAGGTGAGGCCAAGGACCCAATACAGCGTGAATAGGTGTCTGGGTATGGGGTTGTCCCTAAGGGTTAGTGTGTGTCTAACAGTTGTCCCTCGATATTTGCAGGTGACTCTGGTTACCCCAACCTGTCATGGCTACTGACCCCAGAGAGGAATCCCAGGACAAGGGCAGAGGAACGCTACAATGAGGCACATGGGTGAACTAGGAGGGTGATCGAATGAACCTTTGGCCTCCTGAAGGCCAGATTTTCAGAGCCTCCATATGACAGGTGGTTCCCTCTACTACTCACCAAAGAAGGTGTGCCAGATAATCGTGGCCTGCTGTATGCTGCACAACCTGGCTTTGCGACGGCAGGTGCCTTTTCTGCAGGAGAATGGGCCATCTGGTGGTCTTGTGGCAGCTGTGGAGCCTGTGGACAGTGAAGAAGAGGAGGCAGAAGAAGAGGATATCGACAACAGAAACAATGTGATCCAGCAATACCTCCAATGAGACACAGGTAAGAAGACATCACTGCCTCCTACATCTCATACAATTGTTAGACCTATCATATGTCTGTCACTTTCATCCAGTGTATGGACCCTGACTTGTCACTTTGCCTTTTCAATTCACAGATGCGGATCCAACTTTGTGCCCTCTGCTATATTTCCTCCAAGCCTGCAGCTGTGTTGGTATGTGCACAAGTAAATTGACATTGCTATATTCCATGGTTATTGCAATTACACGTTTGTGAAAGCACAGACTCACTCCAGATTGTTTTGTGATTGAAGTGTGTTTATTTCTGTGCTAATAAGTGGAGGGGATTGTGAAATGGGCTGGGGTGATGGTGGAGGAATGTCCATGGCAGAGTCCAGTCTATTTGTTTCACAGGTGCATTGTCCAAAGGGGCATAGGAGGTGGAGCAATGTCAGTTTAAGGATGGACAGGGTGACATAGTGGGACAGAAGGGTGACATTCAGGGGGGGTCTCATTTCCTGGCGGGGGTCTTGGCAATGTTCTCTGTCTTATTCCTAGATCTCAGGGACTGTTTGCGGGGTGGCTCTCCATCTGCAGGGGGTGGGGTGCTGGTGTCGTGTTCCTGTGGTGGTGCCTCCTGTCCACTAGCACCGAACGGAGGTGGAGGGCTGTTCAACATCCAGGCCAGTGTCAGGGGCCCCTTGTTGTGCCTCCTGGTGTTGACAAGGTCTGCCAGCACCCCTGCAATGGTGACCAGGGTGTTGTTAATGGACTTCAAGTCCTCCCTGATCCCCAGGTAGTGTCCTCCTGCAGCTGCTGGGTCTCCTGAAACTTGGCCAGTACCGTTGCCATCGCCTCCTGGGAATGATGGTAAGCTCCCATGAAGTTGGAGAGTGCCTTGTGGAGAGTGGGCTCCCTGGGCCTGTCCTCTCCCTGTCACACAGCAGTCTTCCCTGTTGTCCTGTGCCTCTGTCCCCTGAACCGTGTGCCCACTGCCCCCAGGTCCCTGATCGTCCTGTGTTAGTGGGATTGCTTGGGTTCCCTGTAGTGGTGGACACACTGCTGATTGACGTGTCCTGGGACAGAGGGATGGGCCCGCTGGGTGGGTGCTGTGCTGGTGTTTCCTGCGGGGGAGGTTCGGTGGTGGTTTGTGACTGTGTCAGGGGAACCAACTGTCCCGAGGTCCCTGATGGGCCGGGCTGGTCATCTTGATCCAGTTGTGCAGAGCTGCTGTCATCACTGTGGGTCTCTTCTGTGGGGGGACTGGCTATGTCTGGCACCTCCTGTCCAGTGACGTTGGGTAGGGCTCCTGTAGGGGTGTAAAGGCATGATTATTGCACATGTGTGTGCCATTGTGTGCAATGTGTGAGTGGCCCTGTACTCCAGTGCTTGCATTCTTGGCTTGGTCCTTGTGTGATAGTTGGTTTGGGGTCTGTGTGGGTATCTCTTGTGGACATGCTTTGGTGATGGGTGTCCATGCTTTGGTGTTGCATGCAGGGCTTGGTATTGGGATGGCTGGGTTGTGATATTGGGGCATATGTGAGATGTTGGAGTGATGGGGGTGAGGGTGTGGGTATATGATGGCATGCAGGTGGGGTGGGGGATATGGTACTAAACATTTGCCTTACCAGAGTCCACCTGTGATCCGAATAGCTGTGGCTCTACCCGGACGATTTCCTCCACCATGACCCTGAGCTCCTCCTCAGAGAACCTGGGGTGTCGTTGAGGTGCCATGATGTGGTGTGGGTGATGTGTGAGGTGGTGTGTGTTGTGATGTGTGAGGGGATGTGTTGGTGTGTGTTGTTTGAGGTGCGCGGATGTTGTGTAAGTGATGGTGTTATGTGTCTGTGGATGCTGGTGTTGTTTTAGGTAGTGTCTCTCTCTGGCCTGCTTTCAAATTTCTGGTAGTGAGGGTTTGTGGGTAATGTGGCTGTATGTTTTATAGTGTTGTGAGTGTGTGGGTGTGGTGTGTGTATCAAGTGTGTGTATTTCGAATTGTCCAATGTAGTTGTGTTTTGTAAGTGTGTGTGTATTTTGAGCACGGCGGTGTGTACCGCCAATGGATTACCGCGGTTGAAAGACCGCTGCGTTGATTCGTGGGTCGTGATAGTGTGGGCATATTCCTGTTGGCGTGACGGTGGAGGTTTTGTTATCGCCAGTTTATCACTGACCTTTGGTGTGGTGGACTTGTGTGGGTGTCTGTATTATGGAGGATTCCGAGCTGTGGGTCGTAACAGCTGTAGCGGAATTCCGCAGCCGCAGCGATATGTTGGCAGTCTTCTGCACGTCGGTAAGCGGCATTTACCGCCAGGGTTGTAATGAGGGCCAATATGTTGAGTGCTTGGTCAGGAGAAACATAAAGTTGGGATTTAACACATAATGCAAAGGTGGGGTTTATCTGTACTAACAAGACTTTGGGCCTGATTTATATCTTGGCAGACAGGAATACTACGTCACAAACATGACGGATATCCCGTCCACTGTATTACGATCCCATTATATGCTATGGAGATCATAATACGGCAGACGGGATATCCATCATGTTTGTGATTGAGCATTTGCCTTCGCCAAGATCTAAATCAGGTCCTTTGTTACTACCCAAAAGAATCC
Source organism: Pleurodeles waltl (assembly GCF_031143425.1). Classification (NCBI taxonomy): domain Eukaryota; kingdom Metazoa; phylum Chordata; class Amphibia; order Caudata; family Salamandridae; genus Pleurodeles; species Pleurodeles waltl. The sequence goes on from NC_090446.1 coordinate 911,678,176, forward strand.
TTCTTTGCAAACTTAGAACAATAACAGATTGAGTAAAACAATTAGGATATAAACCCATGACTTGCACTTTGCATGCAGCGCCTCGATGGAGCTTAATAGCACACTGTATGATGTTAGGATTGATTGTGTGTTATTAAAATTGGAAGGATTGCAACCTGTGAACTGGGAGTAACAAAAAATCTGTGTGAAAACCCACTTACCTATCTACATAAATTACAAATCTGCATGTTGCACGATGTACTTTGCAGTGGACACATTAACTAGGGTGACCGGATATAAATAAAATATCATTTGCAATTCAATAGATCTCACATATTCAAATCAAATCATTAGCATTTATAAAGCGCGCTACTCACCCGTGCGGGTCTCAAGGCGCTAGGGACAAAGGGGGTGGTTATCGCTGCTCGAACAGCCAGGTCTTTAGGAGTCTCGGAAAGCGGAGTGGTCCTGGGTGGTCCTGAGGCTGGTGGGGAGGGAGTTCCAGGTCTTGGCCGCCAGGAAGGAGAAAGATCTCCCACCCGCCGTGGAGCGTCGGATGCGAGGGACGGCGGCGAGTGCGAGGCCAGAGGAGCGGAGGGGGCGGGTGGGGATGTAGAAGTTGAGGCGTCTGTTGAGGTATTCCGGTCCCTTGTCGTGGAGGGCTTTGTGTGCGTGGGTGAGAAGTCGGAAGGTGATCCTTTTGCTGACTGGGAGCCAATGCAGGTGTCTCAGGTGTGCGGAGATGTGGCTGCTGCGGGGTACGTCGAGGATGAGGCGGGCCGAGGCGTTTTGAATGCGTTGTAGGCGATTTTGGAGTTTGGCTGTGGTCCCGGCGTAGAGGGTGTTGCCGTAGTCCAGGCGGCTCGTGACGAGGGCGTGGGTCACGGTTTTTCTGGTGTCGGCGGGGATCCAGCGGAAGATCTTGCGGAGCATGCGGAGGGTGAGGAAGCAGGAGGAGGACACGGCGTTGACTTGCTTGGTCATGGTGAGAAGAGGGTCCAAGATGAAGCCGAGGTTGCGGGCTTGGTCTGAGGGGGTCGGTGCGGTGCGGTGCATTTACAACATATTGGCGTTGTAAATGGCAATGTTTTTACCCATGTGCTTTGTTTTGGAGTGGAGTGGATGTATGTGTTGTGGAGTGGAATTCTATGGGTTGTATTGGAATCGTTAGTTATGGAATTGTGAGGGGAGGAATTGTGTGGTGTGGAGTGTATTTGTGTGGTGGAATTATGTGGCATGGTGAATAGATAGGGGTGAGAGCTGCACATAATAGATAAAAAGGAAGATAGAGAGGGATAGGTAGTTTATATTTTACCAATGGGTGACATGATATATATGTGTCTGAACACGGAATTTGAGTGTTTGAATGGTCTGTTTCCCATGGGATTTCGAACCCGCAGATGTATCTTAAAAATAAAACAGAAAACCCAGCCCCAGGTGTGACTTTACTTTGGCACTGTGGACCTGAAAGTCTTGACTCCACCCTTTGCCCCATTCAGACCCCACTTCCATTCCATTCCGATCCCCTCACCCCTCCCACACACACTCATCTCCACTCAACAGAAGCATCCTTTGCGGTAGGAGAAAGCCACAGTAAACAGCCTTTTGGGCTTAGAAGGTTAATAAGCATTGGTGATGCCAATAGGCCTGGCTTTAAATGAATGGGGTATGGTAATGTGAAGCATTACAGGTAAATGGCGTGGGGATAGAAAGGTATTTGTATGGAAGCAAATAACTGTAGAATAATATTGATGTATATTAAAAGGTCAAGCGACAGTTGCACTGTCAAACCGCACCTACAAACCCATGTAGCTTAACGACTGCCCTCCTCCCATCTGTGCAGCTGACTTAGAAAAACAACATACGTTATCTAGTTACCTAAGTTATTTTAATAGCATTATAAAAAGTCATGCGTGTGCCCCAGAAAGTTCAAGCTTAGGCAGCTGGAAAAATTAACAAAATAATCACCTGCCATGGTAGCTTGCTGTGCATTCACAAAGTGCTTCAGCGCCTTGCTGGTGGTACAGAATGCTATATAAAATCAATTAAAATCGCCTACTGTTTTCTATGCCTAGCACACACTCTTTACACAGACATTTACTGCTGCAACACTTTGGGTCTAAAATTGTGAAGTACTGGATCTGCGGCCGGCTGTATACAGTGTTCTCTGTTAGTCCAAAGGTTTTCATGATTTCTTGCCAGACATGGGTGTGCATACAGATCAGGCTTTGTTTCTTTCCACCTGTCAAGAGAACTAAGCGTGCCATCAGCAAGCATATATTCCACCCAACCCTCCCATTCAAAGCCATTTATCATCTGTTTCCTTCATGCCCAGTGTTTGTGCAGCTCTGTTATAGGTGCCTGGCCTAAACTAGGGCTTTAAACGAGACCCCAAGCAGCACATCATAATGCTTCATGAATGGATGAATTGTCTCATTTGCCAGTATACTGTCTGCCCCGTTCACAGGGTCTGATAGTCTTTAGTCACAGGGAAATGGTGCATGAAGGCAGAAACATTATTTTCCGCACCTGTACAAAGAAAAACGTTCTTACTGAGATTTTTATTGCCTTCTCAGATGCTTTTTAACCGAAGCAAAGCCAATCCTGCGGTCTATTTTCAGGTTGACAAGCTTAATTTATAAGAGCACTTTTGGGCACTGTGAAACGATCTGATCGCTGAAACGAGTACAGGGTTTTGAGCAGTGGCAGATCGGGTTTACTTTTTGTTGCCTTTTTATATTAGCTATAGTATACAAAGAGATTTGATCCACACCCCCTATACTTCCCAAATTAAAGTAACCAGATAATTCCATGCCTTCAAGGACACCATTCTCCCTCTTAGATTTTTATTTAACAAACCATGGATTCTAGGAGTTGTAGTTTTTGCAATCTCCAAGGAACTAATTGGGATAATGGTATAGGTCACAAAGATTTACGCTTAATATGTACATCGAAGGAGCACTGTAAAGGCAAGTGGGGGTGTGACCATGAGCCTTATGGTGAAATATAATTTATTTTAAATGAAAACTGAAAAAATTGCATTCAAAACTTCAAGTAAAAGGCGCATCCATTCCCAGCAGCACCAGAAGCAAGATCATGTGACAGACCCTGCAATGTGATGCCACGAGGTCGAGGGTACATGCAGAGGAGATGTCTCGACAGCAGCAGAGATCGAGCTATTGGGTGTGCAATCGGGTGGCGGTGGGGAAACGGGGGGAAATGGAACGGTTAAATAAAAAAGCGTTATGAAGCAGCCACCATTGGCTGCTTCATATCGCTTTTTTTCTTTCCGTCAGTTGGGTGGAGGAAAACAAACAGAGACAGGGTTGGGGGGGGGAGAAGAAACAAGATGGGGGCGTGGAGGAGAAACAGGACGTGTGCGGGTTGTGGGGGAATACAAGTTAAAGTGCAGCATTTTGTGGAGCCCTTCAACATCAAAAATGCTCACTTAGGAGCCTTAAAATGCAGTGAGATAAATAATTCACAATGTAGGGAGGCCACTAGAAAGTAAACGGTTTAGAATTTCACAAGAGCCATAAAATCAAACATAAAACTGACACATATTTTACATACTCGTAGATCATGCGCACTGCTCCATTAAATGTCCAACAGCAAAATGAATCCTTTAATTCAGATCATAAGCAGAAGAAATGTCAGTATAAAACAACTGACAGGTTAAGTGTGACCAAACGTGTGTAGGCGGACAGTTTTTGTTTTTGCAATTTTATATAGCACAAACTCAACTGAAATCACTGGAGTTTTGTTTTAAGCCCGGGATATTTAGCGATTTGCCTAGAATCACAGGATGTGGAGGGAACGCCAAGATTTGAACCCAGTTCCTTAGGTCCAAGGTGGGCACCTCTGTCCTTATGCCATATTCTCTAAAGTGCATCTGGTGCAGAAAATTTACACGTGCACACTGTGTACATCTAATATCTTTGTACTGACTCAAGTTCCCCTCACCCACAGGTCACGCTCTATGGTTTCTTTTAACAAACTCCCCACTTTCCATCAAGTGCTGAGCAGTGAGAAGCAGAAGGAACCACCGGCCTCGCCGAGAACGACCAAGAGAACTTCCCAGACTGCCCCAACACGCACCAGACAAGGAACCCTAAGGGAGAAGATGTGGCGTTGACGACCCGAGTTGACGACTTTGAAGCTGGCGACCACAGTTTGAGTCTTGGCGCCGGCTCAACATCCTGTGATTCTGGGCAAATCACTTAATCTCTCCTTGCTACCAAAAATGAATGTGTTCTTGTGTAATGTAACTGGTGCTCATGTTAAGCACTCTAATATCTTTGTATTTAGTTTGTACTATATAAAACTGCCCAAAAAATAATAAAGCACTCCAATACCTTTGTGTCGAGTTTGCACTACGTATAAGTACAAAATAAAATAGAAAAGAACTCGCAGACATCGCAAAGAAACACCACGATGCCCGAAAACAAGGAAGAGGAAGAAACAACATACCACCATGAGCATGAAGTGGTGAGGGAAAAAAAAATTGTGCGCCACACCACGGTACATGGCCGATCGTGCAATAATCCATGTAACAGGGTCAATCTCTAAAACGGTACCAAAACAGCCTGAAGGCAGGACAAATGTAAAGCATTTACCAAATATATCAAAGGAGTTTTGAAAGGCAGGACCAGGAACGAATAAAAGTGATGGCCGTGAAAAGGGGCATGGTTAAAGCCCACAGAATAGATTACAACATGTTGAAAAGCAGCGCTTGCTATGACCTAACAATGACTGGGACATTTCACTAAAATAGAAAAAGGACTACAATTTCTATCAGCCAAGGGGTACAGAATGACAGCATGCATGAACCTAGAAAAACAGACAGAGCACTGACAAAATAAATAAAGTGCAATTTTTAAACCCTCTAGCACACCTGTTAATTAAGTTGCTTTCTGAGAACAACTGCTAACTAGTCCTGCTTTGGAACATATAAAAACGTGCCCACCTTGGTTTTCTACTTCTAGAAAACCAGGACATGAAAAATTTTACTGAAATATGTCAGAACAGCTGCTGAAAATCGGTGACATCTGTTCACCGTAATATTAACCCTAGGTGCTACTTTATAAGTCAAAACTGAGACTAGACAAAACAATCTTTCCAGCAAGTGCATTAACCAACAGAGTTATTTTACCTTTCTTATTATGCCCTGAAATTTGCTAGGCACACAAAGATCTCTGCAGAAGACGCCTTAGCCTAGAATATATTTAATATGCAGCCTCTTTGTGACCAATTAATTAAGAAGAACAGATTTACTGTCACATCTATCCTTGTTGCCAATTTGTTTCCTGTATATTTTTTTAAGTGAATGTTTACCATGTCTAGGCCCGGCTTTGATGGGCAGTGGGGGGTGGCTGGTGCGGCCGCACTGGGCGCTGACCTAGGAGGGGGCACTGTTCTGAGAGGGGAGGGGAGACTGTTGAGCAGTATCGTTCGATCTGAAAACACCTGCTGCAGAGTTCATTGTGCGTCCAGCTTTCAAGCAGCATTTGAAATGTTAAGACAGCATGTTCAGGCAGCATTAAAAAATATTAAGATATCTCCTGTTAGAAAGAGACATGAGTTTTGTCTAATGGTAGTTTTGATCCACTATAAAGTAGCTATACAGTAGCCCAGATGGTTGATTTGCCTGTCGTGCTTTACTTACGCTTTAACACAAATGAATCCTATGTGAGAGAGTGGCATGGAGAGTTGAGGACCACTTTTGCCAGGTGGTAGGTCAGGGGGGCGCAAAAAATGATTGTCGCACTGGGCACCACCAGGGTTAAACCCGGCCCTGACCGTGTCTGTCGGATTTCGCTTTTCATGACTCTGCCCCTTCTGTTGCCACCTATGTCCTCTGCTACTCCTTGACCCCCCACATATATGGATTCCCAGAGAGTATTTTGTTCCTACTCCAGAACCTGCTACTAGCAAAAAATCCACCTAGATTTGCTCACTTGTTGCTTCAGGGCGAATGTAGCGCACATTTTGTTGGATACGTCACATGTTGTACTGGGTGCCCCTTATCTCGGTCCACGGCTCAGTACTGGCACGCACTGTGCTCTTTCACGAGTCAGCAGAGCTGGCAGCCTCGCCCTGCGGTGTGCAAAGTCTGCTTCTGCATGGGACGGGAGGCCCTGGTGTGGCCCAGGCTGCCCGGGTGCTCTGCGGTGATAGTCCGCCTGCACACGTGCGCGCCCGCTGCCTCGGGGGCTGCTGCGCGCCTCTGTACGCTAGGCGGCCTCCAGCGCGGCGGCGGCAGACAAAGAGAGCCCTTGTGCTGCCGCAGACAGCAGCTCGGAACTTTCTCCTCCCCTCGGGGATTGTGGAAACGTAAATTGGCAGTGTGAGGGAAGACCCGGCCTGAGAGTGAGCTCTCTCTGACTCGGTGTCTGCGAGGTGGAGGGACCTCGGGGCTGCGCGCGCCGGGGCAGCGCCTCGGGAAGCCGGGATTCCACCGTGCCGCGCGCCTGGCATGCAGTCGTAGGTAGCCCTCTGCCACGTGCCGTTCTCTCTCTGAGGAGCCACCTCTGCCAGCCATGGGCCACTGCTGAGCCTCACCTGCGCCTGGAATTATTACAGGTATTTATGGGTTTATTAAACCTTCCCTTCTTGACAGTCTAACAGGATGCCTGTGTTGAGCGTTGGTGGTGTATTCTATTGATACATTTATATAGCCTTCTATATCACTTGTAATTCTTCTCCTCTTGTATCTTTACTTTGCCTATTGTGAAGCGCTCTGACACCTTCGGGTAAAGTCCGCGCTATATAAAAACGCATTAAATAAATAAATAAATATAGCCTTCTAGCCATATCGTTTGGGGGGGGGGGGGGCTGAAGCACATTGCTTGAGGGATGTGAATGTTTCTTTTTAGCTCATTCTCCACATTTCCACTGCTACTTCCCGCTACCCCTCTCCTCGTCCCCGTCTCCGGGACTCAGAAGTGCACTGAAGAGACCCCTCTCCTTTTCTATTCTGTTGTGGTGCATTGGAAACTTACTGTCCCGTTCTCCTGCGCGTCGGCTTTACTTCTCGTCGCCTTCCCCCTTGCCAGGGTCTAAAGTGCTACTATGGCGTTTTTGTGGCGCTATATTAAACAATAACACTCAGGTAGCCCTGGGCTTAAGTTAGTGTAAACACACATCTCACTAACGGCGTGTATAATACGTAATGTAGAACAGAACAGTCTTTACCGTCCGTATATCTTCAGACAGAGAAGTTGGAGGATAGTCACAAATACTGCATGTGTGTGGTGGTGCCCGAGAGTGAGGCGAGGGAGGGGCACTGGGTGCAGAAAGAGACAGAGAATCAGGACGGTGCCACCCGGCGTAGCTCAATGAACGGACATTCTTGGTTTCTGAAATTCCCCTCTGCCTCCAGCAACTATCTGTTCTTTGCAGCTTCCTTGTTCCGTTCGGTAAACATCTGTCTTTTCTCGTCACTATTCATTTCCGGGTGGTTAGTTTTCGCAAGAGTCATATTCCCCTTTCAATACAATCCTGCAATATTATTTCGGAGCTATGTGAAAGATGCACACACTGGCACGGTAAGAGCAGCCAAATATTATTTGTTTTGTCTAATCAAAAGCCCCACAGAACTTAGTGGTCTGTTAGTAGAGTAATAGAATCCTAGGTGTGTGGAGCCATTGAGCAGTCCAAAGTGACTCGGAATGCTATGTATCAATGGTCTGAGATCGCAAATTTGTCAGGCAACCATTGTTAGCAGTGCTTAATTTGTAAATAAAAACGTGCCGGTGCCCAAAGCTCTTCTTTGAAACACGCGGCTGCTGCATTTAAATCTGCAGCCACTGAATGCTGAGGCAGCGTAATCGGGCCTCTTTAATCCATTTACAGCCACTCCCTGCCCTTCAAATCACCCTTGCAGCTTTCTGCTTTCTCCCTTTTTTTGACGCTTTTTCATTTTCCTGTTCCTCCATCTTTCCCATATGTGCCTTTTTCTCGCAGTAAATGCCTGATACAGAAAACTAAGTGCCGGCCACAAAAATAAGTGCAGGTGCTCCACACCAGAAACCACTGTCTCAAAATAAACACTGGTTGTTAGGTTATCAGCTTCTTAAAGAAGGGTGTAACCCATTCACAAAGGGGAAGAGCTACCTTCCCCTTTGTTAATGGAAAAAAACACGTTTGGGAGTAGGCAGTGGTCCAGCGAGGGCCACTGCCAGCCTTCACCTTTTTTTCAAAAATATTGTTTTTTCTTTAAAGCAGACGTGTTTCCTTAAAGGAAAATGGACTGCATTAATAAAAAAAAATACATCATTAAAATGCGATCACAGACATGGTGTTCTGCTGACACCAGCAAGCCACCATCTGTGAGATGGCATCTAACTGGAGAGAGTTCCAATTTGCAACCTACCTCATGAATATTGATGAGGTGGGTCGAAGTCTGACCCACTCCTAATGATGATTTTTGCCAACCGACCTATTAGTGCATAGGTCTGTTTGCAAAATCAAAATTGAGATGCAAAAAGGTTTTGTCAGTTTGCAACCGCTTTTTTCATATCCATTTTTTGTACATTTGGTCCAAAGTTCTGCAACCGAAGTACTATGAACATGAAGTAAAAATTTAACCTATATCAGTTTGCACCCTGCTAATTTTAGCACTCCATCTATAACGAGAAGCAAATTGCTTATGAGGGTACACTAAAAAGCCATGACTGGCTCAACAAATTAGAGGTTTGCATTGTGAATTTGCAACACTTACAGTAAATGCTTACAACTAAATTCTGTTCCAAAGTTAGAAGTGTTTACAGTGCTTAATTTGTGCTGTGGTTTCAGGTGGTGGGCACTGGCACTCAGTTCTTAGGGACTGAGACTTGTTAGCCATCATCAGACTTGGACCCAGAGAAGACAAAGAAAAGCAGAAAGGGAGAATTAGGAAGAAGAAAACTATAAGAGAACAATGAGAAAGGTTGAAACCAGGGATAAACAGTCATTAACAAAGTCAGTAGGTCTCGCCTTTGGGGCCCATAGGTTTTTCCAGTGTTTTTTTTAGCAATGCTGTACTGCATCCCAATGCTGTGCAGCAGGGCTAATGAGGAATTTAAAAAAGCTTATGACGCAGCCACATCTTCTGTAGGTGTGCTCCTACAGTATGACGTAGGTGTTTTTTGTATTTAATTATAGATTCTACTTGGTGCAAAAAGCACAAAAGCGTTTTTTTAAGCAGGTGGGGGAAGCAACATGAGAGGATGAGGAAGCAAAACCCGGTGAGGTGGGCGGAAACAGCAAGGGATCGCAGGTGGGGGCTCGCTACACGGAGGATGCAGGCGGGAGGGCGGAGGAAAGCAAACTGGTGTTTGGATATGAATATTACATGATTACTTTGAAACCAATATCAATTTTCGCATGTACTTACTGGCACATCACTGTAGTGCAGGCACATTCCTTATATGGTGTTATGCTGCCTGTCAATTCTCTTAATTACAACTCATAGTGGGTAGCTTCTGTCTTGTAAGTTCAACAAGTGCAGGTAACAAACAGCCACAGTAGTGTCATTTTAACATGCTTCTCACTTGGCAAATAGACATTAGAACTGTCGTCCACTGCACTACAAAACGTAAATGGGTTAATAAGCAGTGAGTGCAACAAAGGTATTTTTCAACAGAACAGCTACCATTGTGGAACATTTGGAAACTAGAAACTATTACTTGCTGTTCTTTTATTATTATGGTATTTATTTTATTTTAATGTATGTCTTTGCTGATTTCCTTGCAACAAATTTGACGTGAAGCTTTTAAAGAACATGACAAGGTTTAATTTTTATTGGGTATGTTAAACCGTTTTGATGTTATTGTCATTACTGTTTGGGTGGACTGATGGACGTATGAATAGACAGATGGATGTATGGTTTGCTGGGTGGGAGGATTAAGAGTGAGGATTAATAGGTAAAGTAGTAGATGGGTGGATGGATGAATGGATGCTGAATTGGGGAAGATTCATAGATGGATGGTGGATGATCTGGGTGGTTATATGGATGTTTTGGATGGTGAGATTGATGGGTGGGTGGATGGTTGGACAGATCTGCTTAGGTGGATGGATCATATTGGTTGTTTTGATGGACAGTTGGAAAGATTGATTCAAGAATGTGTGGATGGATTGGCTGGGTGGATGGACAGATTTTGGTGGATATGGGCAGATCTTGGTGAGTGCATGCATGGATAAATGGTTGGATGCATGGATGGACACATCGATAGCTGGATATATATGAACAAACTTTTTTGACAAACTTTATTGGAATTTTTCAATGGAACATACATAGAGCGAAGCACAAGTCTTTGCATTATTAGGTATGATATTGTCTCAACCTATGTATGCACATAGACAAATTATTGCCCTCAATACCACTGTAAAAACAATAGGTGATCACCAATACATTTTTTCCCATTGGCCATCTTCCCAGTAGGCTCTTACCCCAAAGGCCCGTGCGCCTTTCATCGGTCACCTTATAATTCCTCTGTAGTTCCCCCTGGAATGTCATATTTTATGGTGTTTGTGAGTGCATCCCTGGGGCATGTATACTAGTGCAGTGGTCCAAGCCCCATGCCTAAGTTTTCAAGCCTGGGGCAGTCATACCATGCCGATTGAGAGTAACGTCCTGCTTAGCCACTAAGATACTGATGTGTAGGAATACTGTAGTGTATCTGCTCATTTCGATGTCCAGGAGAATATTGAGCACGGCTGATTACCGTGCAAGCTCAAGCGAGCCCCATCCTTTCTGTCTCGCGCCACTCCAAAGATCTGTATCGCAGGGCATGGCCTGGTAATGTGCAGGAAGCCCCTGACACCTTTAGCGTCGAGGGTAGGAGCCAAGCCAGACGCCGTGGAGTATCTTTTCGTGTTGAGTAGATGTGAGGTAGTTGGATTGGATTAATACGAAATGGGCTGACAGTGCCGCCTCCCTCGGAGCCATCAAAGCGCCTCGCAATGTATCTTCTTTGCGTGGGCCAAGGTCTGCCTCCCAAGCCTTGCACAGTGTGGAAAAATAATTGGGGTGTTGAGTATGAGTGATCAGTAGTGCCAAAATAATCTATACCTGCCCATGTCACCTTTCTGACCTATGACTGACTGTGACTCTCCAGCCTAGAAGCACAGGATTCGAGGCTAATTTAATACCAGTCATAATCGACTTTTATAAGCACAGGTAAAATGAAAAATGGCTGACTCTGCCCTAGCCCTAACAGCCTTTCAGCGATACCAGCCTTCCGGGAAGTCATAACCGGGGCTGCGCCCCAGCCCTACCGGACTTGCAGAGTCGCAGCTCGTCGACACATCTCTTTCTCTCTGGCCCAGTCGTGCCTGCCTGGGGGGCTTCAGCTCCCTCCCTCCCTGCGCTCCCTGACATACAGATCCGCGTGCTGCGTCCGTCCGCCGTCTCGTGCGCCCGAGAAATGTCAGCATCGCTATAGCGAGTAGCCAACGAGTCAGGGGACTTCAGTGATTCTGAGAAATTAGCGGAGCCCAAAGAGGATATTGTTTGCTAATGCAGCTAATCACCAATTTAGGATGCAATTGCGCTAGCAGCCATACGTCAGCCATCATGCTCAGATGTACGGCCATAAACAGCTCATAATGGACACAGGTTTAGCCGTGCAGTCAAGATTGGCGTTGGGGAATTATTCAATTAACTTTTCTGATTGTTTTGTTGCATATATTTTAGAACACTCACGTACAAGACGGAAATCACATAGACGTGTTTATTGAAATGTCCTACTAAAGCCTTGTTTCCTCAGTCCAGAACATTGTGTTAAACAGATAATGACGGATGGGAATTAACCCTCATCGTGAAACGCAAGCTGCTCGTATAATTGGCCTACACAATCGAACTCATCATGATAAGGGTTTTTTGTGGGGCAGCAGAGTTTTTTTTTTCATAACCACTCGTCATTTCATTATAGTGGTGGTTTCTCCGCAATTGCGGAGGAGCATCGCCCCCGAGGCTGTAAGCCAGCAGGTGGAAAGGAAAACGATAGTTTACTATCATTTTATTTTCCATCTGCTTGCTCAACCAGCAGTGCAGAGAGGGGTGGGGCTAGGCCTTGGCAGAGGGGAGGGTGAATGGAGTTCATCTAGTGTCTGACCGGCGGTCTTAGGCCAAAGAGACATGGGCGCTTAGGTTTCTCCAAGGGCTGGAAAAACTGCACAGACCCCAATACACTGTCTGATTGGCAGCCCAAGGTGCTTAGACCAATCCTCACACTGTTTTCATGCTAGGTTTAGCGTGAGAGCAGCACCAGGATTGCTGGGGAGCCTGTGCCGGTGTCCCAGTGAATGCTGGGACACCATCAGGAGCAGAGGAGCGAGGCGCAGGCGCCGGGAACGGCAGCACAGTAAGTGTTTTTTTTATTTTATTGTTTCCCCCATTCCAGTGCTCCCCCCCATGACATTTGCGGCAGCCATTGCTGGTATTTATTTGTGCAGACTCAGTAAAAGGAAAACATCAAGGGTCAGATGTAGCAAAAATCTGGACTGCGACTCGCAAATTGCGAGTCAGACCAACTCGCAATTTGCGAGTTGCAATCCAGAATGTAGGATGGTGTCCCAGACCCCATCTGCGATTCGCAAGGGCATCGAGAAGGCCCACCTCATTAATATTAATGAGGTGGGTCGCAATTTGCGACCCCGGATGGTGGCCTGCTGGAGACAGCAGACCACCATGTCTGTGACTGCTTTTAAATAAAGCAGTTTTTTTTTTTTGTAATGAAGCCCGTTTTCCTTAAAGGAAAACAAGATGCATTACAAAGCTAAAAAATGAAACGTTTTTGTTTCATTTTTTCATGCCATTCACAAAGGGGAACGGGACCCCTTCCCTTTTGCAAAAGGGTTACCACCAGTGTGACACTGGTGGTAACTGCGATTGCTTTGCGACCGCGTTTGCAGTCACAAAACAAATCAGCATCGCGCTGCGACTCGCAATTAGGAAGGGGAACACCCCTTTCTAACTGCGACTCGCAGTCCCGTTTTGCGAGCTGGTAACCAGGTTACTGACTCGCAAAACGGGGATTGGGCATTGCGATGTGCTTTTTGCACGTCGCAAACAGCGAAATTCGCTGTTTGCGACGTGCAAAAAGGTTTGTACATCTGGCCCCTAGTTTCTAGGCTCCAATCATAACAAAATATTTTACATTTATGACCAAGAAATAAAAAAAATTAAAACAAAAAAATAAGACAAGTGTAAAACAGTATGTACAAGTCTCTATTCTGACTAAATTATTCTAGATTCATAAGGTACTTTTTCAGCTCATCTCTGAAACCATTTAGGGGATAGTGGGAATCAGCCATCCCAAACCCGTTCTCAGTCTTTAAACAGGGTCATGATTACACCACACAAAGGTCTTAAAGATAGGTTTTAGACTCCTTTAAACAGGGCCTTAGAAAACTGTGGAACCTTCAAATAGATTTACATACAGTGACAAAGCCTTGAATATTCGATTGCTTACATCAATGCGACCCACTTTTTAGTAGTCAAAAATGGCTGATCTTAGCTGTATGATTTAGAAGGTAGTAAAATAAATTAACAACAGACAGGTGGGGAACAACAGACAACTCTATGTCAAAGATCACATCCAGATTCCTAACTGCTGAAATAGACTTGGTGGAGGTCCAAGTAGTACTGGCCAATCGATTACGGGTATAAGAGATGGCATAAGGCTAAATAGATTTTCTAGCATTGAGGTAGAGATCATTTCTTGCAGTCCGAATTTTAACTGCAAGGTAATATATTAATTCTGTTGGTAGACCTATCAGTAAGATCAAACAGAATCAGGGTCTCTTCAGCGTACATCTGACGTGGCAGACCATGAGCCATCAATAGGGCAAAAAAATGCTTTTCTGCCCAGCAGGGTCCAGCACCAAGGCTAAGGGTTCAGGGTATTCCTACCCTGCCCCATTTTCTTTTTTTTATCTTTTTGTTTGGACTTGGCTGAGTCAGCATCCCAAAATGGCTGCCAAGACTTCCTGGGTGAAGTGTTGGCAGCCAATCACATCTCTGCACAAGATCAGAAGGATTCACAAAGGGTTTGCACCGCTAGATATATAAATTTGGTTTTCATTTACTATCTCGAAAACTACTTAACAATTTAATTCCGACCAGCAGATTGGGTTGTAGTCACGTCTAAAATCACTATGGGAAAATGCATGGGGAAAAAGCTTTTTGGGACTCCCCCTTTTTCTTGGGCCCCACTTGATGAATCAAATCACCCCGAAACTTTCAAGACAGCAGCTGAACTCAGTGTGGTACAAATTTTGAAAATTTTGTGAAGATATGTATGAATTGCGCCAAAGTTATTGGCAAAACAAGAAACGTTTTTCCTACGTAAACTAGGTCCTTACTATAGCTACCTGACTGACAGTAGGTAATATATGTGTGTTTACATGTATATACATGTGGCACAATCTCCTTTGTTTAACTTCCTACTAGGTTATTAAACCAATGAGGAGTATATGTATTCCTTTCACTTAGGTGACTCACCTCAGCTGCACCTTGCACGTTGTGGTTTTGCAGCCCTGCCCAGTGATCTCTTATTATCACAATACCCCTGGGCCACACAAGGTACTAAATATACCTACCCTGCTTACCATACAGTTTTACTTGCATATCAGATGTTCTTCTGGCTCCTTGGTTTCTTGTAGGTACCCAGTTATACTTATGCCCTGAAGAGACCCCTCAAATGGGTTAGGAGTCGAAATGTTGTCGACAATTTACACATGAACAAACTTGTTGGCAATTTGTGATTTACTCAAACACAGGCGACTGCTGGCCTGGTTTTTGAATTATTTGTATACCAACACAAACCTTAATTCACTTACTGTTGTTCGCCAGTTTTTGTTTGTGGTTTCTTCTCACTGGGATCAGTTCGCACATACTTTATCACATAAATGTCAATGTATTTGGTTTATGCTGTAATAAACCACTTTCTACAATTAGAACCAGCATTTCTATTGCTGTGCGTTTAATGCCTAAACTGTTTTCACTGTGGAAAAAGTATTATTGTTAAAATGAGATCCATGCAAACCACCGATCGTCGCATAACAATATACTCGTGTTCAGCTAGGCAATTGGGTTGCTCTTGTTGCTTGTAGCAAACCATGGCAGATTACATATTAAAGACACTACTAAGTATTGAGCGGCGAGGTCGTTTTTCTGTAGTGATATCTTGGACATTTTCTGTGCCAGAATGGGATGTCGCTGGGGTGTTTTTGTTTAGGTCAGAGCAGGTGCTTGGCACATCAGGCTGTAGGTGATGCCGGGACAAATAGTCGGCAGACATGACAGTTGTATTGCTGAGGTTGTGTCTCCAGGTTCCAACCTACCCTGATGAGATTTTAGCTTACTTTTATTTCGTTGTTTCCTCAGAAAGTGGGTCCTGGTGGAGAGGATAAAATAAGAAGGTTTTGGCTTCTGGCGCAGCTCGCAGAGGATGTTAGTGTAGTGATTGTAGAACAATGTGGGTAAATATGTGCGCAAGCTTTGCTGATGTTCTCAGAGGGTCAGCCGAGGTGCTGTGAGGTATTATTTGGGGTAAGACTAGGGGACTACGAGTAATTGTAAGGGACAGAACTGGAGAGAGTGGTGGGGATGGGGGCTAAGGTATAGGGTTGGCTAATATTGGCGAGAACCAGTTGCGAGTGAAGAGGTATTTACAGCATAGACCACATTAGTGGGTCTACAGTGGATAACAAGAAGATAAACTGGGACAAAAGACACGTTTTTACCCTAGATGGGGGTCTACTGGGAATACACAAAAGCTACAATGGCTGTATCCAGTAAAGGTACTATCTCCATCAAGACTACCGTACATCCCAGAGATTGGTCAATGGTGAACACCCCAAAGCAATGAAGACTTCACCACAGGAAACCACAGCAACTATTCTTTGGGGCATACCCAGTAGTGATGATGGATTCACCAAGTAAAGTGGAATTCTCGCACAGAAAAGTGATATACCTCAGGGTGGGTCTGATTGGGATAACCAATAAGGGAAAAGGCTCCACTAACGGAGGTTGAATCCTCCAGACGTGGGTCCTTGGGGAATACCCAAAAGTGACAATTGCTCTACTCAGTGGAAATAAACACAACAGTGAACAGGCTAGCCATATGATGTAACCAGAAGCAACAATTGTTCTACCCAGGAAAGGTATATACGACAGTAGTGGTGTACACACGCTGGTCTGTTGGTCGTACACAGAAGTGACAAATGTTCTCTGCAAGGCAGGGTATGTGCTGTGGAACTGAGTCTATATGCTGCACCCAGAAATGCTATGGTGCAACTGTTTAGAAAGGACGTGATACCACCACATAACGAATTGGATCAGACAATGAGTGGAGGTCCTGTAAAAGGAAGAGGAAGTTGGACATAAAGGCTGAAAGGAGTCTCAGGGAATCCGACCCACGCACACTTCCAGGTCTAACAGGCCCAAACAGAGAGTCACCACTGAAAGTCACCAATAACCTCTCCAACATGTATCCAGACAGTGTGATGGGGGCTTTAAAATGGTGATTGGTCACAGGACCACGGCAGGGCCCAAACAAGTGCACCCAGACCGAAGAGGAGGCTGAGTTGGTACAGAGTGAGAAGAAACATCTGAAAGGAACAAGCATTGGCAGAGGCAAAAGATCTTGCCTTTCTGACTCTATTGTCTTTGCCAATGGTGTACGGTATCAGGGTGTACAGCACTGAACAAAAAAAAGACATCATAAGGCAATACTCACATGAGCGTGTACACTTTATCAGCCTTCTAGCGTATGCGTCATTCAGTAGGAATGCTTGTGTGTGATACTCAAGCCTACTAAATGATGCAAGTGCCATTTTATTTCCTCTTTTTTTTACAGATCCCAGAATGGCATTACCACTTGAAGTGGTAAATAAAAACATACATTTTAATTTCTGCAAAAACACATTACTGTAAGCTAAGTGGCCGTCCGCAAATGAGAGCTGCGGTGCAATCAAAACATGAAAAAAAACCACAGTGAGGGTGGGGTGGACAAAAGAAGGGGTTGGGAGGAGAGGGTGGAGAGTAGGAATGTTGAGTCAGCAAGGGGATTAACTACATTTAGAAAAAAAAGCCAAGATGGCAGTAGAAGGGAGGAACAAGGAACACTAACAACAGGAACCGCAGTACTTGAGGGGGAGAGTAACTGGGAAAAGGAGGGAGCAGATATACTGGTAGAACATTACACAAGGGAGAGCAAGCGGGGGAGTACAGAGCAACAGGTAGTGTGCGAGGTGGGTATTTGGGGAGTGAAGCACTCGAGGGAGACAGCTGGAAAACATGCAGTCCCATGAAGTGCTTAAAGGAAAAAGGAAAAAAATCGTTCTCTAAATTTGACCAGTGGAATGACTCCAGTCAAGTGATACCAGTCCTCCAATTTATACGGATGGTAAAGAGGCTACGCTCTAAGGGAGGGTCATACACAATATACCCAAGAAGAGGAAGACAAGGCATTGAAGAAGAAGCTTGTAAATCAGTAACATTAAAGCCAACCAGTGGTGCGCAATGGGCGGACTCTGAGCTTTTGGTCTGCAAGAGGCTTTTGCCTATTTGTACGAGAACTAAAATGTCAGCAAGCAAACAAAAACACAGTACAGCAGCACCATGTCATGAATTCAGGCATGAAATGCGGTAAAGCGTCGTACTGTGGAAGGATGGAAAATGGAAGGAAGCACACACTGGAGTCAGAACCAGGTCCTGCAACTAAAGCTTTCAAAACTTGTATTGTTGAATACAAATAAATGGTTCCTTGCTCCTCGTGCCACTGGGAGCGCACTAGCTGAAAGGTTCATGTCAGGGCTCATTGTGGGTTTTGGAAAATGCACCAAGCACATCTCTTCTCAGCACTATCACTCCATGGAGGCTTCTTATTACTGATGGGCATGGTGACAGCTTGGAAGGGCACTGTCTCTTACATGCCAAAAACAGGAAGCCAGAAGGAGATACATTTTGGAAAAAAATATCAGTGGAAGGGGCTTATTTTTCTCACTGACTTGTATTGAAGTGGGGACTCTAGGCCCTGACTGGTTGGTTTTGGGGGCTGTAGTAATGCAGATTTGTCCAATGGAAATACGTACAAGCGACCACTTATAACAAGGACCTCTTTGTGTTTATTATAGTGTTTTATCCATGGCAATGCAAACAATCATTAAGGAATACTCTTCATTTTATTGATGGCAATCATCAGAAAATGTATGTCTTTAAAGGCAAGCATGATCGTCTCTGGAACCTACCATTAAGGTTACCTGTGGCTGATCTTGAACATCCCTTTGTGCAAATGGTCTCTTCAAGATGGAGGATTGATATTGTACATGGGAATGACAAAGACAAATTATCCCATATTTAATCTTCCAAATGGCATTGTGGCTGTGCTAGGGAAGGTTTCCGGCATGGTCAGCCGTCTGTGGCCTGCCCTTTGTATGGTGTCACGTAGGCAGGCACAAGTGCATCCTAGGAGATAAACCTACTCTATCCAGCATCCTTTCTCTGTGTTTGGCCTCTTTCCAGCTATGTGATGGAAGGCCAGGGGTACCTTGTGGTCTTTCTAAAGACTTGCCCTCTATTGTTGTTGGGTTCCCTGACTCCCGGTAGAGAGCCTGTGGCTCAGCAAAGGACTTCTCAGCTAATTCCTGAAGCATGCCTGGGGTCTCTGTGTCTGCCGTGGATCAGGACATGGAGTCCTCATCGCAGTGAACAAGTAAAGTGATGCGACTAGGCGCCCTCATCGCAGTAATTTAGAAGAGGTTCTTTCCCATGGGCACTCAGTCCGAGCTGCTGCTTTTCATGCAGATTTATGTCACCCTTTCTTCCATCTGCGCAAGCAGCCCGGGTGCCCTTTCCCGAGGCCTCCTGGCATTAATATGTATGCCACATTTTGGAAATTTTTAATTTTTGGAAACTCCCACGATGGCGAAGGGGAAGATTGAAGGAAAGGAAACACAATTACAGACATGAGAAAATATTGCGGTGACGAAATAAGAAAACACGTATAACAAAAAAGGGAGTAACAGTTTGTTCTTCATTTATTTATCAGCTTTATAGGCAGTTGCGTATCGTCGTGTGGTTACTGTTGAGGCTTTAAGTATTAGAAACTGTAGGTGAGTGACAGAAACCTAAACTGACCTCACCCTAGACAAATAAGCATTCTTCCAGGAAGATATAACGTGTGTTCTTCTGACTTAAATGTAATTGTTGGTCAGGCTTCCCTGAGGGCAGATCTGGGGTTTTCATCCCTTGTTGGCAGAATGCCAGTTTTATATAATTCTTTCAAATTTACCATCCGTGAGGTAGAACACCTGACACAGATAAGAAAACCTAAATTTGTCACTTACGCAATAATATTTGTCAGACAGAACTCTTAAGTTTACCTAATCCACTCTGTTTGCTTTTCTTGCTGTGAAATCGCCGATCGATGTTTCTGTGTTCTATCGATTGAGCAACGTGAATATTAGCGAGACTGCCCCACTAAAGTGGTTAAAGAAGTCTTTCAGCAGTGCCTATGCGGCGGCCATTTTGTGTGCCTCTCAATTACAGGAGAGTCCTTTCTCTGTCCCTCAGTCCCCTCAAATAGAGCTCCTTCTTTTTTATTTACGTTATTATTTTAAGTTGATGTATATGGGGCAACATGGGCATAGTTATCATTAGTGCAACAGGTGTACTGATGCAGGCAATAGGGATCCGAGCAGGGGCACTGCCCCCTATATCTCTTTACATTGTAGAGAAATGTCCAGGAGTCAGGGAATGGTATGTTTTCGTCATGAAGAGTCTCTTTCCTTTATGATGCAAATGAAGTGTGGCCTGGAAATGCTTTCTGAACCAGCCCATGTTGACATGTTGCCTCCCATGCTACAGGTTTCCTTGTGGTTAATTCAATGCACTAAATGAAACAAGTAGCTGGAAGACAGAAAGTGGTGGGTAAATTCTCATGGGTAACAGGAGAAGCCCTGCCCGATATTCTTCAGTCACTGATCCTGGTGGTGTGGGGTTTCGGGCAGTCTATGATAGAACCTTTCAGTTGTCAGGTCTTTCTTTAAACTGGGGCAGTTTGTTTCCCCCTGCGGGTTGGGCTCAGTGAGTTCCACAGCCTGGGCCGCAGGACCTTCAGTGATTTGCCTCCATGTTTACTTCTTCTGAATCTCCTTGTCTAGATAGGGTTAGTCACAGCTGAACGCAGTTGTCAGCAGAGGCAGCTAACCCTGCTTCCTCCTCACCTGCCCATGTTAGGATCCCCGGCTCCTCCATGGTCCACATCACCCAGGCTCGACTAACATCCCAAAACACCCAACCCACCCACGGTGCAGTAGGTGCTCAGACTCCCTTTCCAGCCACCCGTCTCTTCTCTTTTGGACAGTAACCACTGCATCTTCATGTTAACAGATCCTGAGACTCAGCAAAGGTATGAGTAGAAAACATTTAAGAAGTGCACAGTGTGACTCCCTAATCTCTGAGCTCCACAGCCCTCACATATTAACTCCTGGTGGCAATTTGCGACAAGTGAAAGCTTTTTCCTTTCTGTATCTCTTCAGTGGCTTTTGGTGGTTGGAATATGCACGACCTCACCCTGCACGTTGTTCGGCTGAGGAAACGTGCAGTTAAAGGTCCTCTTCCAATTACACATGCACTTTTGGAACTGCTGGTCTATCACCGTGCAATGACCGCGTCATTCCTTTCACTGCTGGGCTGAAACCTTTTATTGCAGTGTGAACTCCATCGCTGGAATCCTCTCCTGCCTTATTCCTGGAAACATTGATTGATTTCGTGGTACTTTAGAAACGTTGTCTTCCAGCAAACTCCCAAGTATGTATCTAAATTATGAATGAGAGCTCCATCTTTGGTTGTTAATAGTCTCCTTTTTTGAGACCTGCTGTCCAAAATCAGCAAAGGTTTTTTTAATGAAAGGTATTGCAATATGTGTTAAACGGTCCACATTTGGTATCCGAGATGCTGTCCTGTGTTTAAAGTCCTTAGAAAGTAAATTTCGAGTAATGGCACAGAGGAGCTCTTGGAAGTCCATATTTTACACTAGCGTTGGTATTTTCAAAACTGTGTACGCTAACTTAAACTATGTGACGGGCCAGTCCTGATGTTTCCCTGTCAGTCTTTAGTTCTCTTCGTGTTTTCCCTCTCTGTTGTAACTCACTGCACTTTCCAATTCGTTTTTTTCTTAAACCCTATTCAGTTTTTCTTCTGCCTGAAGCAGCTTGGCCAGGAAAGACAGACAGCCAACCCAAGAGCAGTAACTTTTTCAGTCAAAGAACTTCATCCATGGTGAAGTCAAGGAGGAGGGAAATTCACTATTGTTCCACTACGTGGGACCCTCTCCTCGAATTTAAAGGATAATCAGCCAATCTGGTGCACAATAGATTCTTGCCTGTTGTTTATCTCAAATTCCTATAGCAACTATTATCAGACGATTATATTAGATAAACGAAGACTCTGTTTTTCCTGTCTTTTGAAATGATGCCATTGGGAGGCCATTTTGGTTGGGGAAGTTTAGATAGCAACACCTACATCCTACTATGTTTCTACTGACGACCCTTTTAATGACTAATTTGGATGCCATGTCATTCAACAGCCAATCGCCTGCTACTTTTCTAGGTGCTCACTCAAACAGCCAATCTTATTTGATATTTTTTCTTAACAAAATTGCCCCAGGCCCCGGGGCTGGTGACAAGTATACCCACAAGTGTGTATTCCTATTAGGGAAGGTGTGAAGTACTGTAGAGGCCATGGAAAGCAAAGGAGAATTTATGTGCTCAGAAATCCTTAATGCTCTGACTCTTGACTGCATTGAGAATATCTAGTTGAGGTTTGGTGGTTACACTTTGCAGCATTCTCTTCAGAAGACGTAGCTTGGGAGCTGTAGGTAGTATTAGCACAAGGATGTGTATTTTGTAGTGTACAGTTCAAAGCATGCCAGCGCTTTTAGCAATATCCAGCTAATCATTTCTTTTGTGCAGAACGGCCTGTGCATGTTAAAAGAAAGATGTCATACCTGTGATCATTAGATCTGCCATTACACTATCCCAAGAGCCAACATGAATTCCTGGAAAGACTGGGCTCACAGTTGACGATGGTCAGCTCGTTGTCATTTTTTAGGGTTGAGTGTGCAATTACTCTGTCCCTGTTGTAATCTCTCTGTGGGATTTTAACCACTCCCATGTTACGCCCATCACTTTCATTGGTTCGTGGGCTTGCCTTTTAAAATTTGCTTGATTTCATTAGTGAAAGGCATGCATTCGTCATGCCTTTTCCAATGTTTAGCCATCCTTGAGAGCACCGGCCAGCTACTGAAATCATATGAGGCTCAATGTTTTCCATATAGTTTCTGGACCACTTTTTCTCTTTATTTCGTAGGCAGCATGATCTCGGTGGGCAGTAATCGAGCGGTTTTCATGACTACCAGTTTAATTCTATTGTTTATTCTAGTGCTCCTATGTGAATTCAAGGTTTTACACAGTGAGATCAAGCTTGTTTTTTTTTTTATTACTATGCAAAGGCGAAACTGGACCGGTCTTTTTATTCTGATTAGTCACCTTCACGCTCATGGCGTGCACTTTAAATCGTCTCCCTTATGTGAAATTATATTACTTTTCATTTTCAGTTTATGTGACAAGAAATGTCCGGTTAGGAGTTTACAACGCTAATAGCTCTAACTCGAGCAAATTCAAGAACCATTGCAAAAGCTTGTTTTTACTTGCCTTCCTTTACAATTAACTTTAAAGCTTAACAAGGTTTCTTGCATTAAAGGATACAGACTACAAGCCTGATCCAGAGTTGGATGCGAATGGAAATTCCTCTAATTTCGGATGAAGTGGGATGCGCAAGAATCCAACTATAAACTCCACTACACTGTTATTTTAAGATGGTGGAGAACATTCAATTTTTCTGTTCTCCTCCAGATTTACCATTTCCTCTAGGGATTGCTGGACTTTTCATTACCACCCAACTCAAGATCAGGGCCTTTGTAAAGGTTAGGCAGCTTTTATCAAGGTCTTAAGTATTTATTTTTAGTTCACATCTTTAATTTCTCCCTTTCTCTTGGACCATAAATTTGACCTTTGGTAGGCAATAAAAAACTAGCTTGCCAGACATTTACCAAATATAATGATCACTTTAAGGCATTTTATAAGATTTGTTAGAAACTCCCTGAGCCAGTGATCTTTGTTCTGCTTTATTTGGTGAGGCTGGGTGGATGCCACCAAGGTGCTTGTGCCACCTCCATATGGCTGGTAGTCCCTTTGTCACTCTTCGTTTGTTCATAAAAATCAAATGTATTTGGCAGACGAAACTGAGGTCAAATGGCGCTTTCTCCAAGCATCAGATAATAGTCTACCTGGGCAAGCTATCCAGTCTCATGGACTCCATGGCACAGTCTCACCCTCAAAATTAAATAATAAATAGCCAAACTGGAACAGTGTAGGTATTTGCCTGGTTGAAGCTCATCAAAATGGAAAGGGGGTTGAAACTACAGAGAAAAGGAACTAGATCTCCCATTGGCCGAATTTGCTGATCAAATCTTGGCCCTCCTTAAAACTCAGGTTCAGGTTGGCAGCCAAGACAGTGGACTCTAACTGCAGCGTGCTAGGTCACAATCCTCCATCATCCTGCTGTCTGCCACAACCCTGACCCCTAGCACAACCAGGAAAAGTAAACGAGTAAAGGTCACACCCCTCTGTGGCTCGATTGCTGCTACTTGATGTGCTGAAGACCCTGCGAGGCGTGTGGGCTAAGGTATAGTAAAGAGAACATGGCGAAGAAAGGCTGTGACAGTATCCTAGAGGAGTCAGATTGCAGATAGCTAGGCTCCTGCTCTGACAATGAGGTGTGCCCCAGGACCCCCTCGAGGAATCTGGTCACAGCTCCTGGTGGTGGGAAGCTGGCACCAACATACATGGGGACTGTAAGGTGAGCTGGAATTAGAACATATTGGTTGTTTGGTGGCACTGGATACCTGGCCCTGCCCCTCCTCCTTCTCTGGTTTTTCTGGCCTCCCTTATGCCTCTGGGGCTGGAGGGGCATGCTGGGACTCCTGATGGCCCACCAAGACTAGTTGTGGCAACGAAGGGTGTGTGAGTTTTCACTCCTTATGCTGTACTAGCAACGCAAACTCTGACAGGGCCTCAATGACTGTGGAGTTTATGACCAGTTGGTGAAATGCACTGAGATTTGTTCTGCTAGATGCCCTGGATTTTGAACTATCACCGCTATTGCTTTGATAACAGTAATAATATAGACCTCGCTCTTCTGTTGTTTAGCTGATCAAACTGCTGGCTAAAGATAGGGTCTACGGTTGTTTTTATTATTCAACATGCATAAAGGGCACTTCAACAAAGACCTTGCCGGGTGCACATTCTTGCTGCATGATCGCTCATTTTTTAACAGAGATGAAGATTTCTGTTTCCCTGATGACAAGGCACTGTTCACTAGTCACCACAGTGAATCATTATCTTTTTGGACTAAATTAGCTTGGTGCAGCAACAAAGAATATCTTTTGAAGAGATCTAAACATATTTAAGGGTCATGAACAGCCTCTATATGATCTTCTCTCTAGCCAAGCAAAAAATTATATTTCAGTCCTGGCATTTTACTTTGAGACATTAGAGGTGGCCTTGGAGTGGGTGGAGGAGATACAGGATATCAGACCACACAGAAACTTGGCCCTTACTGCTGGATCATCAGCTTCCACAGTTGCTCTACTGCTGAGGGCGAACCCTAGTTACCTTTGAAACAGAAAGCACTCCCAATCTTGTAATTGCAGAGCCTCAGGCACTCCACCTTGGTTGAATCTCAATCAAGACAACACCCTCCGAAGTTTTGAATACAGGCAAGATAATGTCAGGTTGAAACTGATGCATCCAACAATTGACTAGAGGTTGACTTGTCTGGAGGGTGATGGTCCCCATGCAAGGTAATCTGGGAACTGTGTAACCTAATGAGGAGGGCGAGACCAGAGTGGTATGGGGTTCAGGTGATTGTGATGGGTGGGTAAGGACGTTAGGTGTTCAGCTTTTCCCCATACAGCTGGTACCTCACAGGAAACAATTTCAGTTACATGTTCACGTTTAGAGTTAAGGGTGGGCTGTTGGTATGGGACACAAAGAGACAGGTTTGTTCTTTTGTGCTTTCGATGGTAGTCTCTGTTCTATCCTGCGTCAGATACTTCATGTTTCCAAAGTGTAGGGTCAAGGGAGGAGGATGTGATTACTTTGATGTGTTAGTTAACATATCCCGGCATTTCATCTGCTTAAATCTCCATGGCTGACCCAAATTGAATATTCCCAAAGCGCCAACACTGAATCCTTGCCTGGAATGTGAACAGCCCTCTCAACAAGATCAAAGGAGGTGGGCTCCTCAAAGCAGCCAGAAGACTGAACCCAAAATTACTTCTTCTATGGAAAACTCATCTTGTGGGTAACAGACCTCCAGTTGTGGCCCAATATAGCTTCATTTAGATTTCACCAGAGGTTTAAGCGGTTTGGCCAATCCAGTCCGCAGCCATTTGCTTTTTAACACAACATGGGTATGGCCCAACAACTTGGGGAGATTAGTGCTGATCACAGGTGTTCTGCATGGCAATCACTTATATTTGATAAATGTTTAGTACACCCACCTAGCAGAGACCTTCCTTGGGACTATAGGTAAGAAGCTGGCACTACTCCCGCTTGGGTTTTGGGGCCTCCGTGGAGACTTGAAATCGGGTCCCAACCCCACTAGCAACATTCCTGGATGCCCTGCGGATGTGGTTGTTTGATTAACTTTTAACCCGAGCGAGCAATGCTTTACATTTTACTCTGGGCTCACACTTCTCTCGGCTGGATTACTTCCTGATTTATAGGCTCGCTGACCCACACATACTGTGAGACTTGTGGTCGCTCGTTTCACTCACCAGTTAAATTGACGAGGACGGTGTGGTTGAGGGCAGCTAAGATAGGATGATGGTCGAGCATCCGGTTGCTGACTGACATAGAATTTGGAACATGCATAACAAATGCAAAAGCAAATACTTTGAAAATAACATGTTCAGTGAGCTTATTCGGGCGCTCTCAGAAGGCATTTAGGGCCACGGTAAGGAGAGATCTTATTAATAACTTAGTAGCCAGAAGCTGTAAGCCCCAAAAAGAGGCCACTGACCTACAGGCTCGACTCCTTACATATCAATATTTGGAATCCCCGACTCCGACCTTGCTTGGTAATATCTTGCACACCGAGACATCTACCAATTGGGTAATAAGGCCAGCAAAACACTGCTATGGTTGTGTCAAAATGTAAACAAATGGGATCTCCCTGCGCACATAGTTAGCGCAAAACAGCACAGGCATGTGCATCCTATTATGCTACATTGTGCTCCCAGACAGCTACTCTAGCCCCTGATGTGCTGGCCAGCTCCATGGATGATCTCTACGTGAGATGGCTCTTGCATGAGGAGAAAATGCTCCTCAAGGAGCCTGGAGTCAATTACAGAGTCAATTACAGACTGTCAAGATCCCAGCACCCAAGGAGTTCCCTCCAGAATTTTTGAAACTCAATTCATCTAAACTTATTTACCCACTTGTGGACATTGTGTTGGAATCTCTAGACTGCTGAAACTCCCTCCAGACTTGAGGCTGTATGAACTAGCTGTGAGTCACAAGCCGGACTGATCCCTGTGAGCACTGCTCCTCATAGCGGCTGATTTGCCTCCTGAATATGAAGGTTAATATTTTGGCCAAAATATTAGCCAGTTGATCATCAAAGGTGATTTGCTCACTGGTCCGCTTGGACCAGTCTGGATTCACGCTAGGAGGGGCCACTAGGCATACTGTAAGCAGTCCTCGCAACTCTTTTCACACAGCCGGCCCACTAGTGTTACTCATGGCCAACTCTGAGAAGGATTATTCGCTTTATTGCAGACAATAAATACCCGTCCCTTCCTCATTACATAAATTTGACTTCCATACACAAACATATTGGCATAAATGAAAGCAGGGCATGAGACTTCTGACCCATAGCTGTTGAAAAGGGTCATCAAGCAGAGCTAACCATTGTCCCTATTACTCTCCACCGGGCCATAGCCATTGGCGGAATAGATAAGGTTGGATGCTCAATTGGGGGGTTTCGAATGGACTTCAGGTGCCACAGACAGAATGGCCTTACACACTGATGATGTTTTGGTGTTTTTACAAGATTGAATGATCTGGCCTAAGAGCCCTCCAGGTATTTCCTTTACTTGGAGATATTACTGGGCTGAAACTAAGAAGCGACAAAATGGCCATGTATCCAGGTGGCACTAGGCTGCAGGATTTTGGGTGGGCCCAAAAGCCTGCTCGTAGTTTAAAGCCATTTTAGGTATTGAGGTGGATACGTGGCGCAGGATGCAACATCTGCCTGGGATGAAAATATTCACTCACAGATTGACAAGCTACAGAGCACTTGCTGCTTTTGGACCCTGCAATTTTTAAAAATTAGCACTGATGCGTCTACTGTGTCACCTACAGAATTTTCTCTTTGAGATCCTGCATACTTTGGCACATTTTCTTTACACAGATAAACTAAGGGGGGTATTTGAAATCAGGGGTTTCCTACAGGGAGTGCAGAATTATTAGGCAAGTTGTATTTTTGAGGATTAATTTTATTATTGAAAAACAACCATGTTCTCAATGAACCCAAAAAACTAATTAATATCAAAGCTGAATATTTTTGGAAGTAGTTTTTAGTTTGTTTTTAGTTTTAGCTATGTTAGGGGGATATCTGTGTGTGCAGGTGACTATTACTGTGCATAATTATTAGGCAACTTAACAAAAAAAAATATATACCCATTTCAATTATTTATTATTACCAGTGAAACCAATATAACATCTCAACATTCACAAATATACATTTCTGACATTCAAAAACAAAACAAAAACAAATCAGTGACCAATATAGCCACCTTTCTTTGCAAGGACACTCAAAAGCCTGCCATCCATGGATTCTGTCAGTGTTTTGATCTGTTCACCATCAACATTGCGTGCAGCAGCAACCACAGCCTCCCAGACACTGTTCAGAGAGGTGTACTGTTTTCCCTCCTTGTAAATCTCACATTTGATGATGGACCACAGGTTCTCAATGGGGTTCAGATCAGGTGAACAAGGAGGCCATGTCATTAGATTTCCTTCTTTTATACCCTTTCTTGCCAGCCACGCTGTGGAGTACTTGGACGCGTGTGATGGAGCATTGTCCTGCATGAAAATCATGTTTTTCTTGAAGGATGCAGACTTCTTCCTGTACCACTGCTTGAAGAAGGTGTCTTCCAGGAACTGGCAGTAGGACTGGGAGTTGAGCTTGACTCCATCCTCAACCCGAAAAGGCCCCACAAGCTCATCTTTGATGATACCAGCCCAAACCAGTACTCCACCTCCACCTTGCTGGCGTCTGAGTCGGACTGGAGCTCTCTGCCCTTTACCAATCCAGCCACGGGCCCATCCATCTGGCCCATCAAGACTCACTCTCATTTCATCAGTCCATAAAACCTTAGAAAAATCAGTCTTGAGATATTTCTTGGCCCAGTCTTGACGTTTCAGCTTGTGTGTCTTGTTCAGTGGTGGTCGTCTTTCAGCCTTTCTTACCTTGGCCATGTCTCTGAGTATTGCACACCTTGTGCTTTTGGGCACTCCAGTGATGTTGCAGCTCTGAAATATGGCCAAACTGGTGGCAAGTGGCATCGTGGCAGCTGCACGCTTGACTTTTCTCAGTTCATGGGCAGTTATTTTGCGCCTTGGTTTTTCCACACGCTTCTTGCGACCCTGTTGACTATTTTGAATGAAACGCTTGATTGTTCGATGATCACGCTTCAGAAGCTTTGTAATTTTAAGAGTGCTGCATCCCTCTGCAAGATATCTCACTATTTTTGACTTTTCTGAGCCTGTCAAGTCCTTCTTTTGACCCATTTTGCCAAAGGAAAGGAAGTTGCCTAATAATTATGCACACCTGATATAGGGTGTTGATGTCATTAGACCACACCCCTTCTCATTACAGAGATGCACATCACCTAATATGCTTAATTGGTAGTAGGCTTTCGAGCCTCTACAGCTTGGAGTAAGACAACATGCATAAAGAGAATGATGTGGTCAAAATACTCATTTGCCTAATAATTCTGCACTCCCTGTAGATTATCCCTGACCAAATGTTGTAAGTCCCCATATGATGATGTGGTGGCAACAACGGTCATTACTTCCTACTTTGGATCAACTTATCTGGTTATTCTCAGTGAGTGGCAGCAAGATGAAAATGAAGACCCTGCTTTTGGTTCTGAGAATCGGCAATGCAGTGGGTCTATATATCACACACTCACAATATATGTAGCTAATCTAGAAGAACTCTTGGACTTCAGCCCAATCAAGGTGAAGTTATTGATGGGGGAATTGAAGAGACACAATATATTGCACGTATACCGCTCACTGGCCTTTAACAGCCTGGATACCAGTAGGAGAGGGACTGGGGTATGTTCTCTGACGAGACAAGGATTGTCAGGAAGTGAGGTCAGCCCCCACGAATCGCCCATTGTAAACACAAATTTGATTCATTCCGCTACCATATCTTCATTGCACTTATTTTACTATATCCAAGCTGTAGCAATTTGGCCTTATCCCCTCCCCACTTTGTCTAGATGTAAGCCTTATGCAGGTGACATCCTCCACACAATATAGAGGTGCAGCATTATTATATCCCTTTAGAGTGGGTTCCTTGTTGCCCTGGGTGTGTTGTTTAGATGGAGATAGCTTGAGGACCCCAAATGGCCATTTTTCACATAAACATTGACCGGGACTCTGATAGATATAAAATGACACTTTTCTTGTTGATCCTCCCACCCTGCTGGAAGAGTGGCAAAGGGGAATAGATCACTGTATGAGGCAGATTGACCAATCTCGGGGTTGCCTTATAAGCATTATCAAATTTGGAGTGAATGCTGCCACTACCAGAGCATTTTGTTGGATCGTTGTGTACACAGGTCCCACCCAGTCACTGAGAACATTTAATGGGGTAGGTTTACTGGGGACAGAAGAGTAGCTCAAGAGTATGCTTGTGCTTGTTGAACTGATCCAAAGCCTGTATAACACGAGATGTCATTTAGTTTGTCATGGTATTTTGGTTTTAAACTCAGGCTGAGATGGCAATCCATCAAAAAGACATCGCTTACACATTGTCTCCAAAGCCAGTATATTTCAGAACCTTTTAGAATCTATTTCTCCTTTTTGAAAACCCAATACTGTAAAAGGAGGGTCTCCGGTATGCTGGTCACAGATCAAAAGGGCGAATTTGGCAAGAAGCAAACAAATATCAGGGTTGGCCCAATGTCACAGCTGAATGCTCCGAAGATGCCTCTGGGCCACTTTGAGTAGAAACAAAGTAATTCTAAGTCATTGACCGTTGTGCTAATGTTAACAGTGCTGCAGTGATTTGGTATAGCCTTTGTTAGGTCGAGCGCAACCTGTTGTAATCTATCTGAGGACTTTTAACCCCACCCATCTCTTTCACTTGTTCGTGGGCTTGCCTTTCGAAAATCCCTTGACATGATTGGTAAATGCTTCACATTTGTCCAGCCTTGGGACAGTTTTGTTACCGCCTTGCAGGCCAACCCTATTGCATGGATAATTGCATGATCTCCGATATACTTTGGTGCCGGCAGACTACTTTTTTTCTTTTGTCTCTACCCTTCGCGCTCATGGTGGCCATGGTGCTCACAGCGCCAGATCGATTGGAGGTATTGAAGTGCTGTTTTTTTTGTTTAGGTATGTATCGTCTAATATCTTGTTATCAAAAAGATGCCACCATTAAACACAATGGCAACTAAAGATGCCGTGCTTTTTTTTTTGCATATTTAAGACTTGTCTTTAGTACGCGCATACAATCTACGTGTTCCATTCTCCTCACACACTATATGACATTATTTCCTATTATTTTGTGAGATTGTTTTCGTTCCTATCTTTTTACTGTATTTGTATGGTTATTCCCGGAGCGTCTTCCGTGCCACAAGCCTTTTTTACTGGGGACGGTAATCTGCTTTTAATAGACCCTTGCCCACTCGCCTGTGTAATCCACATTTAACCCAAAAGGCAAGTGCGCGCCTTAAAATAGCACCATCTCCCTGAAGCTCGCTTCTCTCCTCCAGGCATTTTTATTTGTGGCTACTTATCATTTTGCCAATGTGCGGCCAGGTTCCGTCATGGAGGTCGGGGTAGCAGCTCTGTGTGCGGGAATTGTCGGTGGTGTTGGCGTTCTGCTGTTTCTTACAGCTTTTGGAACAGATGATTGGTTGCTAGCAACAGAGGACTGTGGGATCTTTCAATCGGAACAAGTCATCCTGCCTTTTGGAAAGGCAAATCAAACCTTCAGCATCCTGGCTACAATATCACTGAGGACTGCTTTTAGATATAATAAATATACGCCGAGCTGCTGCGAAATGTAACATTCTTTGATGAGCTCAATAATTACATATAAACAGCCTACCATATGAAGAAGTATCCTGCAGGATTAGTAAACAGACAGCTGCGAAGGAGCTAGTAGATCTTACTTATTTTAGCTGGAAAACATGTTTCAAACGGCGCGTGTGTTTGTTATTTTTTTGCAATGGTGTCTTCAGATTCAGGATTTTTCAGCAACTTGTTTTTCAGCAGTTTCCTAATGTTCTCAAGATTGATGGGAAAATGCGTGTCGGATTAAAACAGTGGGAAACAACCTTTTAGGTCACACGAGCAAATGCATACTCTTTCAAGATTTTGGGGGTCATTCCTACCCTGGCGGTCCGAGACCGCCAGGGTAGGGGACGGAGGAAGCACCGCCAACAGGCTGGCGGTGCTTCTGGGGCTATTCTGACCGCGGCGGTAAAGCCGCGGTCAGAAAAGGGAAGCCGGCGGTTTCCCGCCGGCTTCCCGCTGCCCCTGTGAATCCTCCACGGCGGCGCTGCAAGCAGCACCGCCATGGGGATTCCGACCCCCTTCCCGCCAGCCTGGTTCTGGCGGTTTTCACCGCCAGAACCTGGCTGGCAGGAACGGGTGTCGTGGGGCCCCTGGGGGCCCCTGCAGTGCCCATGCCACTGGCATGGGCACTGCAGCGGCCCCCTAACAGGGCCCCACATTGATTTTCAGTGTCTGCTTCTCAGACACTGAAAATCGCGATGGGTGCAACTGCACCCGTCGCACACCAGCAACTCCACTGGCTCCATTCGGAGCCGGCTTCCTTTTGGCGGTCGCCCGCCAGCCCAGCGGGAAAGTCAGAATGACCGCCGCTGTCTTTTGACCGCGGTACGGTCTTCTGGCGGTTCCCGCCAGGTGGGCGGCGACCGCCGCCCGCCAAAGTAGGAATGACCGCTTTTATCTTTAAGGAAATGGCTGCTTTGTGTTTGTTGTCCTTCCAATACATTTCAGTTCACAAAGAGAAAGCAATGTGTACATTTGTACAGGTTGAAATTTCTAGTTCATGAAAGTTTAATTCTGGCCCACAAATCAAGTTACTCGCACATTATATTGAGGCAGTTTTGTGCAAAAACTGCTTCCAAGGGTGGAATGTGACGTTCCGGTGGAGGAAGTATATATTGGGCAGACCTAGGAAAAAATGTTCCCCTACAGGGGTCTATTATTTTACATGGGAGAAAAAGTTAGCATGTGTAAAATCCGTATTGCTAGATTTTTACATGTCATTGTAGGGAATGTGCATTTAAGCATGATTGAATTCTTACATGTGTTTGAACACTTTTGATATGTTTTGGTGACCCTTCTAGTTCATTTCTCTTGTTACTCCTCCATGGCTGTCTTGTTTTGGGAAACAGCTCTGATGGTGGGGTGGTGAAAGTGGTATTATATTGAAACTAGCATGGTAGATTTAAATTGGAAACTAAATGGCAACATTTTCACTTTTGTTGCAGATAGAGGAAGAAGGTAAATGGAAGTGATTTAGTTATATGCAGGACCACTGGAATTATGTGGCAGGAAAAGATCAAATTATGAGGCAGAGTTGACCAATTTATGTGGCAAGAAAAGTCCATTTATGAATTTACTCAAGCAAATGCGAGACTCATTGCATTGAAAATGCTTGTTGTTAATTGGCAATTCATTTGTGGCTTCTCGAAAGAAGCATGGTAATAGTCTGGTAATCTTTGCCTCTAGTTTAACCAATTACGTAATTGTAATTTTACAACAGCTTACTTTCTCAATCTAAGATAGCTCAACGGTAAAGCAGACTAGTGCAGTCACTGGAAGAATATTTCAATCTTAAGCAAACTGCATGCCGTTTGATTCTGCTACGAAAGAGACAACATCATCCTCTGCAGAAACAACAGACTCCTGAAAATGTAAAATATTTGGGAGCTAGTGAACTTTCTCTTTAGAAAACGAATCTTCGGACGCATCAAAAATGTATGTAATAGGAATTAACATACTTTGTTGCTTTGAGCTTCTGGACGAGGAGATATCATTTTGGGGGAGTATGCCATACAATTCTATATCTAACAGTGAGGATGTCATCACTATGAAAGGCTGAATACATCTGTGACTTTCAAACGGAGGTCAGAACAATAGCTGCATAAGCCACCTAATAGAAGCCCTCTGTCTTTTGGTTTTAAATCTGTCAATCAACCAAAGGGTAGAACAACCAATTTGAGTAGTCTCACGGAGACGTTCAAGCAAGAAAATATACCACAGTTGAAAGTGATACTTTAAGCACACTGACACAATTAAGCATTTGGCTTCATAGATCCTGTGTCTTGGAAGTTCTCTATCATCTTCTGGACTTAAAAAGGCCTTAGCTGAAGCATTGTGTAGAAGGACAACTGAACGTTAGGCAGCTGTCTGTTGCTTAATTCATGCTTTCTCACTCCCTGCCCTTTCCCGGCTCTTCAGAGCATCACTAAATTTATAGCTGTTTAAAAAGTCATTTTACACTGTGGTTTGTGGTGCTAGCTCATAGTACAACCACCAGCAATAAATTTTGAACAGGAAACTAAATGAAGTCCTACATAAGGAGAAACTGGTGATTGACTCACTGTTTCCTATGGAGTCTTGTTCTTTAGAATTCAAAAACATGAAAAAAAAACATATGCAGAGAGCAACCCTGTGACTCACAAGGAACACTTTATCTTTGTGAAGGACCTCCACCTTTGATGGAGTAAGCGCCTTGCACAAGGGTCCCCTGCTGCAACCTTCTCTGCTACTATATGGCGTATGTTTAAATCCCAACGATGACATAATGTTGATAATCAGATTCTACCTGCTTCCAAATTTGCAGTTTCCTGGTGCTAACAGGATTCCCACCCGTCAATGGGACAAGCAAAGATGTCGCTTAGACAGGTCGACTATGACCATATCCAGATACTGTCACTCAATTTAGCAGCTGTTAAGGGAATACCACTAGTGGGTGGAAAATCTTTGCAGTGGTATTATATGATTGGAGCATGATGGAAACCACGCACAGAGTGCTTGACCATGTCTCTAATGGACAATACGTTCTCCTTGGTATTTTGAGAACAGCTATTTTTAAAGTACATTTGTTGATGAGCATACACGTAAACTAAAGGGATTTGTGCAGTTATAGTCTCAGCTGAAGGGGTGGGAACATTGGTGTATCAACTGGAGGGGTGGAGGGCATCTGTTGCAAAGACAGGG
Source organism: Pleurodeles waltl (assembly GCF_031143425.1). Classification (NCBI taxonomy): domain Eukaryota; kingdom Metazoa; phylum Chordata; class Amphibia; order Caudata; family Salamandridae; genus Pleurodeles; species Pleurodeles waltl. The sequence goes on from NC_090446.1 coordinate 911,712,778, forward strand.
AAAACCCTATACAGTGAAAACTCTGGCCCATATTTATACTTTCTTTGCGACGCGTTTGCGTCATTCTTTGACGCAAATGCGGCACAAACTTACAAAATACAATTATATTTTGTAAGTTTGAGCCGCCAACACAAAAAAAGTATAAATATCGGCCTTTGTGTGGATTCGAAAGACTTTTCAATTGTTTTTAAACCCTTTGTACAAACAGATTAACTCGACAAAATATTAGAGTAATTGTGTAAGTGAAAACTTTGCATGGGGACTAGGGAAGGAATTTCTCAATCAGGAAAGGAAAACTATTTTCCTTGACAATGAAAAATACACACATTTTCACAATATGTAGGGGGAGTTTAATGGAGGTAAAAAAGTCATAAAAATATAGGACTTGTTTTGATTTTCACGAGTAATCCTCAGGATTTTTGTAAATTTCAAAAATTTTGGAAATCTCAATTTGGAATTTATATTGAATGCATTGCTGACTTTTTGAAATAGTTTTGTAATCCACTCATGTAGAAACTGACAACAGAGGTTAATTATGGGACCAGAGCAGACAACTTTCAAATTGACAAGCTTTATGGAACAAGGCTGCACGGTAAATGAAGCATAACCTTCGACCCCGGTGACATCACTGAAAGTGGCGCCACAGGAAATTACGTTTCAGGTGGCACTTGAAAAGCCACAAGACAGAAAGAAAGTGCATAGTTAAAAGATTCACAACACCCACACTCAGTTATTCACAATGAGAACCCACCCAATGTCTCAGTACAGGCAGAGTACAAAGTTAGTTAAAAGTACTCACATTTATTGCAGGTATACATACAGTGAACGATGTCAAAGTAAAATAAACATAATTGTAATTAGTTTTTTTATAGTGAGTCATACTTCACTGCTGTTTATTTAGGCGTATTAACTGACTATTCTATTTATCCAAGATAACTAACACTTGACTGCAGCGAGGGGGGAGAAAAAGTGGGAGGAGTCACATGCTTCTAACAAGAACGAGGGAGAGAGATTTGTTTGCCACCAGTCTTAAGTGACATTGTGCTCAAGGTCCCTTAGTAATCAGCTGTTTGGTAGTTGCTGTCACCCTATATGGTACAAGTTAGAAAGTCCGAAGTTATCTCAAGTTGCATCTCAGTCTACATTCTTCCTTGCAACTTGGACACATTTCTTTGGAGAGCTACAAACGCATCCTGGTGCCAATGTCAAAGTGAATTTAAAATGCGTGAGAACTATGATCCTGGGTGCAATTGGGTGAGATCAGTGAGCATAGGAGCAGGATCAAAGGCGTGACTAAAAAGAACAAAATGTTCTATAACTTTTTTGTTGGTCTTTCACCTACACTTAACAGCATATAAAATAACACACTCCTTAAATGAAAAAAATGCAAGTTAAATTAATCAGTGAGAGATGCACTATTTTACGTTGGGAAACCACGGTAGGTCGCTGCAGATATCTGTGTGTGTATTCAGAGGGCCACATCATTAAATTCTGGTTTGTGCAGTGGCGAATAATAACTTGTGTGTTTTTAGTGTTCTGAGGCCCCAGCCTGTGACAGATAGGATTGTGAATACGTACATCATATTTTAAACTTGCATTGCACACAGTATTAGATAGGTTGCCACAAAGTGCAACAAAGATTTAGGTTTAGGTTAAAAATGCTTCCAAAACATAGATCTGAATGATATGCAGACTGTACCCCAAGCAAACATTTTTAATACTTGTCCATTAACAGCACACACACCACACAGTCCATCTAGTCACTTTACAATGCCTCACAAAAGAATACTGTTCAAGTGACTCCATCATTGAAAGCCAGTACCAGCTTTCAAGCGGGCTTTACATTTGCAGATTAACCAAATATGCACATTTACATTTATTTCTGGCAGCAGACACTCTGGCAAGAAGTCATGTTTCTTTTTAGGTTTCGCCTACAGCACGCATGCTCTGTCAGCGAAAGCTAGTGTGAAAAAAAAGCTTAAAAACAGGCTTAGATCCCACCCCCATACTTACCGTTACTAACCATTGGTTAGCTCCCATGTCGCACTAATTTCCTCGCTTCTCATTGGTTATGCCCTCCTACTGCTTCCACTTTCTGTTCTTCCTCTTTGGTAGTCTGGTCGTCCATGGAGCTTGGACGAATACAGTTTCCTCTCTTGCGACCAGTATCCTTTCAATGGTTGCTGCTGGTAGAGGTACTTTTTTCTATTTTAAACCTAGCACTTCTCAACACTGTACCCGGGCCCAGTCTACCTCCTCTCTCATCCTCATTGTATTCCCTGTCTCTCTCACTCTTCCCGTGTTGTCACTGCTATCTATTTTTTTGTTTTAGTATAGCACAAGCTCAACCCAAAAGTATTAGAGAGCTGCATCATTCTTTTTCACCCACTCACCTCATTCGCCATTGTTTCCCACCTTCCTCCCGCTTGTTGCTTTTTTTTGTTATTTAATTTGCAGAAGGTTTATGGTTTATATAGCACAGACTGGACCTGAAGGTATTGGAGCGCTTTGCACCAGCAATATTTACATAACACAAGGACCCATTAATTTTTATTTTTAGGAACAGGATGATTTGCGCTGAATCTCTGGATGTTGATTCAGTGTCGAGACTCAAACCTGGTTGTCCACTTGTGCAGGAGGCAGTTCTGGCCATAGCGCCACATCACCTTTAAAAAACATTAACAAAGCCTAATAGCTTGCACAGAGCTATTTGGCTTTGTTAATGTTTTTAGTGTTGAGCCTGCGAGTGCATGCGCTTGCGTCTCATATGCAAGACGCTGTTGTGGTCAGTAAAGATCTTGGAGCCCGCCTGTCACTCACCATTGGTTGGTTTGCGTGGCACTCTTCTTTACAGCCTTGTAATTCGTCAAAGGCATGTCTGGCATCATTTCCATTCCTCGGTGTGGAGCAGGGATAAAGCACTTATTGATTTCAACTTAATTAGTGCCCGTCTGCTGCTCCCAACGTGATCAAGGTACTATTTTGTTCTAACTTCGACTGACCTGCAAACAGAAGGCTTGTTTGCGACTGGCAAAAAAGTGCCCAGCAGGCACAAAATTACAAAGTTTTATTTTTTAAAGCGAACTTTATTTTATTTGGTTAAGCCGTCTTTTCTCAGTTTTCACTCTTTTTTTTTTGCTCATGGGCGCTGTTGTCAAAACATGAGAATGAACTTGTTCGAAATATGCGAGACCCTTTGCGTTGCAAATGCTTGTTCAAAGATGTTGCACGGCAGCTGGGGCTGCTCTGCAACATGATTTAAAGTAAACAAAAAAACACTATGACACGGTCCATGCTGACCACGCCATAGCGCTTTGTTTTTAGTTACTTTCAGTCATGCTGCACAGTAGCTTGCGCCGCTGTGCAACATCTTTAAAAAACATTGACAATACTAATAGTTCTCGCATAGGCGAAACCTATTGGCTTTGCCAATGCTTGTTTCAGTTTGGCTATTCCTCCCTCTGCTTCACAGCACAGAAGCCTCCATCCCTTTCACTTCCGCTGAGCCATCTCAACTGTCGGAATTTAATCACCCTCAGACATTTGCATTTTAACTTAAAGTAGGGGAACTATTTTTGTCAGATTAAAAGAGCTGGGGCAGATTGTGCCACTCAAATCTTTCCCACTTCCACCTCTGTATACTACATAGAGGTCTCTACAACTTGACTAACTCACTGATTAATTGTTTACTTGCCTCCTGATTCCTTTATCCCTGTTTTTCCCATCAGACATTTACAACTAGAGAACTCGAATAAAAAGTAAAAAGAAGGCTTGATGATCTGTATACACCAGACAACTAAATCTCAATTTTATAGCATTGTACAGATTCTACATATATTGGCACACTGCGTATGTCTGGAATCCTGTTAACCAAGTTGCTAAGTGTATTGTTTTGAAGGAGCACTTTCAAAGAGAGTCCTTCATTTCAATCTAGTCACAACATCACATTGTTTCTCATTGATCAATTAACATGTATCTATTTGAATTAAAGATTTTCTTAAAGGTTAAGGTCAGGGCTTTATGTGGGATGAAAAAACTGAGTGGTCTCTCAAAGGGGCGTGATTGATGTATTTAAGGGCATGGCTTAAAAACATGTAAGCTAAAAGTTTGTGCTTAGCATGATGTGCCACCCGACTGGTATTTTGCTGCTTCTTTCTGTCCCTGCATCCTGATATATAATCTAACAAATAACATTACACCTACAACATGCCAGGACTATTGGCTTTGTCAATAGTTGTTAGTTGCATAAGATAAATAAGAAAAAACAATGGCTTCTTTGTATAAAATATTAAAAATTCTTCAGTTCTGAAATGAGACCTGTGAAAGAACTGTAACAAGTCTCTTGAAAGTTACATCAGAGGCAGTGAAGGGTGATACTGCTGCCACCTAAGATTTTTTTCCCACCCTGAGGGAAAAAATGGAGAGCCCTATACAGACCCATCTCTGCATCCGCTTTTCAGAACTTCCGGTGCTGAGCACTGGCAGCAGCTGGCCCACTTAAAGCCCTTACTAGTGATGTTTAATGTGCATTTTCTTATAATCAGAGCCCCCCACTGACACCCTCTAGCTGTAGCTGCTCTCAGTCTGCCAGTCTGCAGTGCAGGAGATAGAATACAGAATGTACCCAGACTATGTTTTTCCACAGCCTGAGGAGGCTCTACATTCAGACTCTAGAATAAATAGGTGCAGGGGCTTGAAACTGAGCAAAGTAGAAGGGGGTGCCTCACTCTCAATAGCAGCCGCTCTCTGCTGAGATCGGGCAGGCCTGGCCCTTTAAGAGTACACCGGCTCTGCCGAGAAACTCGTGCCCGAAGGGAACATTCCTTCTTTGTTTTATTTTCCAGCCTCTGTCGTGATCTGATCACAGAGCGCCTGCACCGACGTCACTCCACTGACTTCCATGTAACTGAGTGGAGTGGTAGCTTAGACGGTAAAGTTCAGGGGGTGTGAATCTCAAATTTCCCAACTAAAAAAAGTTTGGGAAAAATCCACAGACATAGCAGACCCGACTATGGGCCCCCAGAGCTAACTGCCAAGCCAAGAATGCATTTATTTAGATGGATATCACACCCCGAGCATCCCTAAGAAGTTATACCCCTCAAAGAGTCGGTCCACGTCCAAGCCTTTCAAACAGGTTCTTCCACCAGAACAGACCCTTGACGTTGGCCTTCCTCGTTTTTTAGTTCCTGGCTCTCTTGAGGTACAAATGGTTCCTGGCCTCTTCACTCTCGAGACTCTGCACTCCCACTGTCCTTACTTTTGCCTCGAGGCAGACTTCAGAGACTTCCACAGACACTTCTAAACCTTCAGGCACATGCCTTTAGATTACTATCAAATGTCTGTGTGCAGCTGGTCTTTCCAGTCCTCACCCAAGCTCAATGAAACCCCTAGTACACCTAATGACCACATTTGTGCTTAAAAAAAATGTAAACAAAAATAGGTGAAAGAAACAATATCATGCAATAAGCATCTTCATTGGTTTTCTGAGCCAGTCCAGGATTTTAATATTGCACGAATTTATGTGAATAGCTAAAGTATTTTATGAATGTAGTGTCTCAGTTATTTTATTCTACATGTTTATTCTACCTGGTAAAAAAGCAAAGATGACCTCTGAACCTGAACACAAAACCACAAATTAATCAGTGGCCTTCTGCCACCTTCTAGATGGCAGTTTCCTGCTTGTCTGTTTCTAGATACTACTTGAATTTGTTTGAGTAAACCACGCATTTGCACGACCGATCAAAAGAGACTTCATGAAATGTGACAACATCACTGGGACCCTCAAGACACTTCTTGGTTACATGTACACATCTGCAGTATTTCCAAAACCTGCAGGGGCAACCTGTTCCCAGCTAAAAAAATCTGCATCATAGGAGGCCATTGAAACGCAGAAGGCAACACCATCTTCAGACTGGATATCGAGAAGTGCAACAAAAAACAAGACCCAAGCATCCAGTGCTTCTGCTTCAAGGTTAAGGAACAAAATCCCTTAGCACATCAATCTTCCTGTTGCGTTTCAGACAGGATCCAAAAACATGTCTCTCAAAGGAACACGCTGTCCTCCATCCCTCGTGAACCTTATGATCCTCCTGGCAGCTGAGACCAACTAGAAGAGAACATACCACTCCAACGCACACGATCCTCACTTTTACTTCTGTTCTTCTGTGTAACACACCCTGCTGTTTGCCAACCTGGTTTGTGTTATGTAAATCCCAGAGGATATATCCATATCACTCCACCAGTGATTGACCTGCACTGGGTCCCCCTCCAAGTCTTCAACTTCTTGCACGCCTGCACACCTGGCCAGTAAATTGACTCATAACACAACAGCAGAACCAGAACATCACCAGATTAGAAATGTCAGACAACTGCCAAAAGAGAAAAACAGATCTGCTCTAATCATTCTGTATTTCAGCAAAGAACCTCATCCTCAGTGAACACCACATATCCGTACATGAAGTCTCCCCACATAAGGTAATCCTGCTTCACTATAACCATTGTATGTCAGGGCCCCTGCTAGTATTCAGTGCTTTGTTCCTCCCTAGCTCTGCAAATGCCAGCGTATGTATGTACAAATACATACATAAGTGGTAAGACTGAGAAGTTTGCGGACTCAGTAACCGCAGTAAGGAAGCCTTGTAGAAACGTGCCCTAAGTAGAGAGTCACATGGAGCTCCTGTCATGCTCCATGGCTGAGCCTGCACTGGGAGGACAACAAGATGGCCAATCCGTGTGCAGCTGAGATCGGCTCCATTTGATCGTCCTCCGATACTATGCGCGTCGTAGAAGGAGCTTGCAGCATCTGCGATCCTGGTGACCCCTTGCCCGGCTTAACAATCTGGGCATTTGAGGGCACTTGCGCTGTGCAGACAGAAGTATCAGGGGATATGCTGGTCAGCTCAAACAACTGCTGGGAAGACGGCAGAGGGGGTGCTGACTGCATGCCGCGCTGTGTTGCATCACAGGAGGATACTGAGACTTGCACTAGAAGGACCACACAATGTTAAAGGAAAGCTACTGTAATGCTCACCTCCAATGCTGGTCCCTTATGTAAACTAATAAAGCCATTGGAGAACCATAAGCACTCCCCATATAATTTATTGCCTGAGATGGTATGTAGTGTATTATAGCATACCTCAAGGTCTGAATTTAAGGCTGGTTTTTGTAGGCTATATTGGAATAGCAGCCTGTTCAGGAGACTACGGAGCTTGGTTTCTGAGTTCTCCGCTGGTATCCCTTATGATACTCCTACTGGCTGACCTGGGAACCATGCAGGAGCTATGCAGGAATTGAAGCAGCCTTTGGTAGTGGCATTAAGCAGTGCCATTGGTGGAGTGTGAGACAGGAGTGGTAGAGGAAGCGGTCTGTGGTGCCCAATGCGGCTTGCTATACTCTAGTTTCCCCGCTGGCGTCTATAACTTCTCGGAAACCAATAATGAAGAACATTACCCACGGCGCATCATTCAAATCGTGTACAACTGGTAAAGCACCAAAAGCACTCAAATCGAGGAACTTAAACTCCGCAATGGGAAGACACAACCCAGGCTTTAACAGGCAAGATCATCCAGAGGTCTCTTCAAGAGACTCCATTGGACTTCAGGAAAACTTAAATTTACTTACAACTCCTCTCACATTAGTTTCAATTAGCTCTGGATCGCCAACACAGCAGGAGTCACTGACACTACAGGCACCACAGATCATTGAATCTTTATCGCCATCTCCTACCCTGGTGTTGAGCAATTCTACTCTTAACGAGCCGATAAGACCTTCCTCTGCAAGTGTAGATATTTGTCCTCTATCTGCTTTATCCTTCGCTCTGCCCTCTGCTGCTGACTATTCTAAAAAGAAGCCCTCATATCCCCTGTTTTCATGAGTAACGTCAAGGGGACCAAAAATGAGAAGGGCATAGCAATACCTAATGAGGTGTCAAATAGTCAGTCTGTCACAAATTTATTAACAAGTGATCCAGCTGTTAGAAGCCAGATCTGCCCTGCCTTGCACTTGGCACCCGACAGTGAAATCGATTATTTCCAGTCCCTGTCTAGTGCTTCAACTATTGTCAACTTTTTGAGGTCTCCAGGTAACATACCTGGCCAATTAGGCCAGCCATCGGTTGAAAGTATGCTCTGTCCGATCCTTAGGGAGCTACGTGATATGAAAATCTCACAGGAGGAGGCTCAAAGGAAAACCAACAGCTGGTTCAGCTGAACGCTAGTATAATGCATCTTTCTACACAGGTTTCTCAGGCAGAGCAGAGGGTCTCCAACCTGGAAGATGTAAAAAACAGTCATGAAGCAGCTACAACTAGGATCCAGGCTGAACTTGAGGAGCTCCAATTGAAACTTGACAAATTCGAAAATAAATCCAGATGTTTGAATTTGAGGTTCGTTGGAATTCCCTAAGAGGTAGCAGTAACATCTACAGTGACTAGAGTGATTTCAGATCTTATCTAAAAGAGTATTCTTCCTGACAAGGCCACAACTGACACAGATCTAACTATTATGTGGGTGCAAAGGGTCCCCGCAATAAGGCCTTTGAACATAAAGTATCCACACACCATACTAGTCAACTGTGGCGACTTCAGGATCAAAGAGCAGAATCTATCACTAGCCATAAAAACCAAAATCTTCAACTCAGGCGACAACTTCACCTTTCACATTTTTTCTGATATGTCTATAGCAGCAGCACGACATCGCCGTGAATTTGTGAGTCTCATTGACAATTTTAAGAAACTATGGGCCCCAGCCAGCATTGTTCAACTTACAAAACTCAAGGTGCTTCATAAGGGTCAGATCCACATCTTCCAAAGGTGTGCAGCAGGCAAGGGACTTCCTGGAGTCACTTAAAAAAATAACAACGTGTTAGAAAATCATGCATTTCCTTTTGAGATTCAATATCAATGTAGTGTATTTTGCATGCATTTTATATATACTCACTGGCCTATACTTGCTGTCTTTCTTCAAATACAGGTTCTATGGGTGCCATGTCAGTGCAGTCCTATAGAGGGCTGATAGGTTGGTCATGAGGGGGGGAGTTGGAGATCACAGAGGAGCGAGGTCATGACAGGTTGGGCCCCGCATGGTGGTAGTGCGATTGGATCACAGTCAGGTGCCGGGGTATAAAATGTGCAGATAACCCAAACGTGGCTAAATGTTTTTCCTTTGCTTTCATATAGGTGTTAAGTACAGGCTTCGGGGAGCAGGTCTTTTGTAGATGTAGATGTTATGATTTCAATTTCTCTTTACTTAATGATTGCTAGCCAGAACAATCTGTGCCCCTTCAGCTCTTTCAAAATCGCTCTTGTAATGCCTATGGGCTTAGTATCTTCCACAAATATAGATCTATATTTCACGGTCTAAGATTCCTACAAGTCCAGGTTATCTTATTTCAGGAAAGCCATTTTAAGCAACAGGTGTAGCTACCTAGTATTCCTAGCTTTATCTCTAATTCTTTCTTCGCCTCCACTAGCGTGGCTGTGTGTGGGGTTGCAGTTTTTTAAGTCACGATTTTCAAGGAGAGGTACTCTAGGTCTATCACGATCCCCAAGCCAGATGGATAGTAGTCAGTGTCAAAATGGGGAGGCAGCTAGCACATATCTCGAGCTTTTATGGCCCAATAGAAAACAAGATTGCCTCCCTGCAGGGCCTCTGTGATCTATTGAGTACGCTTCCAGGCCTTTTGATAGTAGGAGGCGATTTTAATATAATTCAAGATATGAAACTTGATGCCTCCCATAAAAATTGTACACAGAATAAAAGATTTTTGGAAAGATTTATCCATGATCTGGCACTTCAGGATCCCTGACGGCTCGACCACCCGCAAGCCCAAGATTATACTTGCTTTTCAAAAAGGTTTAATGCGGCCTCAAGGACCGATTTTTTAAAATCTCTTATTCCTGGGATAGGGCTGGCTCAAATATAATATCCAGCCCCTTTTTGGATCATCCAGTCCTGCTGGCCCAACTATCTCTCTTGGTCCATAAATTAGAGAGACCAGGGTGGTCCTTAGATAAATCTCTATTAATTGTCGAGAGTTGGATCTCAGTTTTGAGAGTGTCAGTTACCAAGTTCCTAGTCAGGGATAAAGCAACTGTCTCTATCTTTTCAATTTGGGAGTCATGCAAGGCACACAATAGAGGGCAAGCCATCGCACACAGGGCCTTTCTAAAAAAACAATAAGGAAGGAAAATGTAGATAATCTCCAGCATGAACTCAATCATGCTATGTGCTTCTATCAGGTGCACCAGGAACAAGATTCATGGGTTTGCTTGTAGAATGCAATAATCCAACTGAAAGATAATTTTTTATCACAGGAGATAATTAAACATAATACATGCTTTCAGCAGTATTATGAAGAGAGTGTGCACGTAGGGAGTTTCTGGCCCATTATGTCAAAAAACGTTGCAATGCATCTTCAATCAAAATTATATTTGATGAGACCCAGTGCCGGAATGTGGATCAGGCTGCGGAGATAGGAAAGGTGTTCTTAGAATACTATACAAATTTTTACACCTTGAAGACTGTACTGCAGGACAATTATGTTAAAGAATTTCTTGAGTCCTTTACCCTACCGAGTCTTAACGAACTTCAAGCTGCATTGTTGCGGCCAATCACCATCATTGAAGTAAGGGAGGCTTTCAGGAGCTCTCCGCATGGTAAACCCCTGGTGAAGATGGTCTTCCCGCAGAATTGTATAAGGCTCTGCCTCAGCAGATTGCCGCAACCCTAGTCGCCTTATTCAATGTAATACGTGGTGGCCAGGAAGTACCCAGTTCTTTTACCAGGGCGGTTATAGTCAGTTTCCTTAAGAAGGGCAAGCCTGGAGAAAAACAGGGATTCCTATCACCACATTAGCTTTCTTAATAATGACTATAAGACTCTTATGAAAATTTGGGCAGCTCATATTATGCCACCAGCTCAGAGCCTCATTCATCAAGACAAGTGTGGGTTTCTCCCAGGGAGATCTATTTCACCCAACACGAACTTCCTGTTGCAGGCAATCAAAGAATAAAATCAAGGCAACTATAATAATGCTAGATGCTGAAAAAGCATTCGATTTAGTGCAATGGGAGCCCATTTTTGGAATCTTGAGGAGATTTCAGTTTCCTCACCAAATAGTCCAACTTCTCTCAAATCTTTATCAAGGGCGGAAGCTAAAATTCTAGTTAACTCACGAATGGTTGGCAAGGTGCAGATCCGTTGTGGGACCCGTTAGGGATGCCCTTGTCCCTGGTTCTCTTTGCACTATTTATCAAACCACTGGCTTCGGCTCTGAAACAAGATGAGTCTGTTAAAGCTCCATTGTTAGGCGCACCAAAACTAAACCTATTCGCGGATTATGCAATTTTGTATCTTGCTGCGGATACTCTGAATATTGGGAGTGCCTTCAAAAAGATTCAAGCTTTTTCTGATTTAGGGAGCTATCCGATTAACAACTCGAAATCCGAGGCATTACTTTTCAATGCCCTTGAATCAATACTGCCACATGGGATGCACACCAACTATCAGGCTTCCAGCCCAATTAGATAGCTTGGCGTTTATGTCTCCTAAAACATGTCAGTCCTTAACACGCTTAACTATCCCCCTTAAGAAAGCACAAGCTCTTATGTGTAATTGTGCAGAACTCCCCATTAACGATAATTGGTTGTATTGCATTGGTTAAAATTATGATATTCCCTTTATTTTTATTCATATTTTCGAATAAAATGATTAAGGCTCCTCAAAAAAGTTTTAAGGATCTCAACTCAATGCTTTGGGAGTTTGTCTGGGCAGGCAAGAAACCTCATACTCAGCTGGAATCCATCAGCTGAATGTCAAGGATTGAGGCGTAGCCCTACCTCATTTTAAGAAGTATTATGAGGCAGCATATTTTGATTAAATTGTTAATGCTGTCACTATACGTCATGGCGATTCTAATATCTACCTGAAACAGATGCTCCTCGAAAGTAATATCCAATCATTCAGTTTTCTCAAAATGCCGTGGCTCCCGAAACGTACTAGATATAAGGTTCTAAATTTGCTTTGGTCCAGAGCTGCAACAGTTTTATCACTTTACTCGTTTTCATCTATCAGTTTCCCTAAAAGAAGCTGGAGCATTTGGACTCCCTCACGGTAGTAAGGTTATAGGCGACTGGGCTGAATTGGGTTTTTTGAAGCTTCAAGATTTTAGTATAGGAGACAATGTTAAAACATGGGCACAACTCAAGACTAATAATTCTGCAATCCCAGATTTTTTAAGCTTTTCATTTTTTCAGATCTTTTATTACATCCATTCAAGGTGTTTCACTATTCACTACACTTCTGAATCACTTTCTTTAAATATTACTCAAGCTTTGTGGGTTCAGAAACTAACAGGGCTCGGGAATTGGTACCGTATTCTCCAGCAAGAGCTGCCAACAAACATTCTTCCTCCTGCTTTAAGCAGGATAACAGGCACAACAGCCTGCATGCTAGATTCCCATTCCTGGAAGCAGTATAATCTCCTCTCTTATAAGGCCTTGAGAGGTGCAAACTTAAAGAGGATGGCATTTTTTACGAAATAGTTGCTCTACTATACACCTTTGCAGCTCAGTAAGATGTTTCCATTAATTTCGAGCAAATGCTTTAGATGCCATTGTGATGTTGGTGACTGGCTACATATCTGCTTCCTCTGTCCTGTTATTTCCAATTTCTGGGATAAAATCTTCCAGTCAATTAGTGCGCAACTCCAGGTTCGCCTTGAACCAGAACCTATTGGTGCCCTGTTTGGTATATACAGCTATTCCGAGTTGTCAATACAATCAAAGCAATTCTTTTTTATTGCATCTTTGAGCGCAAAATCTTTGATCTTGCAGCAATGGAGAACTCCCATGTCTCCATTATATGATCTCTGGGAACACAATATGAAATTAGTCCAATCTACGAAGAATGACTCTATGCTCAAAGAATTGGGGCCACCCGGAAATGTCATTGTATATGGAATAATTATGTTTTAACCTCACCCTAGATAGGACTAAAGAAAACGTTAGGGAATCAACGTTTACATTAAGAGTAAAATAAAGTGGTAATAAATCGCAAGGCATTATATTGAACGTGCTTATGATCACTTGAAGGTTTAGATTTGTAACTTTGATATATCAATATGTATACCTGCACGTATATTCACATTAAGTACAAGTTTTTTTTTAAAAAAGTGGTAAGACTAGGAGGACGAGCAGGACGTGATAGTTGATTGACAGGAATGTACTCTCCGCATTTGAAAGGATCTTGAGTAGTAGATCTGACTTCTTGCTCTGGGCTCCAGTGCTCCCTTGGTAGGTTGTGTCTGCAGATAGAGGTACAAATATCCATTAATCCAAGTAAGGTACCAACCATAGTCCTGCTATTTTGCACATGATGTCTGCCAGAAAATATCAATGATCTGCTGTAATTAGACAGTGATGTGCCAAACGATACCACAAATCTGCACCTACTGGATAACTTACTTATTGGTCAAACACCAGGGAGCAGCAAGTCTTGTCTGTTTGAGCAAACGGAATAAGGCAGAAGAACAATAAATAGATTAGATTTTTCAATTCCCTGATGACTGAAACTGGCAGACTGAACCCAGAGTATTTATTATTGCTGCATCCTTCATTGTCAGCAGCCGTCACCAAACTGTACCCTGCCAGTATCATTCCAAGAAGCAGTTTGGAGGCGCCAAGTGCCGAGCTCCATTATCTTCCCTCATAGGCAGCAGTTCAGACAAGCTGAGGTGAGCTGGGATTGAGACAAGCAATCTCGCACATTTGGTGCAGGAGGTAAGGCGACCACTTGCTCGCTACCCCTGGTCACAAGTTTAGCGTGCCATAGCACACAATACAACGCAGCCCCCTAGTTTAGACTTCTGTAATCTGAACACCACTTTTGTAGGATGGCTGTCTGGGGATTTGCCGATATGATTTGTAGAGAATGATTCTGGACTGGAACTATTCGTTTATTGGTTTGCTTGTGGATTTGGCGTGCTTTTAGTACAAAACATACACCTCTTAGGTATCTTTGAAGTGCAGATGAACGGGATGCCTCGTGCTCACCAGACCGTGGCTTAAGGCAGCAGACTCTTAAAATGTGCGTTCGAGTATAAAAACCCTTCAGAATAAGAGTGGGAGTTGCATCTGTTCAGCCTTGCTTTGTGTATCACTGAGAGTTCTGGCTGAGGTAATGCCCCCTTGCATTGATGTATCATTGGGTGCTCTTGGAAAGACATCGTAATTATGTTTACGTGTCGAGATGCTTCTTGCAGTTTCTAAACAATACTGATTCGGATCTGGTGATGTAAAAAAAAAATCCGAAATCAGAGGTCTGGCAATATGGCACGGAGTTAGTTCACATCTGGCCAGTGCTCATTGGAGCAAAATTCATTGGCAGTTCAGGTAGACGCAGTGGAAAACAGTAGCCCGGAGGATGTATTTTGTGCATGCTTTTCTTCCCTTGCTTGTAGTAGTGGCGTGGTACGGTAACTAGCACTGGATATCTGGGGATGAGGAGGCCTCGCGCGTGCACGCAGACGATAATTCAAAACAGCTGCCGGGCGCGTTTTCTTCAACCGAACAGCGGCGTCGTGTTTCCTCGCAGCCCGGTGTCTAACCACGGACCTCAGGGCACACACACAGCTCTGCGTCCAGGAATGCGCACTACTTTCTGATATGTTTTTTTGCACATATTAGAGACGCTCCAGTCGCATGTTGCAAACCCGACGGGGAACGGGTTATCGGAACTTTGCAGCAAGTTCTTAAATTTAGAATTGTTTTTTTTTCTTGTGGAAAAGGTTTACAAATCACAAGGCTCGTAACAAAAATAGGCAAAATACATGTATTTATTTTGGTGTTTTTTATCACGCTTTCGTGGTTTGAACTATCCTTTTAGGAGTGCCATGTACAACATCGAATACATTTGTTGTGAACATAGTTGGCAGCTATTTGATACGTGTGCGCCTCTGTCGTTGGCAGTTGAGCCAGTGGTTGCAGATGACGCCCCCAGGCACTCATTTTTGCGTACTAGAACTTATTTTTTCTAATCAGACTTTGACCCCAAGCAGGAGAGAAAGTAACACCCAAGGGAAAAAGAAGGAGGGAGAGAAACACGGAAAAACTGTGAAAGAGGAAAGCAAGGGTGAAAAATAACCAACACGAGTGAGATTAAGGGGCAGGGAGCGCCTGCTATTGGTGAAGGAGGTATGAGGTGGAATCAAAACTAGGCAGCCCTACTATTCGGCACCCGACATTAGATACACCGGCCTCGGACTTAGGAGCAACACTTAGGGCTCAGAACTTATTCTTTTACAAAAGAAACACTGGTGGTTGGGTTGTTACTCTTTAGTCCTAGCTATCAACAATAGTGTGACAGAACTAGTCCCACTAGTCTGGGTCAGTGGTTCTTTGTAATGGGGTAATGGGGTTTTGTTTCAGGTAGCTTATGGACACAGTTTATATTGACTGCTCACAGATAGATTACAGCTGACGTGACTCGTTCATGTGTCAATGTATTTTTGGATCTTAGTCACATAATAGTCTGAACAACTCAGTTTTCAGAGTTCCCTGAAGTTTATTTAGTTTGCAGTAAGCCTTAGGTATCCAGCTATTTGATATGGCTTGTTACCCTACAAGATGGTCTTGGTTTTCATTAGAGGTGTGCAAGCGAACAAGAAAGGGATATCCAAGCCAGAGCAAAGATAAGGGTCCTGCTAGGCTGTAAGATCCCATGCAGTAAGTCATACATGAAAATATTTGCCATATAAATCATGCGGCAAACGTCCCATAAACAAATAATAATTCAAATTTGTGTATTTCTTTAACCATTAGAAGGGTTTCACCTTAGTACATCATATCAGTTCACTGTATCCATAAACATTTACTAAATGTGATAGTTTTAAAACATGATGTTAGAAACCTTCATACTTCCCCTACCCTGATGACAATGCCATTAGTGAGTTAGGAGGCAAGTCACATGTCAAATTACATGTGTCCTATATTCAGATTATACATGGAGCAAAATTATAATTTGTTAACTCAAACGCAAGAGGTCATAGTACAGTGGACATTCTGACCTCTTGTATTTCAAGGCACTTTTGCTATCAATAATGAAAAAATATGAGGCATGGTGAAATAATATGTGTGCAGCAGATCACACTGTTTGATTAAACAAGGAAGCCAAGATTGATCCCAGGACTTCACAATGTGCCATTCAGCCCCTAGATGGGTATCTCTTTCTCTCTCCTGTTTTACATCAAAGATGAATGGTTTGTACTTGATTCTTGGCACATGGGGTTTGTGGTTGTATTGCATGAAGAAGCCAAATGAAAGCTCAGCTTATTTTAGGCTCAGGTCCAAGAGGACCTTGTGCTGAAGCAGAGCCAGCCATCTGGCTCGAGCCTATTTTGAACTCTCATTGGCTCTCCCACCTTTAGTTTTCATATTGTTTAAGAACTCAGTTTTCAGAGATTGTCAGAAAAGCTGACAGTTTGGACATGCCTTCATACTCTTTCTGTGATTTCTGATCCACTCAGAATATTTGGAGGTCTCCACAACACTTGAAGAGTTGTAAAATGTGCAAGGCCAATGTTAACAAAACCTGTTTCAGAAATCTAACACTGTGCTGTAAACATCACTACAGACCAAAGACACATCATTACAGACCAAAGAAATGCAGGAGCCCAAAGCAACACACAACATTAGAACTTTGCCAGGCTGGAAATCAAAGGTGCAAAAAAGAAACTACAAAATAAACCAGCCTTATTAGACAGAAACAGAGTGAAGATAATCAGCTCGAGGTGAAATAGAATTTTGCAATCTAGAGTGCTCCCCATACTCTGAAAAAAGGTTTTTTTTTTACCAGGTGCAGTAGTTAGGTGCCACCACTAAGTGGCGCCAAATGCTGTGGGCTTAGCTCGCTTTATGGAAGCTCTGATCATATTGCCACGTTATGGGTCAAGGCTAAGAAATACCATTCCTCTACAGATCCGGCTTCCATCTTCACTTTTGCATTCCAAAGGGGGGTTGGATACTAGTCTCCTAAAAGAACACCTAATCTGCTGTCAATAAAGACGGCCATCAAGCTCCAGTCCTGCTATGAGACAAAACTAGCACAGACCTCCAACAGATACCAACCCTCCATTATACGCACACTCCAGAATCCACAATCCCTTCCCCCTACTTCTGTTACACACCAGCCAGGTCTATGCTAAATAAATGCCTTTGCCTACAGCCAGACATTAAATGAGCAGGAAGAATGTAAATGTAAAAAAATGTAAATTAGCACTTGTATAGCGCACTACTCACCCGTTAGGGTCTCAAGGCGCTGTACTCATACCGCTATTGAACCCCTCCTGGCTTTTCCCTGTGAGGCGCCCACTCCTGAGCACCTCCAGGGTGAAGCCAGGCATCCAAGCACTGTTGGGGCCGTTGTGGAGATTAAGCAAGCTATTGCCCAGAGTTGCAGAGTGGGACCCATGAATTAGATTAGGCACCAAGGCGAGAATTATCTGGTCCAAGGGAATTGAGCCCAAGACCTGCCGAAGTGGGACTTGAACCCTGGTCTTGAGCCAGATCTCTGCTTCAGGGTCTGCCGCTCTAACCATTGAGCCACACTTCTCCAAATGGGTAAAACAATGTCAGATTCTTTTTTCCTGTTGATTAAAATGCAGGCTCTGAGCTCAGAAGGAATATATGTTTGATCTTCCACCTAATCAGTTTCAGAAGATTTAACCTTGCCAGCAGAAATTCGCAAATCGTTTGGAAATCAATTTATGGCAAAATTTTTTAATTTCTGGCAACATCCCTGATAGGGTACAATTTCCAATCAAGCAAGACAATCCTGGCAATAAAACACGCCTGCACATTAAGACTAGGACAGATGGTGAAAGTGTGGATGCAACTTGGGATCACCACTTTATTGCACCCTGGTGCGCCCCTGATTAGTGGCGTCTACAGAGGACTTGTTTAATGTGACCATGAATTCGTATGGGCACCAGGTTACACCATGATGTGTCTGTTTTAGCGGTCATCTAAAGAATTAGAGAGGCGTCCACAGAATCCAATGCCAAATTGTACAAAAACTGTCATTAAAATTTAAAACTGCAGTAAACATTACCATAGACGAAAGCCATGCTATTCTACAGAAACCTTTGACCTTACTGGGCTAGCAAAGCAAGCAGTTATTGCTGTCCCTTCTCAGTTGACCAAGGCAAAATGAACTCTCACGCTGGAGAAGTGGGGGTGGAGTGCTTTGCTGCTGGGTTGCAGCAATCCCCAAAAGGCAGAAGACAGCTCAGCATGCTTCTCCCATTTCACTATTCCTTATTCACCTTTGCACAGAGAGGTGGCCGGGCCCTCACTGTGTCCAGAGGAGGTAAGTTAGACGACCGTGGTCCACCTTGAGATCGTTCAGTGGTTCTAAGAGAATCCAGCAGCGGGGCAGCTTTCCTTGAAGCGGAGCTGTCAGCTTTCTCAGAGATAATGGTAGAAAGCATGACATCCATGCCTCTTCTACAAGAAACAGGGAGCCAAGGCAAATAGAAGGGTTCAAACTGCACCTCTCCAGTTCAGGTGTAGTTTAGTTTTCATATCTGTGTAGGGCATTATTCACCCTAGGAATCTTGGTGCTTGCAGCCTTTTGGGAAATGATATCACTGAAACATGCGTCGAATACAGAGTAACTCGACAAAAGCCAACGTGTTGGAAAGAACCATGTCTTTAGGCAGGTCATCGGTGATGCCAGCGAGGATTGTACACAAAGCTATTGGCAAGGAATTCCAAAGCCTTGTCACAGCTACCGAAGACGCTCCCCCTCCCTACGAGGTTCTGCAAAATACGGAGAACATGAGCCAAAAAAGCGTTTTCTGATCTCGGGAAGCGATTTGGCTTAAATATCAATAGCTTCTGAGATAAAAAGGATTCTGACAACCAATGTAAAAACACTTTATGAATCAAACGCAGTGCTTCAAACCCGAGTCCATGCTTTACTGGTAACCAGTGCAACTTGGCTAATGCAGGGGAAATATGATCAGACCTGTTGAACTTGAACATTAGTTTAGCTGCCGAGTTCTGTACGAGTTTAGGCAGAGTTTTGGCAGATGAACCTCGGTAGATAACATTACGTTAATCAACCCTTGATGACATAAACGCATTTGCAATTTGAACCCTCTCCGACAGAGAGAAGAGATGTAAAATTAATTTTCAAATATGTAGCTGATACAAACCGCTTATTACCACCGAATTGACGTGGTACGTTGTTTATCTACCCTGTCCCCTCGATTCTTCACACTGTGGATGGGGATCGGTGTATCTGCAAATGAGGGCGGCAAGAAAGGAAGGTTCCATATTAAGGACTCCATGAATGGAGCAATAAGCTAATGTCAGTAGCAGTGTAGGTCTGTCCCATATTTTAGTTAATTCAGTAGCCGTTCTCAAAGCGGTGGTGTTAAAGAAAGCCTAGCATTGCATAAAACGCAGTGAGTGATGCCATAAGAGCTTCAGTGCCATCGTGGCTTTCCTGCCAGAGCTGTAGCCCTGTGGTGGTTGGGGGTGTTTGGGGTGTTACACCCCTCTCTAATAAATGTATTTTCTGATAAATAGTTGGGTACAGGTGCTTTCAGTCGGGTATAGTAAGATGTCTGTCGTGTTTCACCAGGAATTTTCACATACACACAGACAAAAATGCAGACACACAATTTACCTCTCTGTTTTGAAAGTTCTCAAAATATTGGTTATTTAAGAAAAAAAAAATTTTTCTCTTAGTACTCCTATCGATCCGCATTACTCTCCCTTTACACTGCCCCTTAAGCCCTTGCCATGCAGCCTGATTCTCTTGTAATGTATTTAAACATTACATGCCAGTCTGATTGTCGGAAAATCTGAAGCTCACCTCCCCCCCAATCACACTGACCAAGCCATGTCTGGAGCAGCTCTGTCCGGTCAATGCTGTGGAGCCCGCAAAAGGCCTTAAGCCTTAGTTCTGGCTAGACAGCTCCGAGTTTGAAAGTGGATTCGATAGTGGGGTATACCCTTTCATCAGACAGTTGCTAAATGTGACAGGGTTCTGTTTCGAGAAAAGCTCGAACGCTGTACAGTGACCCCTCCTCAATGTTGTGCTTTTCGTGAGAGACACGGTTCCTCAGTGCCCTGTCCTCTTCCGCACCCCACCTTGACCTCCCGCTCTTTCATTTCTGTCCCACTGGTTTGTTCTCTTAATGCACACGTTCACTGACTGTCTCCTGCCACAGTTGTGATGGACCTTCTGTTTGAGGCAACCAAAGGTTGTGGTTGCTAATGAAAGAATGCTGGACTTTGTCCACATGTGGAACATGTGTGAAGTGCGTGGTGCTGAATATAAGACCAATAACAATATAAAATATGATTATGTTGCATTTATTAGAGCCACACATCCACCTCCATTGGAAGAGGTCACAGGCCCTGCATGCATGGCCCATTGACGGCTTTCTATCGCCATCGTGCATCTTAGGCTGCTAGAATGGGTGGACTAGTGTGATGCATATCCAGTAATCTTTTTGGCCCATTTCCCATGCTGTTTCCAGGTGCACTGGCAGCAAAGGTTCCGGTTTAATTATGCAGCACATAGTTGTTTTTTATTGCTGTGCAAAGTGTGTTCATTATCTCTTGTCAACACGGCCCCTGCGTTGATGTGGTTGCTTATCAGTGCTGGAGAGCCGTGATCAAGGAGAGCAACTGGGTGTGGCTGTCATTAGTGCAGCAGGCGCAATGGCATGGAAGTGAGGGGCCACACACAGCCATTTAAGGCTGTATTTTATTATCCAACCAGGGGCAGAAGACACATTTCCTTTCTTGCAGTAGAGCTCATAGCAACCTTGCTTTCTCACAGGTCATCAACTAGTGATGAATGGGGTTTATGGCTGGTCGGTGGGCTTCTTTCCGCTGGGTGATGACATCCCACCCGAGGATCCCCAGGGCAGGTCGGGGGATCTGCTGTAGTGTCTTCCGTGAGGCTCTGAAGCAGTTTTCTCAGTTTGTAGCCGATGGTCTGGGTTTTCTGGCTGAAGAAGTCTATGCTTCTTCCTTATGCCGCCGTCTGCAGGTCTGTAGAGAAAGCTTCCTCTGAAGGGAGAGGGAGATCGAGTTCGGGTTTAATACCCCGTCCTGTGGGCATATCTCTATGGAGGAGCGCCTCTTGTTTGCACTGGGACCGGTAGAAGGAGGTCGGAAGAGGTCTTGACAGACCAGCGCTCAAACACATTTATTTCATCTGCTATATGGGCCGCAGGCCTGGTGAGAAGAACATTGCTTTTCTGGTAACATTTCTGTTGGTAGGTGCTCTGCCCTTCCTACCAGCTGTAGTCATCCACTCTGTCTAGGAGCCCATAGAGACTCTGCGACTTAAAGATCAAACAATCTTAAAGTTCATCAATGTTTGCTTCCTCCGGAAACTATAATCCAGCTCTTTGAAGGTGATTTCAGGTCCATGCTGCAACAACCACCTGGAGTTCCTGATCCATTTCATGCTTTTATGTAGTTCCTGCCACCAAGTTTGCAAAAGATGAATATGCCCCTTTAAGAAGCGCATCCTCGTCTGACAGAATGCATGTGTAGGCGCTGAAAGGCAAACGCGGCATGCCTGAGCCTGCTGGTGAATGCAAGGAGCCTCGGCTTTGTCAGGCCGTGACCATGAGCTCATTGAAACCGCGAAACCCGCGCACAGGGCCGGCCTGGAAGCAGAACTAAACACCGCACCTCACTGTCCGAGTATGTCGAGTCAGGTAGAAACCACTTACAGGCTGGTGCGGACGTCTGAATAGAAACCATTGCTCGGTGCTGTTGTATGCACCAGGAGGGCTCCGAGCTGCTGTCGGTGGCAAGCGATGGGGCATTGGAAGTGTTCGGCCAGAATCATATGGGTTGCAAAACTGACGACTCCCACGCTTCGGTTCTTCTGTAGCCCCCAGAATGACACGTAGTGACATCATACAAACCGTGAACCATTGGACCATTGCATACTTTAATCAAATAAACTATGTTGAAAATTCGATGCTGCAGCGTGCTGATGAATAGTGATTGATTGCCAGTTTAAGTCAAATGTTTGTGGTTGGACCGGCGAGATAGAGGTGGGAGCTGTTCATTATGGTACAGTGGCATCACTTGCTCTCTTTTTTGGGGGTGGAGGAGCTGGGGGGCAGTAGGGGCACCGCAAACACGGGAGCAGCAGTCATACCTTTACAGCATGTAATTGATTGAGGACTGGTCCTGCACGGAGAGATGCAATAAGGGAATCAGCCTGCTTATGCCACCGAAGTGCTTATCGTGTCATACCAGAAGGGTAAGTGAATGTCAACATTCCATACGAGGCGTAAAAGTAATAACTTTAAAATCTTACATGAGCGATTAAAACGTATTGCTTCATGTCACTAGGGGGGCATAGGGTTTGCAGCTGCAAGCACTGGTGATCTTAAATGACAGCGTGCCATCCATTACCACACTAAAGAGGGCCGTACTTCCATTCCTTGGTGGCTCCTGTGGCAGGGTCGTGGTGCCTAGAAGTGTCCTTAACTTAGCTACCTGCAATACAGTGGATCATTCAATCTTTATTACTTGACTGAGCAGCATTGTGAGGGTGGGAACATTTGAATACCGCTGGTTTGTGTCTTTCCCTGATGAACGCGCCTCCAGAATGCGAATTAGACATCATGACTCGGAGACCTCAACAATGTAATTTAGTGAGCCAAGGTGGTCACATCTTTCTCTCTGTCTTTTTAATTTATGGCCATTGTTGTGTATGATTAGAAGGTGGACTATATGATTGGGGGTCCAGTTCCTCATAGAACATTTTAACAGAATATTTGAAGTATCTGGAAGGATGGATGAACAACAGCTGTCTCCAACCGAATGGGGCAAAATGGAATTTATATGGTACGGGTGGGGTGGTAAACTTGAGAGCTCAGGATTGCAAGATGTCATTCCTGGACTCTGTGTATACTCTTGTACTATCAGACAAATTACAGCATTTGGGAGTCATGTTAGATGGTGATTTAACAATGGCCTATCACATTTGTCAGATTGTAAACAGGTTTTTGTTCAACTATTGATGCAGAGAAATGGCAGTTTTTTCATCCCAGGACACCTAACTCACAATCATGAGTGCTATGGGTGATCTCTGGCTAAATTATGCTAAATCTAGGTTGGGCTGCCAAAGCATTCCCTAGCAAAATTATATGTCATCTAAAATACTAGGGGAAGATTAACATAAGGACTTCAATAACATAACCTTGTTACCAAGGCTTGGAGTTGGAACAAAAAAAAAATATAGAGTGCAGTTTTCGGTCCTATGCATTACCACAAAATTATCACGGGGGTGGGGGGGAGGACTAACCCGAGGGATATTATGCAACAAGTTTGGCTTAAGGGTATGCTGAGGTCATCAAATAAAAATAATTTGATTACTTATAGACACCCACGTCAACAGCTAGAATGTAGAAGTTTGTCATATTTGGTGCCTAGACTTTGAAATGCCCTCCCCTGTTGCATCAGGCATAGGAAGAAACACACACGATTTAGGGAGTTATAAAAACATAAATTTTTCCTTAAACCTTGCGTTGGACATAGGGCAGGTAATAGGCAGATCAGTGCCAAGATGCACTATGCGCAATGAA
Organism: Pleurodeles waltl; assembly: GCF_031143425.1. Classification (NCBI taxonomy): domain Eukaryota; kingdom Metazoa; phylum Chordata; class Amphibia; order Caudata; family Salamandridae; genus Pleurodeles; species Pleurodeles waltl. The sequence goes on from NC_090446.1 coordinate 911,736,409, forward strand.
CGATATATATATGTGGTCATCTACACAGTCATCGATGAGGTCTATCGAATCATGAGATGGTTCCTCTAGAGCAGTGAGTCTCACGAGCGTAGGGGCTGCCAGTGAAATTGCACTGGTTGCTGTTTCGAACACTGGCAACACCTGAATAACCAGGGGCAGAGCTATCACAAGTGCAGCCAGTGCGTACACAGTGCTACTAGTGTGAGGGGTCAACTACACCCCAGTTTGGTGGTAAAAAATAATAATAACAAAGCTTTGTTATTATTATTTGTTACCACCAAACCAGGAGACGGGGCCCATTTGCCTAGCTCGACTTAGAGCCCACGCCACCCTCGCAGCGCCACTGCAAATGATGTTCCTGGTTGCGGTTCATGTTCTAAAGGTCTTCTGTTTCTAATTTAGATGAAATTGTGGAAAAGCTGAATAGATTCCTCGAGGCCCAGTGCGGTTCTCTCTCCATAGGTTGGTGGGAGGCCCCAGTACACTTCTCTGACGCTCATAACGAGGGCTGAACATAGTTGGGAGGCCAAAGTGAGTACTTAACTGATTAATTGTTGAGCACTTTTTCCATCCAATCACTACTTTGCTGCACTGCAAATTCGTTCTCATAGAGGGGTTTTGTGTGTGAAAGGCCTCGTGTACTGAGGAATGCTGGGAAGTGGCGCGCCACATGTGCAGCTTTCGTGAGAACCCTATGGAAACATGTGGCTTGCAGATGCTGTAACAGATAGGGGAGGGGAGCGGCTTCTAAGTACCGGGTACTCTATACATTTCAGCGATGAGGGCCCTGGAGGCTCTGAAATGGAGAACTGTAACTGGAGAAGAGGAAGCAAGTCTCTGCTTTGTTTATCACAGTGTTAATCATGTGCCAATGCTGTGGCTAAGATGACGTGTTGTTTCCTTTACTTTTGTTGGTTTCGCCTACAGACTTCTTTTAGCTGTTAGCTGTTGAAGATCTATTGTTGATAACACCTATAGGTACAGAGGGCTTTCGGCCAGTACATTTACCATTGGTTGGCTTGTTTTTAATCAACCTCATGAGCTTGGATCTTATTCAACGGTATTGATGTCTCTTCTTGTATGTGCCCCTTCCTTCCTTACCATTCATTTGATTGAATGATGTGTATCCTTGGATTCTAGTGCTTACATCCAGAGAACTCTTTTTTTCAGCACTCTGTGCGAGTGCATGTATTTTGTTGTTCTCTCTCATAAGCTAATTACCCCATGAAATCTCACCACATTTTCCTTGTTGCTCCCCTGCGTCCCCCACCCCAACCTGCTGCTTCCTCCACCCCTCTGCTTTTTTTCAACCCCCCCCCCCTGTTCTTGCGCTGCCTCTGTTGTGTGGGGGGAATGGGGCCAGTGGGGAGGCGGTGTTAACTTGCTCCACTGCCTCTCCACCCACTCTCATGTACTGCACAGCCCATCCCTATTGTGTTCTTTTTTTAAGTGCTTTTCCCTTTTTTGGAGGACCAGGTGCCTGTAATTTGCTACAGGGTCATTTATTTCTCTATGATTTTCATGTAATTTACCTGGTGTTGGACATCTTGGAATGGTAAACATAAGTTTAGAAAGGCCTAATGTTTAGGTACTGCCTGTGTGAGCATACTCTAGCACATGCGCGCATGCTTGCAAGACTCTTGTGTTCAATAATGGGCATAGAACCCACCCATAGTTTACCATTCGTTGGCATCATTGTCACTCTTCTTTGCTGCATTCTAATTGAGCGCTTGCTGTGTGTCACTTCCTTTTCTTTCTCTGGTGCACGGGCCAAGCACAGGTTAAATAATCAACTACTTGCTTTGTTATTATTTCTCCCCAAAAAAGTGCTATGACACAGTCAATGCTGGCTGTGGCATAGCGCCTTTTAACTTCTCCCCACCCCATCCCTGTTTCCTTTTCCCCCATCCGCCTGTTTCTTCTCGACTATGCTGTTTTTTTCATCTCCTCTCCCACCCACTCTCTTGTCCCTGTTTCTTCTCCCCCTTCCACCCTTCATTGTTTCCTCCACCCCTCCCTGTTTCTTCTTCACCTCCCACCCACCCCACCTCTGTTTAATCAACCCCCTTGGAACTGACAGAAGGTAAAAGAAAGTGAAACAAAGCAGATAGCCCTGGCCCAGCATTGTTTTTTTAAATGGTTCTGCTGTCCACCTTGATCCGTCCTCCGTTGTTCACCCCCACCGAATTGTCAAAGCAATAGTTTGCCCATAGGTGAGACCTATTGGCTTTGCCAATGCTTGTTTTTGATTGCTGCTTTGCATAGGTAAGCAAGTATTTCTTGCAAAAAAGTATTACCCAAGCCAAAAGGTTGGGAAATGCCTTTGAAAGGTGAAAGGTATTGGATATGCCGATCTTTGTCGTATTATAGTCATTGCCAAACACTTGTGGTTCGGAAAATGAGGGTTCCAGCTTGTCTTGTCCCAGTCGATTTCATGCTTACTTAACACTTGCACATCCAGAGAGAGTGCGCAGCTTGCAAACGCAGAGGGGTTCACATCAGGTGCCTAAAGCACAGAGGGCTCACCCACACCACACCTTAAAAGATACATTAGGATGAATATGTTACTCACTTTTTAAGATTCGTCTCATAGTTAACTATTTGCAGCCGAATAGAAACAGAATACCTCTTAAATCCTTTAGCGCCGACACTGTGATGTTCTTATGCGTCACGTGGTAGCACTAAGTTTAGTTATACTTTTGGTGCATTTTGCTTTTTTCTCTAGGACGGATCTTTGAGTCCTAATTTAGGGGCTGCCAGGGAACGAAAAAACAACCGCTGTGATTTCCATTGGCACCCCTGGGCTCCCAAGACATGATCCTGAGTCTGATTTGCAGAGTTACTGTTCTAACTCTGCTTATGGCCACTGTTGTTTGTTTCTGGGCCCTCACTGCATCTTGTAAAGGGCACTTGTACCTTGTGCTGCAGGAGCGCTACTTACAATTGTTAAATGGAATAGGTGGTAAATTCTGCGCATTGCCGAGCAGTGGACCCCGCTGCCTGGCTGGAAGGATGCTGCATGGTTAGGAGCAGCATTAACATTGTCACAGTTGGATGCTGAGTGAAGGCTCGGCCAGGTATGGGGAGAGGTGGCTGTCTTAACTATCAAAAAGGAGCGCGGTGCCTTTGAGCCAGGGCTGAAGGAGAGCGTGCATTTCCCAGATAACAACTTCCATAAACATTTAAATGTGCAGTTATACACTGTTCAAAATAATGTGGTGCAAGAGGGTTGGGAGGGGGTGATGAGCTGCCGTAGGCCTCCAGTGGTAGTTTACGGTTCTAGTAACACTTCCTCTTTATTTTGTTGCAGAGACGGAGAGAACTAATGGGCCAGCATGGACGACATTGCAGATCCCACGGCAGGCGCTATCCCCAAGCACATCCTGGATGTTTGGATCATCATTCTCATAATTCTGGCCACCATCATTGTCATGATGTCCTTGCTACTCTGTCCGGCCACAGCTGTGATCATATACAGAGTTCGGACTCACCCCATGCGCAATGGGGTTGTATGAGGCTAGAGCCAGGGGTAACGGAGGGGCTCTCTGGTGAACACTAACTTGCCATGGTTGGGGGCAGAGTGATGTCTTCTTCCTCAGGGACAATGCCAAGGAGGACCAAATAATCCCAGAACTAAGGTTTACAGTCTATGATTTGTTCTACACACTTCTCCTCGGCGACAGCAGGATGTCGCTAGCACTTACACGCAGGAAGGACATCGGTGACCAAGGGTGTGCTGTTGTGGAATATCTCATGCCTATCGGTTTTAGCCTCTTCCTTCTTAATATCTTAAATCAGGAACCAGATTTACAACTGTGAGAATTCTTGAGATGTTAAACCACTATATCTTCATCTAAAACATGATGTTAGTTTCATCTCGAAATATTTGTGGAAAGAGAATCACCCCGACATCTGCATGTAATGCAGACATTATGGGCCTGATTCACAAACGTCACTTTGTAGTATGTTTTCTAGTACTACAGTTGTACTAGAAAACAGACTACCACATGCTATTCACAAACTGCACTTTTGTAGTAACACAGTTTTGCAGTAAATTCCTACCCCCATTTTGGTTTATAGGAGGGTGTGAAGTACCAGTGTTTGATCTTGTGTCGTGCTGGACTTACTACAAAATTACTACAAAAATGAATTTGTCACTACCGAAAAGTAGTAAGCTTACTCAGAAGTGTAAACTTACAAAAAAATGTAAGTTACCTTTGTGGATCAGGGCTTCGGTGTCTACTCTGTAATTAGAACACTGAAATGTTGGGAGAGACATTGAAGTCAATAGAGTGCTTTAGGGTTCTAATGGCTGGTAGAAGCCCGGCGCTCCAACATTCCAATGTGTTTCACACAGCAAGAGCTGTGAACGAAGGCCTTATGGAGGGGATTTCAGTCCCTGGAAGCTCCACAAGACGTTTGTTTTATTTATTAAAGAATTCTGCCCTCTAGCAGCGGAATGTTCTAATAGCCTTATAGCCCTTCGTAGCTGGGATATACTGGTCACTAAAGTCCTGCTCCCTTGCCAAAGGCCCTTGCCTTTAGCTCAGGCCTTTAACACTGGAGCAGGCCTTTAATGTCGATCTAGCCCGTTATGCAGGCCATAAGGCTAAAATATAGATTCATCATGTCCAAGTAAATGAAGGTATAACAGACGGGGTAGCATTGTTTAGGCTGATGCACTCGCCCTGCAGCTGCATTGCGTTCAGTGTTTTGTACCCTGACCACTACCTTTGTTACACATTAATCATTTGTCCACGAGGTATCCTCTGTTGCCTCAGACATTGGATTTCTCTTGTTGAAGTCACAGCTCATCCAGTTCTCACACTGAGTGATCACATCAGTTTGTGTGTCACTCCTGTGTGCCTACAAACTCTTCTGTAAGTTAAAGGTACTAAGAAACACTAAGTGATATTGTGATGGGATAGGCTGGACTAATGAGCCGGTCCTCCTCCTGTTCCACCACCCCACCACATCTGTCACAGCTCATCCCTAGGCAGTATTATGACCCACACATAGTTTTACCTTTTTTATTATTTAAAATAAACTGTTTAAATTGTCCAAGGATATGTGAAATATATTAATATTAACCATATAATGATCACTCGGAGCAGAGTAACCCATTATAGTCCCCCACCCTGCCCGAAGAAAGAGGATTGCTAGACTTATATTATTGCTGTTTGAAGGCCCTCTCCCAATGCTCTATTGGCAGCCAGTGTTTCTTCTCTTTTGAATGAGAGGCTGAGCCTCACCCTAAGGGCAACACTGGCACCTGCAGCCTACACATACGGGTTCTGGAACCAGGTGACGATCTGGCATTTTTGAAGTTGAGGCTGGATGTTGCCACATGTCCAGGCCATTTGAAACGAGAGACTAACTGCACCCTCAACAGAAATATATCCAATGGGAAAGGGGCTGAGTCCAAGGAACCTTCCCCCACCCCCTCACAACCCACCTCCGGGGGGATCCCTGCATCAGTTATATTCAGGGATGGGGATAAATGTATTTTTAAAATACCCATCCCAAGTCCTGTCCAGTGCAGCAGGAGGAAAACCATGGCTCGGCTACTGGGAATCCATCTCCATAAGGAAAGCGGCATTTGTATAGCACTCAGTCTGCAGCACAACCCAGAGCACAAGGGCATTTTGAAAGCCTTTCTGCAGACAGATGATTGCTTCACCCGAGTAAACCTCTCAGAGAGCAAGCGGGTTGGAAGCTGGAGCCTTGAACATTATTCTGATACCAGTTTCTGAACGTAGTGACTATGTCCTTCTGTTTCCAGAGTTAGCGCTGGAGCCGACAAGGATTCCTGCCATTCAGAACATTATTTTTTCAAAAATGGGGCAAACTGTTACTTTTACATCACAACTGCCCAAATAAATTGGGGGGAAATCTCAGAAATTTCAAGGAGCCCTGAAGACTGGAGAAAAGCTGATGACAAATGTAAATACGTCTAGGACTGGCAGAATATGTGGGACTTTATTTCTCTGCAGAAGCGATTCTTGTTTGTGCCTATGAGAAACTTGTGGGCCACTTCTATAGGGCTGCTTCAATGGTCGGATGAAAGCTGCCCCTGTGCCCCGGCCTGGCAGGGTCTGCCTCTGCCTGCCGTGGCCGCTCCAGGGCTGGAACCAGTAGTTCTACTCATCTCTGTGGAATCATAATTGAACAAATATATTTTTTGCATTTGAGGACTTTATGAACTGGTTATGTGTTTTGTTGTTATCAAGGGGATCGCAGGCCTTCACCTTAGATAAAAGCTCTTAAAATGCAAATAAAAAAGCAAACAAAGATCCACGTCTCCATGCTTTATTGAGATTTACAGAATTGTAAATGGATTTGGGCTTTGTGTTACCGACAGGAGCGGTTTCTTCACTAGAGCGTGAGAGCTTTGCCCTCCATCGCCGCCTGCATTAACATTAATTAAAAAAAATCACGTGCTTTTTAAAAATTAATTCATAAGGGGTGGCCCAGTGCGGCTGGCGCTGTGTGGCAACTTTTGGGTAAGGCGTGGCCAACCCTACTGATTGGCAGGCAGCAGGTATTACATTAATTGTGCATGTCTGTTGGACAGGCTTCCTTAGGTGGTCAACACGCATGCGCGCTTCAGTCCTCCTGGGCCAGCGCAGTTAAGAGCCAGGGGAACACAATACAGCTCCCCTGGTCTCCTTTGGAGCACTGGGTTCAGCTGCTCCCACCAATCCTTGCGTTGTTCTCATGCCGTTTACTACAAAAACAGCATGAGAGCAAGGCATGGATTTGTTCTGTCCACAGCAGTTTCCATGCTCAGAAGGCAGCACAGGGGTGGGAGTAACACAAAACATGGCCAATCACTGTGTGGCTTTATTGTAAAGCCTTCCAGTGATTGACCATTTTCTGTTCCTTGCAGTCACGGTGTCAAAGTTCAGGCGAACAGCTCTGGAGACTGGAGTAAAAGACAACCCGGTAAGTTAGAACATGTTTTACTGTCTTTCCTGTGTGCGACTTTGAGTTGTGTCTATGTTAGTTCGAAAGCGCTTATGGCGCTCGATGCAGCTTCAGAGCGCTGAGTGCGATGGGGGAGAGAACTAAGGAAAAGATGTAAAGGAAAAGAAATAAGCAAACAAGAACAGCACGTACACAGCAGTGAGGCCGTTTCGAGGCGCTAAGAGGTGAATAAAAAAGGGGAAGGAAGTTAACAAGCGAGGGAAGAGAGGAGATGGGAGCATGATGTAGATATTATAGATTGCTTGCAAAGCGCTTTTCCCACCCTAAGCCGCGGTGGAGTCGAGCAGGTCCCAGAGCTCGATGGCGTGCTTGCGTGCGGAGCCGGTGTTGAGGAGTATGCAGTGGAGGTTGTTCCGGTCTTTGTAGGTTTCGTTGTTCTGTTGCAGGTGAATCTGCAGCTGTGGAATGAGAAGGATCCATGGGTGTTCCTTGGTGAGGACTGGAAGCATGCTGTGATGCGGCCGGGATTGAGGGCACTGAGTTGGTCGGGCGTGTAGCGGCGTCTGGAGATGCAGGGGTCTCGCGGACTGGGGGGGTGGTGCTGGGCGTGGTCCAGGCGCGGACGGGCGCAGACAGGGTTGCCTCTGGCGCGCCAGCGGAGCGCCCGCCGCGCGGACGCGCAGCGACCGGCATTTACGAAAGGAGGGTGGGAGGAGCAGCTGGGAGGCAGGAGGGAGCGGCGAATTGGAGCGCGAGGGAGGCAGCGACGGGGAAAGCGGCTCAGGGAGAGCCGACAAGGGGACGGGGGAGCCCACTAGGGGCAAAAGCGGCAAAAAGCAGCAGAATAGACGAGGAAACTGCAAAAGTGAAACGGCACGGAAATCCAGAGGCACAGAACACGAGTCACAAGTAAACGAAGGCCATAACTCATTTACATATTTTTTGTTGATTAGTATTAAGCTCGCACCAGATTCTGACTGGGTGTGCCACACATTCACCCAAGCTGATAAGTGGATTAACTTTCAGGAAACTGAATCAAGGGTTCAATTGTAGACAGGATGAAAGGCCTCTTAAGATCCAGGCCCGCAGCACCTTTCTCAGAAAGCTGCACTCGTAGCCTGCATAATCGTCGTTTTGCCCAGTTCACGTCACCTCCACTCGAGGTTCTTACAATTAAAGCAGGGTCCGCTTTCTGACACAGGGCCAAGCTCAAGGGCTGACTCCCACACAACTCTCTGACATGCATACATTTGATGCTTTTAACTTAATGGGTGAAACGAGTTCTCCTCTCATCCAAGTTCAACAGACAAGACCATCTAGCCTCTGACGCAGCATCGCGCACCAGATTCTGCTGAGGAAAGGCGGGAGAAGACGGGACGTGGGAACCCCTCCCTCAGCTGACTCCTGAGACAGGAGTCATCACCCAGCGAGGCAATGTTCAATTATGGAAGGAATCGGCTGCTTTTTTAATGTTTGTGCGCCTCTTTTATGGTCTGGAGGGCCAGTTTAACGGTTTATTTGTCTGATATTGCCACAAACATTGCCTGCTGCAAGTACGAGTACATGCAGTCTCCCATACCTTGCAATACACCTGCATGTTACTGGACGTTGATGTTTCTCGGGGTGCAAGGTTGGCACCCCGAGGTGGCTATCCAAATTGCAGGCAGTTCTACTGATTATACAGCTGTGATGCACTGTTGTTCTTGTTATGTTTTTTAAATATGTTTTAATATTTTTCATCAGTTTTTTTTATTCTTTTTAACTTAGTTATTATTCCTATTTCGTACAACTGTTTACTTTTATATTTTTGTACGGAATAACATTGAAAACTGATGCATGCAATTGATGTTTCTTTGTGAGAAATAGTTAAGGAATCTATTTGGGAGATAATGTAGTTCAACTAGTGTCCTTTTTCAAATAAAATCCACGATGCCGAGGCAGGAGAGGATTGTTGCTGTGTATGGCTTATTTATTACAGAAGGAATTGTGTTTTCACATTACAGCTTTCATAGTGGTTGTTGGGCCTTACCGGAAATGCACAATTTGCCCCTTTTTCTTTCAAAATCCCTCCCACACTATTCGGGCTCACTTGCAAAGTCAAATTTTCCCCAAACTGGTGCATCCCACCTCTTTGAAAAGTCACCAGCTACCACTGGTTCCCGATGTGTGACTGGTGCAGAATGACACAATTTACCTCCCTCCACTTGAATTGTGCCCATTTGTGTGCTCCTCTACTTATAATGGCTGGCAGAGGGCAATGCGCCAAACGTACCATATTGTGTGAAGTTGTGTGCATTTCATGATTACAACTTGCACAGTTGTGTTGGTATGTTCATCTGAGCTGAGTGAGTGTGTTTGAATTATTGTTCACTGAACCCCAACCAGCCCTGTGCCAGTTGAAACGGACTTCTCACTGCAAGGCACCATGGTAGTACATATTGGCATGGGACACACTCTTCATCATCTGTGCCCTCTAGAGCTAAGTGACAGCCTGTGAGTCATGAGTCCATGCTTAGTAGTCCCTGATCATCTTAATGCATGGAAGAGAGCTGACACTGCTCACAACTGACTTTACACCCACTGAGTTCTGATGAACTAACATAATACAGTGTAATTCTTCTTTAAAAAAAAAAAAAGTCAACTCAAAATCAATATGATGCATTGATTAGACAAGGCGGAATTCTGTGACTTCTGCATATTTTGTCACTGCTTCTCCTTTAGCTTCCCCATTTGGTGCTTTCTTGCTTATTATGTTGCTTCCTCACAAGTATGTGCAGGGATGTGACAAGGCTGTTCAGTACTCAATGCATTATTTTCCCACTGAGGCACTCCTCTTCACTATGAGAAAGAGTCTTTTGGAGTCCTTTTCTGACTTGGCCTTACCTCGCCTTATGTCCTGATTATATAGAGGGGCAGCTGCCGCAAACCTAAAGTGGTAGGGTGGGGGGAAGTGGTTAGGGGAACAATAATAATTTTAAAAAAATGTCCCCGTTGCTGCAGACGATGCTGCCAGCCGCCTCGGTGCACCTCTTCTCCCAGCAGTCACTGGGGCACAAAGCACAGACTCGCCACCCAAGCCGGATGCTGCTCTCATGTTATACCAATCATGAAAGAAGCACCAGGATTACCCTGAGCAGGCTTGGTCTGACGCTTGGTTAGGCACATGGAGCCTGTGCCATTTCTCCACCCGGTTGTGCAAGTCATTTTGGCCATCCTAAGATGGCCGGCCAAACAAGCATGCGCGCTTACAGTGCTCATCATTCTCCTCCCTGCCATGGCCGAGCCCCGCCCCAACCTCGATTCCATGGCTCAGTCAGTCAGTAGAAAATAAAATGATAATATTGTTTTATTGTCATCATTTTATTTTTCATTGACTGACTCTGAGCAGTGGGGTGACGCTCTGCCCCATTTATGGAGGAGCCTTCCCTGATAATATGACTGCATTACTCGGACAAAAAGGGTGACAGTAAATGAAAGTTCACAAATACGCCCTCCTTACTTGTCATACACATCAACCAAATTAAGGTGTATCGAACCTGTACCAGGACTACATCATAGAAGAAATCTGTATTATAGAACCACATTCCTTTGACCTATAAGAATATGCTTCTAGCATACACTTCTCTTCCATGATGTAGTTACAGCGTTGCTGCATGCACACTAAGAACAAGTGTAACAAATGAGCCACACTCATTTAGTAGGAGAGTGGTAAGGGTGTGGTATGTAGTTGCCGGTGCACTTTGGAGCACATAGTCACAAATAAAGTTTGATGTGGCAGAGCGCAGTCACTTACAACATATTTCCATTGAAATGGCCAATACATTTGCACAGACATGCAATTTTACTGATACACTATAGAGAACACAATCAATAAAGTTTGGAAACTGAGTTTCATGAATATTTGTCATCTGCACATCACCAGCAAAAAATCCTTGGTTTGTCCTGTTCGTATTAAAATCTGTTTCCATCATACTTCAGGATTACTCTCTGAATTTCTGCTATGTTTTGAAATATCTGCACAGTTCATTTACAGGTATTTAAATGTTGTATGTTAGAAAAAACCGACATCCTACAGCTTTTACTTTCACACTACCTGTACCCTAGCAAGATTGTCAGATAGTTCACTTTATAAAATTAATCAAATTTGCAGTCAGAGAAAGAAAATACTGTTCTTTATGTTAAAAAGATAAGTCAAAAATGTTCAGAAGACATAGCCTGATATTTGACCTATGTCTTGAAATACATGGCAAATGTGACAAGATAAAAACAACATTGAAAGACATCTTTATTGCTCATTCACCTTCTGAACGCAGCATTTTTATTTTGTGGGTGCTGCTGCACCCACCCACACCCCTACTTCGAGAGCCTGCTATGCCGATTTAGCGTTCACACTGGCTCTAAGTTTTAAGCTGTCTCCTGAGACAACTGTCGCTGCAAGATCTATTGTTCTTTAAAAAAAATCTAAAAAGGGATTAGAGCCCACTTATTTATTTTCATTCGTGAGTGATGGTAGCTGGTTTTATTTTGCCAGTAGCCCAAGATGGACCACATGGCTTTCGGGGGGATTTTGGTTTCAGCTCTTTATCTTTGAGACACAAAAGCACAGAGACAGCAGTGGGAGCCCGCACATACACAAGACTCTCACATTTCTTCATGTTAAAGCCAGTATTACTGTTGAAGAGTTAACTAAATTCATTGGCACACTGCTGTACCATCCACAAATCCTGATCTGTTCCAGGCTTGTGCTTGTTCTTTTTGCTTTTACTTACAAGACAATATGAAACCATTAGAGTTGAAGCTTGAGCTTCAAGGGCTGCGCACAAACCATCAGCAGTAATCAAATTTACCTCTACCGACCACTGAGCCCTCAAGTCACCCTCATATCTATTTACCTCTTCCCACCCTTGACCCCTCAAGTCACCCTTATATCCCTTTATCTCTACCCACCCCTGAGCCCTTATCATCCTCACCTCCATTTACTTCTACACACCCCTGAACCCACAAGTCACCCTCACCTCCATTTACCGCTTCCCACCTAGGAACCTTCTATTCACCCTCATCCCCCTTTATCTCTACCCAACCCATAACTTTCAGTTCACCCTCATCACCCTTTGCCTCTACACTTGCCAGAACCCTTAGGTTACCCTCAACTCCATGTACCTTACCCACCCTGAAACCTCAAGTCACGCTCACCACCTGTTATCTCTACCCACCCCAAACCCTCAAATTACCCTCAATTCCCATTACCTCTATCCACCTGAACCCTCAGGTTACATTCACCTCCCTTTACCTCTACCCAACGCTAAACCCTATAATCACAGTTTTTAAAATAATATAAAAGTATGTCATTTAAAAAAAAAAACTTTGTGTGAAGTACTGCATGATAGAGGTACAAATACTTACCTGTGTAGTACTTATGTGCGTGGTAAAAACTGTATGGTAAAAAACACCCCACCTCTTCCTGAAACACTCTCCTGCATTCACTTTAGTGCCCTTAAATGTTGTGTCGTACCTGTCAGATGTTTTAGGTCTTTCAGTATTTTCTCCTAACCTTTGTTTCTTTGACAGTTTGTCTACCCCATTCCCCGCTCCCCCCCACACCTTATACTTTAGGCCTCTTTGACACAGCACATGCACTGTCGCTTGCAAGCCATTTTGTTGACTTACAGGGGGTTTAGAGCCCACCCATTGCTTATTCATGGTTGGCTTCATCGTCATTCTCATTTCCTTGCTTTTCTGGACAGTGAGTGCCAGTTTCACTTCCTCTCCCTGTGTTTTTCGCCTACCATGGCCCAATTACTGCTCTCTTTGCCCAGTGTCTTTCCACTTCTTGCTGCTTTCAGAGGTACTTTTTTCCCTTTTACTTGCATCCCTTCCTCCCTTGTTGCTTGCCCTGTACCTTAACCCTACTTTTGTGTTGTTGCTTTTGTGGAACTCTCCTGCCTCTCCCCTGTTGTTGCTTGCCATGTCTACCCACCTCCCACTCCGACTTCATTGCTTCCACCTTACCTTCCTGCAGAAAAAAACACCCCAAAGTCACACAAAATTATTTTAAGATGCTACAAAGATGCAGACAGTACTGTGCTTCCCACTCTGCATTGCCTTTTTGGCATCATCTTCATGTGAGGCAAACACTGTGAACTTCTACTCTGATGTAAGATAACTACAGCATTTTTCCAGTAAAGGCAGAGAATAACTCCATACTAAGAAAATTGATCACTGCCTCTCCCGGTTAGCACTGGCTGCGGCATAGCACTTTTTTCTCTAGGTTTCAGCCATGATGCACAGGAGCCTCCTGAAATTAACATAGAATGCCCTAACAGGCCACAAACAAGCCAGCTCAAACAGCAAGGAACTCTTCGCCATTGTGAAGGAATTCCCCAACCTCACAGCCATCGGAAAATACATCACCCCCTCCCAAGAACTGTGCGACATCCTATCAAACTTCTTCACAACAAGATCTCAGTTATCTAGGAAATCTTTGAACCCCAATCCTCCACCACAGACAGCATCGGCCTGCTCACACCCACGAACATAAACCCAGAACACCTGCTCACCCGTTGGAACCCCCTCACGACTCAAGCCACAATCTCCATTATGCCCTCCATGCATTGGGGAGCACCCAAGGATCCCTGTTCCCACCACGCTTTCAACCTCAGGAGCAGTACAATTGGTGACGAGCTCAACAAAGTTTTGAACACCTCCATCAGCATGGTCTCCTTTCCTGAGGACTGAAAACAAGCTGAAGTGAGGCCCTTATGAAAAAAAACATCCTGTGACCTGGCAGAACCAAAGAACTATCGGCTCATCTCCCTGCTCTCCTTTATGACAAAGGTCCTCGAAAAGCTATCAACCAGCAACTCACCAAAAACCTGGAACTCTACAACCTAGAACCCTCTCAGTCCAGATTCCGAGCCAACCACAGTCCCGATTGCAGCCACCGATTACATCAGAGCTCTCCTGGATCACAGTGAAATGGCTGCCTTCATCCTTCTGAGCCTGTCAGCTGCTTTTGACATAGTCTCCCACCAAATCCTGATCAACAGACTCCATCAAAAGGAGTCCAGCGAAATGCCCTCAAATGGATCTCTAAATACCTCACAGGAAGGACCCAGAGAATCCATCTCTCACTGTTCACCTCCGAACCCAAACAGATCATCTGTGGCATCTCCCAAAGATCGTCCCTCAGCCCCACCCTCTTCAACACATACAAAACCCGTCTGGCCAACACAGTCATGTTGTATGGACTGAACATCCTCTCCTATGCCTATGACAACAGCTCATCCTCTTGCTGTCAGAAGACCCCTCCAGTACCAGAGCCAACTTCCACAAATGTTTGATGAACTTCACCAACTGGTTGAAGAACAGCTGTCTCAAACTCAACATGGACAAGACAGAAGTCCTCATGATTGGGAACAATACCTCACAATGGAACGAAACATGGTGGCCTGCTGAACTCAGCACTTCCTCTACCCCGTCAGACCATGCCCACAACCTCGTCATCATCTTGGACAGCAAGCTGTCCACGAAGAAACAGGTAAATGCAGTCTCATCTGCCTGCTCCGCAAGATCATCATGTGGCTTCCAGACAGCACCAGAAGGAACGTCCTGCAGGCCCTCATCACCAGCAGGCTGGACTACGGGAACAGACTCTATGTAGAAATCACCGCACACCTCCTGAAGAGACTACAGACACCACAAAACTCAGCAGCCAGACTTGTCATAGACCTCAATAGAAGAACCCATATCACGACCCACCTCAAGAAGCTACACTGGCTCCCAAGCCAGAATGGATGCCAATTCAAGATGTTGACCCACGCATACAAAGCCCTAAACAACATAGGACCTGCATACACCAACAAGCATTTGACCTTCCACCAATCAACCTGACACCTACGATCAGCTTCCCCCTTTCTCGCAGACACCCTCTGGATCTGCTGAAGCAACAGCAGAGGACACCCCTTCTCACACCTGGTGGCCAGAGCCTGCAACGACCTTCATGTGCACCTCAGGACCGCCTCATCAATCCAGCACTTCAGGAAAGTCTCAATACGTGGCTGTTCAGATGAACAGTCCACCACGAAGCAGCTAGCATCTTTAGAGCCTTGAGACCCTCACAAATGATTTGCTGCACTTTAAAAATCCCTTGATTGATTTATTGAGCCTTGTAGCAGTTCACCATCTAAATGAAATTGACAAAGCAAATAGCCCTCCCATAGGCAAGACCTATTGGCTTTGCTAATGCCCATTTGGTTTCTGCGACTGCAGTCCCATCTATGAGCCTTTTCCCCACTCTGTGCTACTTTCTCATTTGGTAGCTAATGTTCTAAAACAACCTGCGCAGTTCTGTGAATCATCAACGCTAGTAATTTAAAATTCTTTGGAAATGGATGACATCATAAATCCAAAAGTCCGGAATCACAATTTTTAAATGATTGAAATATGATCCACAGGGAACTTACCCGTCAACTTGAAATGCTCTAAGACATTTTCATGACCAAGCCATGGAATTTTACCTCACACCATGATTTGTGTTAAGACAACATGTAAAAATAGGCTTCCAAGAGCTAGCAAAGCAGCATTTATGGAGCTGATCCTAGCTGAGCACTGCCACCACTGCAGCCCCTCCCCTCCCTTCCAGCCCAGCTTCCCTGAAGGGGTCCTGTGGGACATTAAACCAAGCAGCACAGGAAACAGAGTCTTGCGATTTCCGAGCTGCTGAGCCGCAGGAAGGCTGAATCTGCCTCATTGTTCTGCAGTGCTACTGATCTGCCTCCTCTGGGGGTAAAAGCTTCCTGCTTTTCCTGTGACACATTCTGTCCTGGCTCCTGACACCGAAGAGGAAGGACGAGAACTCAACCCCGAGATATTGGAGCGCTTTACATGAGCACCAGCTGTTTCTTTCTTTTGCTCTCTCGCTTTTTTTTGCAGTTTTATGTAGCACAAACTCGCCCCGAAGATTTTGGAGCACTTTGAATGAGCATCAGGTGTTTCTTTTTTTGCAGTTTTATATAATGCAAACTCGACCCGCAGATAAATGATGAAGTGCTTTACCCGAGCTTCAGTTGTTTCTTTTCTTATTTTTTTCAGTTTTATATAGCACGAACTCGACTCGAAGATATTGGGGCGCTTTACATGAGCACCCGCTGTTTCTATGTTCATTCATTTTTCATCCCTATATTTATCAGTGCGGGTAAAGGTCTGCCTTTCTCTCTGCCACCCCCCCCCCCCCCACCCCCAAACCCTGCCAGCTCCGGTGTTGGTGACAAACATTACAGGTGATAGCCTGCACCTCTGGCTCATCCCTTAATCCCATTGTTTACATCTCAGGAAAGGAAGGCTTGTTTTTCCCTCTCAATATCCCTCCTGAAGCCAAAACCGTCTCATTCACACCATCAGTGCCTGCCACTGCAGGTGGAGACCTGTCCTTTTCCCTCTCGGTATTACCCGGTGCCAACGAGTAACACTAGCATTGCCTGGCACTCATACCTCGGTGTCTGGATGTAAAGACATACATTCACTAACACCCACATCACCAAGTCCCGCGGTCCTTCCGTACACATCTCACTGCCGCTGGAGGTTAAGGGGCGTTCCTTTTCCTCTGATTTATGTATTTATTTGGCATATTTGTGAAATGTAAGCCTTAATAGTTACAGGGCAAGGCATAAGTCAAAAGAACTTCAACCCTGTAACTCAAGTTAGTTAAATGGGTATAGATATTACAAAATTGCATAGAAGAAATGTATAAGCCTAAAAAAACAAATCATGAAAGTAATGGCGAAAGAGGTGAAACTTTGTTTTTTTGGGACATTTTTTTGCAATTCTCAAGAATTCCAAGAGTGCTCTTGGAAACCTACGACAACTTGCTGTTTGCGCAGTTTCATAAATATTTATTCAGTTTCATAAATATTTTTGTATGCAGAATTGTACTTAAAATACAATCTGCACGTGCAAAGTAGACGCAAAAGTGAATTTGGAACTTTTTTTGTTTAAAAAATAGATAAAATATTTTTCCTTGTGGAGAAAATCCCTTCCTCTGGGGTCACTCCCTTCCTATTTCCACTCCGGAAGAGCACTTATCCCTGCCCTTGCCAGAAGGGAATCGGCATCTGTTTCTAGGGTGGGAAGTAGCGTGCAAATTGAGGACAAGTAAAGGACAAGTGTAGTTGTTGCCCAGGTGCACGGGCAGAGAAAGGGCCATTAAGAGTGTTTTATTTTCCGACTATCATGGAGCAGGTTTGTTCTGCATTGAACTACGCCCTCCCGAGATAAACAACATCGCCTTCAGATACCTTGGTTGTTACTGAACCAAAACAGGACGTTCAATGAAAGAAGAACAGGGGTGATGTGCTAAACAAATCTTCTAGCTCCTGCCAAATGCAGCGGGGTCCTTGAGCCACCACGTGTGCGTGGGAGGGTGAGTGTGTCAAGAAGTCAAAATATTTGTTCCAGGCCTTGCGCTTCAGCGGGTAAAGTTCAGCTCTGTCTCTTGCGTAGGAGACAATCACTGAAGATATAACTCTCACAGGCAATGTCTTGAATCAGCACCAGAGGAAAAGGCGAAGCTTGTCTTATTTCTTTTGGTGTTTTGAACCAGGCTGTTTCACATGCTGCAGTGTCTGGCTCACACAATTGGTGAGCCGACCTCTGCTGTCTGGTTGAGGAGCGGGGTGGACACAGCCTAGTCCCTGAATAGGCCTCCACAGTGCACAATTTGTGGAGATCCACTGAGAGATGCTAGGAAGTGGTCCCATTCTTGGCGAGAGTTGGCCCTAACGATTGTCACAAGGTGTTTAAAGGACTCCACATAGAGGCTTTTCTTTAAGGCCTTACTGAAGGTGGCAGACTGGGTCGGGCCTACAGGTGTATTCTGGGATATTCAACCTTGATGTGTTACTTCTGAGCTACTTTGGATTCAGTTTGTCTTGTGTGATAAGTTTGGAACTGCCTGACCTGAGGTATCATCTGATGACGTATTTTGCAGACCAGCTTCGCACATAATTAGGGTACATGTCTGTAGGCTTTGCTCTCAACTTTGAATTTGTTTCTTTTTTCCTTTGATTGCAATTTGTTTGTGACTCTTCAAATTTTTGAGTCTTTTTTTGGTGAGCGGCAGGATGTAGACCGTGTTACAATAAAGCAGATCATAGAGAATCATATTTCTTTATGTATCCTGAGCGTTATAAAACTTGCTGTTTCCTTTCTACTGCTGAGCTCTGCTGGGATGCTGGAAAATGAGAGCTGTGAATCAATCAAAACACTAAGAGCTTGAATTAAGAGTTTGGCCAACGGGTTACTGTTTGCATTATCACTAGTGCTATAGAATATAATCCATTTATAATACGGTGGATGGGATGACAGCCATGTTTGTTAGGGAGTAACCAATCAGTCAAACTCTAAATTAGACCCTTAGCTTTTTGTGCCTTTTCATTGAGTGTTGATCCTCCCCCTACCTTGACGACAAAAGGTAGCCTTCACTTAGTTGAATTTCTCACCACCAATATCTTAGTTTTGAGCCAATTAAAGCACTGGAGGTTCTGCCTTATGATGAAATAAATGTGCCTCAGGTGTTTGTTTTGATGTTCAAGGTGACAGACCAGCCATAGGTAGATATGTGGAACATCTGCATACATATGGTACTGTAAGACTTGTTATGAGATCCCTTGAGCCAAGGGCTGCGTGTAGATGCTCAACAAGTACAACAATAATGAGGAACCTGGTGTGACGCCATACAGCATTGTGTTGAGTCCTCATATGGAGGAGCAGATACTATCCTGCTGAGAGGTAGGAGCAGGTCCACCTCAGAGCTTCACCTGTAACCTTGAACACTTCCCCACTCTGTTCTACACTGCGGTAAATGGAATAGAATCAAGGCTACTGGTTGGTTTGAATCGAGGGAAGAGGCATCTTCACCGTCGTCAGAAGGCACTCATCAAGTTCTCACTGTTTAACTTCACTTTCCATTGCCTTATTAGGAAAAGTAAGGTTAGAAACAGGCCTACTTTTTGGTAGGTCTTTCGGGTTGCTCAATGATCTCAAACCCGGGAGTATGTTATTAGAGTACTGAAAAAAGATCCTTGAAAGGGGGATGTGTTCAGCACCTGTGAGTGAGCAAGTGATGGTGTATCCATGTGTTCGTTCGGCAATACTGTTGGGCATCATCTGGTTGGGAAGTCACAGTGTTTCATTTTCTCTTAAGAACAAATTACTTCAGGGCCGTTCATGGGTGTAACAATGACAAAAAAGCCTAGAGCAGTGACAGGAGTATGGGTGTGACCATTGCATAGCCAGGAGTATGCACAGTTTCTCCTCTGTGTATATTGATTGAAAATGATGATTGATTTACCCCATTCCCCACTAACTCCCCCCAATACCCCAATGTAACATCAGTGACTGTCACTGGGGGATATAGGGCCAGATGCACAACTGTTTTTAGCAGCCAGAAACAGAGATTCTGCCCGTTTGCAGATGCTAAAACAGCCTCTGGCATGTACAAACCCTATTTGTGAGTCGGTAACCTAATACTGACTCGCAAAATAGGGTTTTCAAGTCGCTATTAGGAAGGGGTGTGACAAGGGTGTCCCTTCCTAAAAGCGAGTCGCAGGGGGATGTATGATTGTTTTGGGAGCAGAATGCAGTCGCAAAACAGTCACAGTTTACTGCCTACTCCAAGTCGGTAGTAAGATAGTCCCAAACGCGACGGGGTCGCTGTGGGACCCCTTCACCTTTGTGAATGGTAGCAAAAATGTTTTTTAAGAGCAGGCAGTGGTTCCAAAAACCACTGCCTACCCGTAAAAAAATGAAACTGAAATGCTTCATTTTTTATTTTGAAACACATTAAAAAAAAAGTTGCTTCATTTAAAAGCAAAATACAGACATGGTGGTCTGCTGTCTCCAGCAGGCCGCCATCCCTGTGACATTGCCCATTCCTAATTTGTGGCAAATTGCGACCTGCCTCATGAATATTGATGAGGTAGGTCAATTGCGACCCCATTGAGAATCGCTAAATGTGTTACACCGCAGCGCTCGCTGCGGCCGCGGGCTCAGGTTGCCGCGGCGCGGCACGTTAATTTTGCCGCGGCCGACGCCCGGGCCGCGGTAGACGCCGAGGCAGACACCCAGGTCGCGGGGGTCGCCGCGGCTCCGGCGAGGGCCATAAAGGCTCCAGGGAGCCGGTCTGGGGGTCACGGCGCTCGCCGCTCCCCCTTTTTCAAGTTCTGCCTTAAAGGCAGACGCGGCAGAGCCTGAAACCCCGAGGGGGTTTCAGGCATGGCCGCACACAGCGCATTATGCGCTTAACATTTATTTCTCTTGCATGTATTCACCTGCCCACCACCACTTACCGATGTTCCTAGGACAAACCGAACCCTTACACTGGGGGTTCTTTATACTTGCCTTTTTTCTCTTCCCAGCATGCTTACCACTTCCTCTCTACCCAGCATGCATTGTCTAACACACATACCTAATTCATTACTCTTTTCTTTTCCCCAATCCAAGATGGCGGTGTTCTACTTCCTGTTTCCTGTTTCCTCTCCAAGGGTATTTAAGGGGATTCCAACTGCCTGTTCATTGCGTTGCAACACTCCTTGGTGATAGTCACGCTCCTATTTGATATCCTTCTGCGAATCCTGTCTGTTCCTGATTTGCTTTGTTTTCCTGCCTTCCTGAACTGCGGTCCTAATACCCTGGTGTCCTCCTTTTCGTTTCAGGGAGTTCCTGTGGAGGTTTTTTACCCTACTGGGGTTTTTCCTCTGGGACTCCTTCTGGAGGGCACGGACTGTAGTGGTTCGCTCATACCAAACAGCACCGTGGCTACCGGAAGGGGTCGCCCCTACCTCGGCCAGAGCAGAACCCGTCGGAACAAGGACCGTTCCCCTACGCCTCTCCGCTGCGAGGGTAAAACCGTTGAGAACCGCGACAGATTGCAACGCCCACAATTCCTGTTGCAGTCCGGAACTATGGATAACCCAGTGGTAAACACGGAACCTACTAACCAGGACCTACTGGCGACGATACAACAACAGGCTCAAGAACTCCAGCAATTACGTACTGAGAATACTGTTTATCGACAAACCTTTGCCTCCAGGACCACAGATGTCCCTGCAGTAGCCGTCTCTACACCTCGATTTTCCGGGGATCCCACCACATTAAAAGAATTCCTGGATGCCTTAACGGTGTACTTTGCCTTTCGCCCCTCGCAATTTGTACAAGATAAGACCAAGGTGGGGTATTTGATTAGTGCCTTATCAGGACCAGCCTTGGCCTGGGCCACACCTCTAGTAACCGGAAACGATCCCTGTCTATCTAATTATTCCACCTTTATCACTACTTTTAAACAGATGTTTGAACGCCCTGGACTCGAGGCGTCAGCAGAAGAGGCTCTTTGCGAAGTCCAACAAGGGAGTCAGGATGTATTACAATACATCACCCGTTTCAGACAATTAGCTGCAGAAACAACCTGGGTGGAACGTACCTTGGTGACACTCTTTCGTAGAGGTCTAAGAGAGGACATCAAAGATGAACTAGTACATTCTGCCAGGATAGAAAACCTCAAAGGGTTGATGGACCAAGCACTAACTATAGAGTATCGGTTAAATGAACGACGAATGGAGAAAAAGAAGAGTCGTTTGCCTTTTCACTCAGTACCATCTCGTCCCTTCGCCCATCGTTCCGAGGAAGCCCGCCCTGAATCCAAAGGGAATACCGAGGAAGAGCCCATGCAGATTGACACAGCTCGCGGACCTCTATCCGCCAGCGAAAGGGAACATAGACGAAGGAAGGGGCTTTGCCTATATTGTGGTGCAGCTGGTCACCTAATTCGCGCCTGCCCCATTCGTCCAACCAAGCCCTTGGGAAACGCCAACTCCCGTCCCCAGTAAGAAGGGTGAGGACGGGATATCGTGATATACCTTCTATTTGCTCTTCCAGGGAGGAAGGAACTGCTCTTTTTCTCTTACCAGTTATCCTCCATTTAACTGATGGCCGTGAAGCAAGAACTTTGGCTTTATTGGATTGCGGAGCCAGTGGCCTATATTTAGATGAAACCTGGGCCAAAGAACAACAAATAACACAAATACCCAAAGAAATACCAGAACAGGTACATACTGTTGATGGGTCACTCTTGGCCTCTGGACCGGTACAATACACCACCCCTACTTTCTGTTTACAGTTCGGTAAACATCAGGAAATTCTCTCGTTTGACTTAATCTCATCACCACACCATGTCATGATCCTGGGAATTCCATGGCTTACACGGCACAATCCTTACATCAACTGGGAAACAAAAACCATTTCGTTATCCTCCCATTTTTGTCAACACCATTGCTATCCGGCCGGGGATTATTGGTCCCCAAAAAGTCTCTCAACAGCACCTGCCCAGGTGGGAGGATCCATTAATGTTCTACAGGGAGTTCCCAGACAGTATCAGGACTATATCGATGTATTCCAGAAGCCAGAAAGACCTGAATTGCCACCCCACAGAGAATACGACTGTGCCATTTCTTTAGAGCCAGACACTGTAGTTCCTTTTGGGCGGATGTACTCCCTCACCGAACCAGAGAAACAAATTCTGAAGGAGTACCTAGATGAGAATCTACAAAGTGGGTTAATAACTCCCTCCTCTTCACCCGCCGGGGCTCCTCTTTTCTTTGTACCAAAGAAAACCAAAGACCTGCGTCCCTGTATCGACTTGAGAGGGTTAAACAGGATCACTATCAAAGACCGGTATCCGCTACCCCTCATCAAAGACATCTTAGAAGCAGTCAGAGGAGCCAAGAGGTTCACTAAACTGGATCTCCGAGGAGCCTATCATCTGCTAAGAGTCAGAGAAGGTGATGAGTGGAAGACCGCCTTTAGAACACCTTTTGGTCACTACGAATATAGAGTAATGCCCTTCGGACTCACTAATGCCCCGTCCATCTTTCAAAGATTCATGGATTCTATCTTTTCTGATCTTTTGCAACAAACAGTGGTAGTGTATCTTGACGATATCCTAATTTATTCGGTTCATCCAGAGGAACATTCCAAACACGTCCGCCAAGTCTTAGAAAGACTCCGACAACATCATTTGTTCTGTAAGCCTGAAAAATGCGAATTTGATCAGATAGAAGTGAAATATTTGGGATACTGTATAGACCAAACCGGAATTGCCATGGACTCAGACAAAGTACAGGCTATATTGAACTGGCCATCTCCTTCTTCCATCAAGGAGACTCAATGTTTTCTGGGACTAGCCAACTTCTACCGGCAGTTCATAGCAGACTTTGCCCAGAGAACCAGCTTCATTACTCAAACCCTCAAAAAGGAACACCTAAAGAAAGGTTTTTGTTGGACACCAGGCGCTGAGTCAGCTTTTCAGGACTTAAAGAAAGCCTTTAGTCAAGCCCCTATTCTTCGACACCCAGACACTAGCAAACAATTCATTGTTGTCACAGACGCCTCAGAAAGAGCCATTGGGGCTGCCTTGTTACAAAGACAAGACGATGATGACCTAGAACACCCTGTATTCTATCTATCCCACATTCTATCTGATTCTGAGCGAAACTATTCCGTGCTAGAACGCGAATTACTCGCCTTAAAGGTCGCGTGCACTGAATGGAGACACTTTTTGATGGGATCAAAGGAGCCCTTCAAAGCCCGGACCGATCATAGAAATCTACAGTGTTTAAGAAATTTCCAGTGCCAAAATAGCCGGCAAGCTCGATGGGCCTTCTTCTTCAGCCAGTATGATTTCTATATCACCTACATCCCTGGTTCTCAGAACATCCTGGCGGATGCCCTGTCCCGACGTTATCCTGGGTGCGGTGATTCCGCGGTTCAAAACTTATTCGACAACAATAAAATCATAGGGGTAGCACAGACCTTTTTAGATCAAGTTAAGTCTGAATATGCCCGTCTACACGAAACAGAACTAAAGAGGTTACGTCCACAGCTGCACATAGATCATGACTACTATTATCATGATAAGGCCCTGTTTTTAGCCACTAAAACAGTGCAAATCGAAGCCTTACACATGTGCCATGATTCTCCTATTGCGGGTCATCGAGGAGTGAAAGCGACTCAAGATCTTTTGCTTCGCTCTTTCTGGTGGCCAACTCTCAAGGCTGACACTGAGGCATATGTGTTATCCTGTCCTACATGTGCTCAAGCCAAGACACCCCGAACCAGACCTGTGGGCTTACTCCGCCCATTACCTGTTCCCCCAGGCCCATGGCTTACCATATCCACCGATTTTATGTGCGCCTTACCTTCCTCAATGGGAAACCACGTCATAATGGTAACTGTGGACTCCTTCACCAAGATGGCCCACTTCACGGCCTTGAGAAAGTTACCCACGGCAAAGGAGTTAAGTCAGGTCTTTACTCAAGAAATTTTCAGGCTACATGGGCTACCCCAAGTTATTATATCAGACAGAGGTCCCCAATATATCTCCCGTTTCTGGAACCAATTCTGCAAGATCTTGGGGATCCAGGTGGCCTTGTCATCCGGGTTCCACCCTCAAACCAATGGACAAACAGAACGACTCAATCAGGGTCTCGAGCAGTACTTACGTAGCTTCTGTAACGCTACACAAAGTAATTGGGCTCCCTACTTACCGCTTGCCGAATTCTCCTATAATAACTCTCTACACAGTGCCTCTAAAGTCTCTCCTTTCTATGGCTCCTATGGTTTCCATCCCAGGGCCTTCCCAACTCCCCTGAGAGACAACTCCAACCTTCCCGCCATCTCCTCTTTCGTTCGACAGCTACGGGGTATACAGCGAATTATCCATTCTAACCTTGTGTCCACCAAGTCCCGCATGAAGACAATAGCAGATAGGAGACGCTGTGCGGCTCCTCTATATCAAGTCCATGATAAGGTCTGGCTCTCCTCTAGATTCCTACCTCTCCGACTCACCCAAAACAAATTCAAGCCCCGCTTTTATGGTCCCTTTCTCATTCTCAAGAAGATCAACCCAGTGTCCATGCGTCTTCGCCTACCTCGGACATGGAAGATCCACCCAGTATTCCATGTCTCGCAACTGAAACCTTACCGTCCTGATCTCTTTCATAGGTAGTTGCCCTGTCCCCCTCCTTTGTTGGTTGACAATGTGCCTGAATACGAAGTGCAGGAGGTCTGTGACTCTCGATTTTTCCATGGGCGCCTCCAATACCTTATTCATTGGAAGGGGTACCCTTTGAGTGAGTGTTCCTGGGAGGATGCCTCTTCAGTCCATGCTCCTCTTTTAATCCGCCGCTTTTTTCGGCTCTTCCCTCACAAACCCGGGGCCTCGGGGAGGGGGCATACTGTTACACCGCAGCGCTCGCTGCGGCCGCGGGCTCAGGTTGCCGCGGCGCGGCACGTTAATTTTGCCGCGGCCGACGCCCGGGCCGCGGTAGACGCCGAGGCAGACACCCAGGTCGCGGGGGTCGCCGCGGCTCCGGCGAGGGCCATAAAGGCTCCTGGGAGCCGGTCTGGGGGTCACGGCGCTCGCCGCTCCCCCTTTTTCAAGTTCTGCCTTAAAGGCAGACGCGGCAGAGCCTGAAACCCCGAGGGGGTTTCAGGCATGGCCGCACACAGCGCATTATGCGCTTAACATTTATTTCTCTTGCATGTATTCACCTGCCCACCACCACTTACCGATGTTCCTAGGACAAACCGAACCCTTACACTGGGGGTTCTTTATACTTGCCTTTTTTCTCTTCCCAGCATGCTTACCACTTCCTCTCTACCCAGCATGCATTGTCTAACACACATACCTAATTCATTACTCTTTTCTTTTCCCCAATCCAAGATGGCGGTGTTCTACTTCCTGTTTCCTGTTTCCTCTCCAGGGGTATTTAAGGGGATTCCAACTGCCTGTTCATTGCGTTGCAACACTCCTTGGTGATAGTCACGCTCCTATTTGATATCCTTCTGCGAATCCTGTCTGTTCCTGATTTGCTTTGTTTTCCTGCCTTCCTGAACTGCGGTCCTAATACCCTGGTGTCCTCCTTTTCGTTTCAGGGAGTTCCTGTGGAGGTTTTTTACCCTACTGGGGTTTTTCCTCTGGGACTCCTTCTGGAGGGCACGGACTGTAGTGGTTCGCTCATACCAAACAGCACCGTGGCTACCGGAAGGGGTCGCCCCTACCTCGGCCAGAGCAGAACCCGTCGGAACAAGGACCGTTCCCCTACGCCTCTCAGCTGCGAGGGTAAGACCGTTGAGAACCGCGACAAAATGTGTCTGTGACACATTAGTACATTTCCTTTTGCGAGTCGCAAATCGCGAGTCGCAAAAATTCGCAATTTGTGAGTCGCAAAAGGAAATGATCAAATATCTGGCCCATAGTGCTTTCTTTTAATCTGTTCATCCAGTCCCAGTGGATGTCTGTGGAGCTAAATTCCAAGGCAATCTCTGTCAAATGGTTCAGCCTGATATCGTGTCTGTCAGATGAAGTGAATTCCTCTGTCTCTTTGACTTCTCATTCCAATGTTTCCCCTTCTTACTTTCCACACCTACCCAGGACTTTAAATCATTCCAAGAAGAAAGCTGACCTGTCTTGGGCTTCTCATTCAGGCCATGTACCTACCCTTTGGTATGAAAGGCTGTATCTTGGACCCCACCCCCATGAAATACCAACATTTGTGATTGGGAGGCCAGTACCTAACCTAGCTCATGTTGTATCCATACTTCGTAACATTTTATGCTTATTTATTTTATTTTTAAGGGCTTCTGTAGCCTGGGCAATAGCCAAGAAGATGTTATTTTGTTTTATAGTAACAACATGGAAAATAAGCACTGGAAAAGGTAACAGATCTGGCATTGGCAAGGCTTGTTTTTTTCTTTTATGATTTTTTAAAAACTTTCTTATTGGAGTAGCTGCTGGAGATCCTTCAATGGCAGAACAATTAAATATTTATTGGGTCTAAAAAAGCAAACATTGCATTAGTAGTTCCTGACACTAAAGGGAACCACTTCTGTGTATGCAACAACAGAATGACATTTGTCTCATGCATCATGCTGTAGTGGGTGGAAAAAAAATTGAATACCTCAATATCTGTCCGATGGATGAAAAGGGCTGTAAAAATTCCAATAAGGATAATATACATATCAATTTATTAAACTCAAAAGGTCTTGGCTAACGCCAAATCAAAAGTTACATTTCTAAATATTTATAGTGATCCTATAAAGGTACATTTCAGAACCCCTTTCAGAGGGCCACATGGCAAGCAGGGGGTTAATGGGCCCAGCTGCAGGGGTTGAGGCCTTTTAGTCCTGATGTCATAGGGCCCGACCTACTATGGATCCTGAGCAAGTGAGCCAGGTACCCCTTCAGCACTTGGCTCTTAGGAATAGCGTGGTCCAAGCAGTCCAAGGCTCTTTCAGGGGCGAGAGGTAGATACAGGGGGCCAACACAGACTCACAACTCAAAATACTCACAGCAGCAGCAATAAATTATTGTCCTGCCATATGCTCACTTTTATGAAAACGTGAAGTATTTTATTTTACCGCTGCTAACACAAAGGTAAATATGACATTCACACAAAACTACACAGTCTCCCTGAGGTCAGGCCTCTAGGTTTTTGTAGACAGCTGCTTGTGTCCCACTCCCTGGTCGCTCCAGCGACAGTGGTTATTCTCCATTCACTTTAGGTAAAATCCAGGGTTAGCGCCACTAGTAGTCTGAGTCTCAAGTGTCCACCTCAACTCTATGGCAAAGTCAAAGTGCTATCTAGGAAGCAAGTTCCCCCGGGGCCAAGTTGGCCCAAATTCAGTCTTACTGGTAACTGCAGGATTCATGCATCCGGAATTCCTGAGCACACCCATTCTGCAGGTGCCAGAGTGGTAGCAGCTGGTTCAGATGAGTTGATTGCACGTGGCCAAGGCTGGCAGCACTCTGCAAACCACAAGTTACTCACATGCAGTCGTGCTCCCACAGGACCCAGAGGTTCCTTGTGGTTCCTCTTGGCAAGGTAAGTCCCTTGTCTCATTGTAGGTGAGTGGGGGATCCTATGATGGCCTCACTCTGCTGGTGACACTTACGGTCAGGCCACACTTCGTGGTAGTTTGGGTGGCCCCCTCTGCCATATGGGGTCACCACACTTGTCCTACAGATGGGCTCTGGCCCGATTGGCATAGCAATATTCAGGGCTCACTTCATGGCAACCCTCCCCTGACATCGGAGGTTCACTGACTTCTTCCAACACACAGGAAACATCCTGAACGCTGAAGTAGCCGTTCCTCACACTTCACACAGGGAATTCACTTGAAAAGAGTCCCCACTGGACATCGTTCCCTCCAACGCTCTCCACTTCCACATAGGGTGCTCTGGTGATCCAGGCTTCTGAGCAAGCGGTCTTGAATTTCCCTGGTGATAACCCTTCACCCAACAGGGAGACTAGCAGGTCGTGGCCCCCACTCCTGAGCAGAGGTCTTGCAGGGCTTCTCCTCTTCACACAGCCCGACTGTCTGCTAGACATTGACAATTTTTGAGGTCTTCATCTCAGGAGAGAAGGTGGGAGACATAGGAAGATTGGGCCCAGCTGACAATGTGCCCAAGCCCCTTCCTTGTGACCTCTCTGAATCAAAGAGCACCCATTTGAAGTGTACAGTGGAAGCCTGCCTTCCATCTCTCCAGTGTGTCCCTCCCATCTTACAGGAATGGAGCAATACACAAACCTGTGTGGGGGATTCCTTTACCACCGCTCTGTTTTACTATGCAGGCCTGTATCTCCCAAAATGGAAGACATTGTCTTCCATGTATTGTGCCTTTCACAAGCACATGTACCCCAGCACATGCTTTTAACACACACACACACAGCACTGTATACTCCATGTACTATACCACTCACAGGCACACATCCACCATGCACACACCACACAGTATTGCATTATCCCTGTGTTGCACCACAAAAACACTCTTGAGTTGAGCAGCACTTCACAACAACCCTATGTAGGCCAAGGGTTGAGCTGAGCATATAGCAGTGGAACTTGGAATGAGTGATCCAGTGGGTTCACTCCAGTGACACGGTTTAACAAAGCCCTGTTCATTTCTACTGGTCACAACATGGTATGACGCCACCTCTGCACTTGTGCTGCTTAACTCCTGGTAAAGGAAGTAGCCTTTCACCACTATTAGGGTATCGCTATGAGCGCCCATCCCAGTCTAACAAGACTGTAGTCCATGAGACACGCCTATGCCATGGCACACATGCATGAGCCATGCTTGCCTATGACAACAAAACAGCATTAAAGATCCAGACATCAGTACAGTTAGGGCACTCAGGGCAGATGTGCACATCCATTACCATGCAACAAACAAATTCATCCCTGTGAGTATCCAGAAGTGGGTACATATTTTCAATGCACCAGAAAAGAAATGCTCTTTTGCAATTTCACAGTTAGAGTGGTTGTGTGACCAAATTTCAATATAATACTATTACGTATAGTTATGCAGGGTATCTGCCCCTATCTTAGTGGTTGCGACAGCTGGTTCATAGCAATGGCAAAATGCAGTGTTTGGTTACATAAGTTCTGGGGTAAAGCCATTCAAATGCAATTGATCCTGTAGGTTTATTAAGCATGTGAGCCTAACAATGACCCCTTCTTGTCAGGCTGTTACTATGTTTTGCATGATGCACTGGGATCCTTTCCACATTCGCACTCACTGTGTTTTTTATCATGAAGAGCAAACCCCACTGTACACTAAGAGAACATTTCAATAACAATATAACAACTAAGCTCACTCATAATATTATAATAACAGTGATAAAACTTAGTTATTTAGGGCATGAATCACAGTCAGTGGTTGAAGTGGGGAATCTGAGAGCATGACTTGCCCATACTTTTTGAATTTTAGAGAAACAGTTCCCATAGTTTTTGTGAAAACACAGTCATCCTGGGACGGTTAATTCTGACAGCTAAAATGGTTCATTTGAAGTGTAAGGCAGGGTGTCTCTTGTGCTGTGAAACTGAGGAAAGGGCAGATAACTAAACAAGTAAAGAGCCTTCTAGTCAGGGTGCCTGCTTGCCTGGAAGAAATGTAAATGTGCACAACTAGTCACTCTGCAAATATAAGAGGTGCTTTAAAGACGGTATTGGCTTTAATTGATTGAATCACTTTTATTTATTTTTATTTCACATTTATTCTTTTTGAAAGGTATTGTAAGCGAGCTACCAGCTAAGCTATGAAGTGCGTGCTTTTTAAAAAATGGCACACGTTCGGCCTGGATATTACAAAAATCTTCAGTTTGGAAACACTTTTTTATCTTAAACCTTTTTGCGCATTTTAAGCAGCCCATCTTGTACTGTGTGTAATGCAAGTTTAAAATAATGGCTTACATGTTCACAGTGCTTTCTCTCACAGACTGGTACCTCGTAGCACAAAAACCATACGAGCCACTATTCCTCGCTGCACCAACCAGGATTCATTTCTGTGGCTCTCTGGTGCGGTGCAGTAAACAATAGAGGTTCCATTAAGTAGGATAGTGCATTTCCCACAGAGTAACATAATTTGCATTTAATTTCCATTTATGCTGTTTGATATTTTAGATGTGGTTACCTGCAGGTAAATTCACAGTTCCCATACTTATTTTTTAACGAACTTCAACCACTGCTAGCAGTGCTACATATTAGCAGGAGCAGGGCATAATAAACATGTTCAGCACAAAGACCCCCACAAGCCTGTCACTGCCTCTACCCTCCACGCTTCTGTTTATTAAACCCAAGTGTGAGTTAAGTGGGCGGTTCCACCAGTGTTGTGGTTTTTGGGTGGGGCTCACGTTCTGTTCAGGGCCACATGGATGCACGAGATTAGAGTCTTTTGACGTCATTATGTTAGATTAGTTGTTCCTCAGAGCCTGCAGTGCAGGTCCTTGGGCGGTGGCATTGATTGGCAGATGGATTAGTGACGGTCTCGTGCTAACGTGTGTCAACTACAGCCAGCAGTGAAGTCATGCAAAAAGTATGGGAACTGTGATCCTGAGTGTAATGAGGGCAGGGTCAGCGAATGTGGGGGCAGGGTAAAAATGAGGCTAAAAAGTACAAAATATTCTGTAATTATTTTGTTACTCTTTGCACCTTAAGGTAACTGCATAAACAATAACACACTCCATGGAAGAAAACTGAATCCAAATTAAACTAATTCGTGAGAAATACACACCTTTTTATCCTCCATGATGCGGGGACCATTTTTTAAACTTTATTTGTGACTGCCACACATACTTCTTCAAATCCAAGGACATACTGCATTCTGCTGGGAGAGTGTGGGGGAAGCAAGCACTGTGTACATTGTAACAGTATGAACAGTGTACCACTAGCACCTCCGAAGCATATGAAGGCAAAGTGCTCTTAGGGCATCTCAGAAGTTAAGAAGCATCGTCTCATTTATTTCTATCATTTTCCAACATTTATTTCTATCAGATATTTTTTTATCTGACAAGAACGAGGCATGTACGGTTATTTACCAATACAGTTTTGTTGAAAACGAAGGCGTACAAAGAAAGCCTAGAATTACAAAACAAAATGCTGCCTATTAACTGATATTGAACACATTACGAATTAAACTTACTGATGCCTATACCACAGAATAATAAATACAAGCCCTTGTATTTTTAGAGTAAATATATATTGTTTGTAATATCCCTAGTGCATTTCCCTTTTTCTTCGTTCTCCAGAACCACATAATACTGTGATGTACTTTTTTTTGTTTCTCTAAACCTGTCTTAGCATGGTACCATCTCACAAACCAGCTTCCTCTCTCAATCGGTAGTCTAACCCTTACCAGGAACAGGTTACCCCTCCCCCTTTTCAACCCTTACAAGTAGCAGGGCCCCTCTTCACTCTCCAACCCTTACTACTAGCAGTCTTCCTCCCCTCTTTAAACTTTACCTGTAGGAGGCTCCCTCTCACTTCTTCAACCATTACTAGTATCAGACTCCCTCCCCATACTTCCACACTTACCCTTGCAAGCTCCCCACTCGCTACCCCTCTTCAAGCTCATTAATAGAAGGCCCCTTACCCATTCTTCAGCCTTTACCAGCAGCAAGCTCCCTCTCACCTCTTCAGTCCTTAATGGTAGCAGGCACTTGGTCCCCTCTTCAATCCTTACAAGCATCAGTCTCCCTTCTTCCTCTTCAACCCTTGCCATAGCAAGCTCCCAGGCTCTATCCCTCTCTTCAAGCTTACCAGCAGCAGGCACCCTCTTCTCTCTTCAACCCTTACCAGTAGCAGGCACCCTCTTCTCTCTTCAACCCTTACCAGCAGCAGGCACCCTGTTCTCTCTTAAACCCTTACCAGTAGCAGGCACCCTCTTCTCTCTTCTAGCCTTACCAGTAGCAGGCACTCTCTTTACTCTTCAACCATTACTTGTAGCAAGACTCCTCCTCCCTCGTCAACCCATACAAGTAGCAGGCTTCATCTTCTCCTTTTTAACCCTTATCAGTAGTGTGCTTTGTCTCCCCCTCTTCAATGCTTCCAAGCAGCACAGCAGGCTTTCTCCCCCCTCTACACTCTTAACAGGAGAAGGCTGTCTCTCCCTCCTTTCAACCCTTCCACGTAGAGGGGTTCATCTCCCTCTCTTCTACCCTTACAAGTAACAGGCTTCCTCCCAGACATCACTCCTTACCAGCTGCCTGCTACTCAATGCTACTGGGTTGCAGAACTTCAATCCCTAGATTCATACCAGTGAAGCATCACCTGGAAAAGGAAGCTTATATACAAATATGTGAATGGAAACTCTAAATATTGCATTAAATTCTTCCACTGTTTTATTAGTATTATGAACTGTGGGAAAGGTTCACAACCTTCTTAATAGTTGTAATCTGATATAGAGTGAGCCATAGCACCATAAATTTAAATTTGCCAATAAACGGTAAATGTTGCATCCTAGCTTTGGGCGCCATGACTATCCTACATAGAAAGTAGCGAATGATGGATGTTCCACTGACAGAAACTTCTCCAGCTCTGCCACATGCACCACCAGCGTGAGGGGGTTACGCCTCCAAAAACGGCCTCTATTCTATTGTCCGACCAAGAGTCCATGGTCCATCGGTAGCTGAGTTGTCTATGTGAAAGTGTGCATGGCAAGGTTGCCAAACATTGGCCGTTTGGTATGTACAGCATTCTTAGCACGATGGGAATCACGCCCATGTTGTTAAATAGACTAGATATGTGGGTACTGAAAGTGAACCACCTAGTTAAGCAGCCTTGATGGACAGCAAAGCATTTTGCAACCTAATTAACTCTTACCATGGCAGAAAGAGTCATTAGGTGAGAACATTATAAGCATGGCCCATTTTCTACCACTGCATTTGTATGCCATTCTGGCAGATGGAGTTCACCAGCAAAACTGTAAGTGAGACCGTTAAGCGGTTTGAGCCCTAACACACATGAACGTAATTTATGGGTCGCCAGGGGTCGCAACGTCGACCCCAGGTTTGCCCTTTGCGACCCCCGGCACTGCCTGTGCGACTCCTGACCTCCGAGGTGGCAAATTCAGTGCCAGGGACACAGAAGCAGCTCGTCCTTATTATGGACGTCAGTTGGGGACCCACTCTCTTTGTTTTCTGTCAATTTGGTATTACACTAATAGTGAATAATAATATATTTTTCACCATTAGTGTAATAAAAATGTAGTACAATGAGCTGGAATATGCCCTTCCATGCTAGCTGAGGTACACAGAAAATGCTTTTAAATGTATGTGCCTTCTTGTGGGTGAGTGTGTTTATGTGAGAGAGTGGATGCGAGAGTGAATGTGTGTGTATGTGTAAGCATGTGTGTGAGAGTGAAAGTGAGGGTCAAGGGGTGTGTAATGTCACTCGCTACCCCTGGCATTTCGGTGAATTGACATCCATGCTAAGACAGTTGATTAAATTGCTTATATGTGCCAAATTGCTTCTTTTCCTCATTGATTTTTCCATTTTTGCATTCATTATACTTAGTTTTATTTTCTCCATTTTTTTCTTCATTGTAACATAATCAGTAGTCTATTGTTTATTTTACGGGATACCAATAATATGAAATATCTGCATCAAGGGCATGTAGGAAAACATTCTCTAAGTAATAGTAATTACATTTGAATTGAAATCATTTTCATTGAACATAAGATATTATGGCCCTCATTCTGACCCTGGCGGTCGGTGATAAAGCGGCGGCCAAGCCGCCAACAGGCCGGCGGTCTAAAATATGCAATTCTGACCCTGGCGGGAACCGCCAACACAGCCCGCCAACTTAACACTCCGCCCGCCACAGCGGTACAAACAAACAGCGCGGCGGTTCCCGCCAACAGCCAGGCGGCAGACAATGTACCGCCCACCCTATTACGACCCACCAATCTGCCACCTTTTCCGGGGCGGGAGCACCGCCGATAAGAACACGGCGGAAACAGACTACGAACGGGAAAACGCTCACCTCTACGCACTCCACGCGAGATTTCGGCAGCATGGAACCAGAGTTGCAGGTCATCCCCGCACTCCTATTCCTGCTCATATACCAGGAGCACGCCCGGCGGCGCGGAAGACATCGGTGAGTACTGCACCTACGACACAGGGGAGGGAAAAGATTACCGGCACACACCCACCCACCCACACCCACTACAACACACACATCAATGCATTCCCACAGATCACTGTCACAACCCACAAACCACCCCCCTCCGAAATAATGCAAAGACCAAAAGAAGAGATCATAAACGGGCAGATATATTGAAATATGGACACCAGTAATCCCAATAAATAAATAAACTATATACAAAATATATACAGCTACTAAATGTAGTCCAACCACTGTCCGTGGATCACAGGGTTCCTGTGCAAAGGGGCAAGGCCCAGTCCCACGACAAGAACTCCACGGAGAGAACACTGCAGGGGCATCAGAAAGAAAATCGGACAGGCATCTCAGGGGGAAGGGAAGGGGGGGCACCTCAGCCACTTGAGTACACGACGCCAGATCCACGAGGGGACTCCATGACCACTGGGCCATCCTGGGGAGAGCAAAGCCACAGTCCAAACAGTCCATACAGTGGGTGGCCTGCCCACTGGGCCATCCTGGGGAGAGCAAAGCCACAGTCCATACAGTCCATACAGTGGGTGGCCTGCCCACTGGGCCATCCTGGGGAGAGCAAAGACACAGTCCAAACAGTCCATACAGTGGGTGGCCTGCCCACTGGGCCATCCTGGGGAGAGCAAAGCCACAGTCCATACAGTCCATACAGTGGGTGGCCTGCCCACTGGGCCATCCTGGGGAGAGCAAACCAACAGTCCAAACAGTCCATACAGTGGGTGGCCTGCCCACTGGGCCATCCTGGGGAGAGCAAAGCCACAGTCCAAACAGTCCATACAGTGGGTGGCCTGCCCACTGGGCCATCCTGGGGAGAGCAAACCAACAGTCCAAACAGTCCATACAGTGGGTGGCCTGCCCACTGGGCCATCCTGGGGAGAGCAAAGCCACAGTCCAAACAGTCCATAACAGACCCCACTGCCACTGGAGGAGGCAAGTTGGCCAGAGGACATCCTGCAGCCCTGCCCGAGATAGATCCTGCCCTGCCACGTCTGCCAAAGGGCCAGCGGTTCTTGCCTTGAAGGGCCCAGTTCAGCGGTTCTTGAGACGGCGGGGCCCAGCGGAGCGGTGCTTGAGACGGCGGGGCCCAGGTCAGCGCTACTTGCCTTGAAGGGCCCAGTTCAGCGGTTCTTGAGACGGCGGGGCCCAGTTCAGCGGTTCTTGAGACGGCGGGCCCAGGTCAGCGCTACTTGCCTTGAAGGGCCCAGTTCAGCGGTTCTTGAGACGGCGGGGCCCAGTTCAGCGGTTCTTGAGACGGTGGGGCCCAGGTCAGCGCTACTTGCCTTGAAGGGCCCAGTTCAGCGGTTCTTGAGACGGCGGGGCCCAGTTCAGCGGTTCTTGAGACGGTGGGGCCCAGGTCAGCGCTACTTGCCTTGAAGGGCCCAGTTCAGCGGTTCTTGAGACGGCGGGGCCCAGCGGAGCGGTGCTTGAGACGGCGGGGCCCAGTTCAGCGGTTCTTGAGACGGCGGGCCCAGTTCAGCGCTACTTGCCTTGAAGGGCCCAGTTCAGCGGTTCTTGAGATGGCGGGGCCCAGTTCAGCGGTTCTTGAGACGGTGGGGCCCAGGTCAGCGCTACTTGCCTTGAAGGGCCCAGTTCAGCGGTTCTTGAGACGGCGGGGCCCAGTTCAGCGGTTCTTGAGACGGTGGGGCCCAGGTCAGCGCTACTTGCCTTGAAGGGCCCAGTTCAGCGGTTCTTGAGACGGCGGGGCCCAGTTCAGCGGTTCTTGAGACGGTGGGGCCCAGGTCAGCGCTACTTGCCTTGAAGGGCCCAGTTCAGCGGTTCTTGAGACGGCGG
This sequence comes from Pleurodeles waltl, assembly GCF_031143425.1. Taxonomy (NCBI): domain Eukaryota; kingdom Metazoa; phylum Chordata; class Amphibia; order Caudata; family Salamandridae; genus Pleurodeles; species Pleurodeles waltl. The sequence goes on from NC_090446.1 coordinate 911,772,647, forward strand.
GGCCCAGCGGAGCGGTGCTTGAGACGGCGGGGCCCAGTTCAGCGGTTCTTGAGATGGCGGGCCCAGGTCAGCGCTACTTGCCTTGAAGGGCCCAGTTCAGCGTTTCTTGAGACGGTGGGGCCCAGGTCAGCGCTACTTGCCTTGAAGGGCCCAGTTCAGCGGTTCTTGAGACGGCGGGGCCCAGTTCAGCGGTTCTTGAGACGGTGGGGCCCAGGTCAGCGCTACTTGCCTTGAAGGGCCCAGTTCAGCGGTTCTTGAGACGGCGGGGCCCAGCGGAGCGGTGCTTGAGACGGCGGGGCCCAGTTCAGCGGTTCTTGAGACGGCGGGCCCAGTTCAGCGGTCCTTGCCTTGAAGGGCCCAGTTCAGCGGTTCTTGAGACGGCGGGGCCCAGTTCAGCGGTTCTTGAGACGGTGGGGCCCAGGTCAGCGCTACTTGCCTTGAAGGGCCCAGTTCAGCGGTTCTTGAGACGGCGGGGCCCAGCGGAGCGGTGCTTGAGACGGCGGGGCCCAGGTCAGCGCTACTTGCCTTGAAGGGCCCAGTTCAGCGGTTCTTGAGACGGCGGGGCCCAGCGGAGCGGTGCTTGAGACGGCGGGGCCCAGTTCAGCGGTTCTTGAGACGGCGGGCCCAGTTCAGCGGTCCTTGCCTTGAAGGGCCCAGTTCAGCGGTTCTTGAGACGGCGGGGCCCAGCGGAGCGGTGCTTGAGACGGCGGGGCCCAGTTCAGCGGTTCTTGAGACGGCGGGCCCAGTTCAGCGCTACTTGCCTTGAAGGGCCCAGTTCAGCGGTGCTTGAGACGGCGGGGCCCAGTTCAGCGGTTCTTGAGACGGCGGGCCCAGTTCAGCGGTCCTTGCCTTGAAGGGCCCAGTTCAGCGGTTATTGAGACGGCGGGGCCCAGTTCAGCGGTTCTTGAGACGGTGGGGCCCAGGTCAGCGCTACTTGCCTTGAAGGGCCCAGTTCAGCGGTTCTTGAGACGGCGGGGCCCAGCGGAGCGGTGCTTGAGACGGCGGGGCCCAGTTCAGCGGTTCTTGAGACGGCGGGCCCAGTTCAGCGGTCCTTGCCTTGAAGGGCCCAGTTCAGCGGTTCTTGAGACGGCGGGGCCCAGTTCAGCGGTTCTTGAGACGGTGGGGCCCAGGTCAGCGCTACTTGCCTTGAAGGGCCCAGTTCAGCGGTTCTTGAGACGGCGGGGCCCAGTTCAGCGGTTCTTGAGACGGCGGGCCCAGTTCAGCGGTCCTTGCCTTGAAGGGCCCAGTTCAGCGGTTCTTGAGACGGCGGCCGGTCTATGGCCAACTGCTAATTGCCTGGTGGTGCCCTCCTGGGCAGCGGGGATGGTGCTCCTTCACTGCCCACCTGGGCTGTGGGTGGTGGGGCCCTCCTGGCCAGCTGGGCTGGGTCCTCCCTGGGCAGCGGCTATGGGGGTGGTGGGCTCTCCCGGGGCAGCTGTGCCGGTTCCTCCCGGGGCAGCGGCTATGGGGGTTGTGGGCTCCTCCTGGGCAGCAGGCCTGCTGCCTGACCTCTCCGACTTGCTGCCCTTGCCCTCCTTAGTCGTGGGCCTGTGTCCCTTTCCTCCCTTTGGAGCTGTGGCTGGTGACTGTCTCTGGGTGGTGTCCGGGGGGGATGTAGAAGGCGGGCTCCTGCGGCGCCCCTTCCGCCTTCTGCTCCTCTTCCCAGGGGGTGGGCTGGCTGTCCCCTTGCTGCTGGGCGAATATCCAGACATGCGGGCTGGCGGGCTCCAATACCCCTGCACCCTTGTCAAGGGGGCTGCAGGGCTGGTGGTGGCTGAGGTGCTCTTCTTACCCCGACGAGAAGGAGGGGGGGGCTCAGGGTCAGGAAAGAAGTTAGTAGTGGCGAGGAAGAGCTTCTTGGGACAATGGAGAGTGGTAGGTACAGTGGGAATGGGAGTGGAGGGAGAGGATGTGGTTGTAGGTGAGTCACGTTTGCTGTCTTTGGGTGCAGGTGCAGGAGGGATAGGCTGTCGTGAGGTGGATGGCTGTTGGGTGGGTGGGTGGCTGCGTTTGTGTGGTGTGGAAGAGGGGGTGACAGACACAGTGGGAGAGGACACAGGGGACGTGTAAATGGCAGTGGGGGTGGTGACTGCACGTGTGCGGACTGGAGTGGAGGGTGTGCTGGTGATGGAAACACTGGCTGATGGTGAGGTGAATGGAGGTGTGAGTGTAGACGTCACAGGGAGGGAGGAGGGAGACGAGGAGGTGGGGGTCACAGAGGTGGTAGTGACTGTTGGCATGTCTGCATCGGAATGTTGCGTGTGTGAATGTCTGCGTGATCTGTGGTGCTTATGTTTGGATGAGCTTCTCTTGGGTGTTGAGGTGTGTGCAGGCTGGTCTGATGGTGTGGGTGGGACAGGCAGAGGAACAGGAGACTGGGAGGAGGGAGTTAGTAGAGGCAGGCAGGAGACAGGGACAATGGCTGCCGTCAGTGCTGAGGCCAGAGCCTGGAACGATCGCTGATGGGCAGCCTGACCCGAATAAATGCCCTCCAGGTACGCATTGCTGCGATGAACCTCCCTCTCCACCCCCTGGATGGCATTCAAAAGGGTAGTCTGCCCAACAATGAGCGTTCGGAGGAGGTCAATGACCTCCTCACTGAGGGCAGCGGGGGTAACAGGGGCAGGGCCTGAGGTGCCTGGGGCGAAGGAGATGCCCGGCTTCCTGGCAGAGCGGGCACGGGGCGAACGCTGAGGGGCTGCTGGGAGGGCGGAGATGGTGCGCTGGGTGGCGGCTGTACCTGTAATGGCGGGGGCACGGATGGTGCCACCCCCGCAAGGGAGCCCCCTTCCGAGGACGTGTCCGTGTCGCTGCAGGCTCCAGTCGTCCCCGTCGTGGAGCTCCCCTCGCCCTCCGTCTCACTGGTCCAGTCTGACTCTGTGGCATGGCCCTCCTGGGCCATGTGAGATGCAGCTCCCTCCTGCCCCGATGCCACTTCTCCTCCGCCTGATGATGCTGATGCACACAAGCACAGAAAGACAAACAAAAAGGGGGGGGGGAGAGAGAAATAAAGGGATATTGAGTACATGGATCTCCGGTACAGTTAGCGGACATGACAGACACAGATGCCCCCTGCACTAAGTTGCGCACTTGGGGTACGCTACGCATTCCGTGGAACATGCCCTACACGCCTAGAGTTGACAACTGCACCCATGGATGACACGGCCCAGGGATGGCTGTACTGACAAACTACTGAGGGTGGTGGCTGGGGACACAGGGGCTTACGGGGGTGCCCAGCCTACAGATATCGCCCTGGCCTAGGGGGACCCCCAGCCCTCCTCCCCCACCCAGACACCTCCACTGCGCGACAACAGAGTAGATAATGCTTGTACTCACCCCCTTGTGTCTGCTGTGCTGCCCTCACGCGCCCATCCAATTCAGGGTAGGCCACCGCCAGGATCCGGAACATCAGGGGGCTCAGTTGACGGCAGGCACCCCGCCTACGTTGGGAGGCCATCCCCAGCAGAGACTCGGCGGTCTTCTTGGTCCCGCGGCGGATGTCCTCCCACCTCTTGCTGCAGTGGGTGCCCCGTCGATGGTGGACCCCCAGGGCCCGGACTTCCTTGGCGATGGCACGCCAAATCCCGATCTTCTCATGGGCGCGGACCTATGTGACACGTACAGGGAGGGAGAAATACCACGTTCAAGTTTCTCAGCATTTTCCTTTCCAGTGGCCCAACGCCCCCCATCCCCGCCAGGCCCCCCGCCATGCCCCCGCCATGCCCAACATGCCCCCCATCCCCGCCAGGCCCCCCGCCAGGCCCAACATGCCCCCCATCCCCGCCATGCCCCCCGCCAGGCCCAACATGCCCCCCATCCCCGCCAGGCCCCCCGCCAGGCCCAACATGCCCCCCATCCCCGCCATGCCCCCCGCCAGGCCCCCCGCCAGGCCCAACATGCCCCCCATCCCCGCCATGCCCCCCGCCAGGCCCAACATGCCCCCCATCCCCGCCATGCCCCCCGCCATGCCCCCCGCCAGGCCCAACATGCCCCCCATCCCCGCCAGGCCCCCCGCCAGGCCCCCAAGCCAGCCAGTATCCCCAAATCCAGATTGAATTAAACTCACTTGTTGGTCTGGAGGACCGTAGAGTAGCGCATACTGGGGGAGGACCCATCCACGAGTTTCTCCAACTCCTCTCCAGTGAAGGCAGGGGCCCTTTCCCCAGGTGCAGCAGCCATTGTCCCTTCCAGACCGAGGTCACAGCAACACTTGCAGTATAGGTCCTCTCCTGTGAAAGTTCAAGTCGCAAGTGGATAATTAGATAGAAAATGGCGGTCACGTCCGCGGCGGTGCGTACCGCGGCGGTGCGTCCCGCCACCGCCGGCGCCCTTCGCCATTGGCTCCTGAAACCCATAGGCTTCAATGTTAACCAATGCGGCTTTGCGCCGCGGTCTTCGCCCGCCGCCCGCCGCGGTGTGCCACGCCAGCGCATTGACCTCACATCCCATTGTCACACTTCACAGGTCAGGCAGCCGCCATTTCCAGGGCCCACATGGCTCAAATTCAACTGCGTCACACAGGCCTAGGCCTTGCATAGCCACTCAGACACGCCATTCACTGCATAGAGAATCGTATACTGTGCTAGCTGTGAGTACGTACCTGTGGGTTGCTTGACTGTGTGCTCCATGTTGTCCTTCCTAGGCACCGTCCGCTGGGTTGGGCGAGGAGACGGATGAATCCTCCCGTGTACCGACCGCTGGTGGACCTGTCGACAATGGAAGAACGCCACATTATCCTGACCTACCGTCTTAACCGTGCCACTATCCATGAACTGTGTGCCCAGCTGGAGCCCGACCTGATGTCCCCCATCCGCCAACCCACAGGGATTCCCCCTCTGGTGCAGGTCATGTCAGTACTCCATTTCTTGGCAAGTGGGTCATTTCAGACAACCGTGGGAATTGCTTCTGGGATGTCTCAGCCCATGTTTTCGAAGGTGTTATCCAGAGTGTTGTCTGCCCTGATGAAATCCGTGAGGAGCTACATCATTTTCCCTGAGGTGGGCGAATTGGCTACAGTGAAGGGTGATTTCTACACCCTTGGACATATTCCCAACGTAATTGGTGCCATTGATGGGACCCATGTGGCTTTGGTTCCCCCAAGAGACAGGGAGCAGGTGTACAGGAACAGAAAAAGTTACCATTCAATGAACATCCAGGTGGTGTGTTTGGCTGACCAGTACATCTCGCATGTAAATGCCAAATTCCCAGGGTCAGTGCATGACGCCTACATCCTAAGGAATAGCAGCATCCCTTACGTGATGGAACAGCTACAGAGACACCGTGTATGGCTAGTGGGGGACTCTGGGTACCCCAACATGTCGTGGCTACTGACCCCAGTAAGGAATCCCCGGACCAGGGCAGAGGAACGGTACAATGAGGCCCATGGGCGTACTAGGAGGGTGATCGAACGCACCTTTGGCCTCCTAAAGGCCAGGTTTAGGTGCCTGCATATGACAGGTGGATCCCTAATGTACTCACCTAAGAAGGTGTGTCACATCATCGTGGCCTGCTGCATGCTTCACAACCTGGCTTTGCGCCGCCAGGTGCCTTTCCTGCAGGAGGATGGTCGAGACGGTGGTGTTGTGGCAGCGGTGGAACCTGAGGAGAGTGACGAGGAGGAAGACGACGGGGCTGAAACAGACAACAGGGACAGAATCATTGAACAGTACTTCCAATAGGACACAGGTAACATTTCAAAGATAATTTAGTAAATGTGAACTACTCTCCAGCATCTCTGCTGCCTGTCTATTTGCCCCAGTGTATGATGACTGAGTTTTGGCTTTTCCCTCCCTATTTCAGATCTGGAGTCCCCACTACGAGTCCTGTGCTTCGTTTCCCCATGGACTACAGCTTTGTGGCAGCTGTTTGTTGACTTCACCATGTACAAGGACATATTTGCACTGTCATGTCAATTACAATCTATTGAAATCACAGCCAGACTCCAGAAATTTTGGTGCAAAATAGGTGTTTATTGAAGTGCTCAAAATGGGATGGGTGGTTTCAAGTGGGTGGGGGCTATGGTGAAGGAATGTCCATGGCAGAGTCCAGAGTAACAGTCACACAGGTGCATTGTCCAGAGGCCTGTGGAGAGATGGAGCATGGGCAGTTCAAGGACGGACAGGGTGACAATGTGGGACAGTGGGATGACATCAGGTGGTATCCATTGCTGGCGGGGGTCTTGACATCCTACTCTGTCTTCTTGCGAGATCTCAGGGCCTTCTTGCGGGGTGGTTCTTCTCCTGCAGGAGGTGGGGGTCTGGTGGGCTGCTGCTGTGCGGGGGCCTCCTGTCCACTAGCGCCGGCGGAAGTGGTTGGCTGTTCTTGGTCCAGGCTAGTGGCAGGGGCCCTTGGGTGTTGTTCAGTGTCTGCCCTGGTGTTTACGAGGTCCTGCAGCAGCCCTACCATGGTAACCAGGGTGGTGTTGATGGCTCTGATGTCCTCCCTGTACCCCCGATAGTGTTCCTCCTGCAGTGCCTGGATCTCCTGGAACCGGGCCAGTACCGTCGCCATCGTCTCCTGGGAGCGGTTGTATGCTCCCATGATGGTGGTGAGGACCTCGTGGAGAGTGGGTTCCCTGGGCCTCTCCTCCCCCCCCTGTCGCACAGCTGCCCTCCGAGTTCCCCTGTTTCCCTGGGCCTCTGCCCCCTGGCCGGTGTGCCCACTACCACTGCCCCCAGGTCCCTGTTGTTGTTGGGGTGGTGGGTTATCCTGGGTGCCCTGTAGTGGTAGACACACCGCAGATTGACGCGCCCTGGAGACAGAGGCATGGGCCCGCTGGGTGGGAGCTGTGCTGGTGTTCCCAGAGGGGTTAGGGTCTGTAGTGGCCTGTGCCTGTGTGAGGGGAACCGACTGTCCAGAGGTCCCCGATGGTCCGGGCTGGTCATCGGTGTCCAGATCGACAGAGCTGCTGTCATCGCTGACGGCCTCTTGGGTGGGGGGTGTGGATAATCCTGGCCCCTCCGCCGCGGTGTGTTGACGGCCGGGTCCTGCAGGGGTATAGAGGTATGGTTATAGTTTCAATGTGTGGCATATGGGTGTATCTGTGGGTTCTCGTGTCCCCAAGTGCTGGCATTCGTGTGTGGGGGCTTTGGTGAGGGTGGCTTGTGGGGGGGATGTGTATATGCATTTGGCATGCTTTGGTGATGGGTGTCCATGCTTAGTGGACGCATGCAGGCCTAGGTTTTGGGATGTGTGGGTTGTGATGGTGAGACATTGGCGGGGAATAGGTGTGCTGGGGGTGGGGGTAAGGATGGTGGTGGGGGTGAGGATGGTGGTGGGGGTGAGGATGGTGGTGGGGGTGAGGGTGGGGGTGAGGATGGGGGTGGGGGTGAGGGTGGGGTTCGAGGATGGGGGTGAGGGTTGGGGTCTGATTTGGCATGCAGGTGGGGGGGAAGCAGTATTGAAGCTTCAACTTACCAGTATCCATTCCTCCGCCGACTCCTGCGAGGCCGTCAGGATGCAGGATGTTCAAGACTTCCTCCTCCCATGATGTGAATTGTGGGGGTTGAGGTGGGGGTCCTCCGCCAGTCTTCTGCACGGCGATGTTGTGCCTGGATACCATGGAACGCACCTTCCCCCGTAGGTCGTTCCATCGCTTCCTGATGTCTTCCCGATTTCTGGGGTGCTGTCCCACTGCGTTCACCCTGTCGACAATCCTCTGCCATAGCTCCGTCCTCCGGGCAATGCTAGTGTATTGTATCTGTGTGCCGAACAGCTGGGGCTCTACCCGAACGATTTCCTCCACCATGACCCTGAGTTCTTCGTCTGTGAAGCGGGGTTGTCTTTGGGGTGCCATGGGGTGGTGTGTATGATGTGTGGGGTGGAGTATGTGTATTTAAGTGAGTTGAGTGTGGTGGTGTGTGTTGTTTTGTGTGTGGATAGTGTGTGGGTGATGGTGTTGAGTGGCTGTGGCTGTTATTTTTTGGATGCTGGTGTCTCGCTCTTGCCTTCTTTACGAATTTTTTAGCGTAGGGGTTTGTGGGTGATGTGGGTGGGTGTTTTATATCGTATTGTGTGTGTGGGAGTGGTGTGTGTATGTGTATCAGGTGTGTGGGATTCAAATCGTCCAATGTGGCTGAGTTTTGTTCGTTTGTGTGTATTCTGACCGCGGCGGTGTGTCCCGCCAATGGAATACCGCGTTTGAATGACCGCTGCGTGGATTCGTGGGTCGTAATGGCATGGGCGTATTTCTGTTGGCGTGACGGTGGAGGTTTTGTCACCTCCACCTTTCCGCCGACCGCTGGTCTGGCGGTCTGTTGTGGCGGTCGGATTTTCGGAGGTTTGCCTTCTGCGGGTCAGAATGACCGTGGCGGGTTTCCGCGACCGCGGCGGGATTATGGAGGATTTCTGACCGGCGGTAGGCGCCTTTTACCGCCGAGGTCAGAATGACCACCTATATGAAGTAAAAACAGAGTCATGGTCAGTTGTGATTAAAGAGAGACCACGCTGCTCTGCAAAGAAAATAAAACCCTTGAGGAGGAAATGGTAAGGAGACTGAGGTCCATATTTATACTTTTTTAGCGTCGCATTTGCGCTGCTTTTTTACTCAAAAGAGGCGCTAAAAAAGAATAAATATGGGCCTAAGGCCCTGATTTATACTTTTTGTTTGCGCCGCATTACCGTCATTTTTCTCGGTAATGCGACGCAAAATTAGTATTAATCAGGGCCTAAGATTTCTAGCAGTTTCATGTCTTTTGGTGCTCAGTGCATGGCAAAACATCCTTGGCAGCCATCCAAGCTAAACCGAGCAGCTCCAGAGCTCAGGGGAGGCGAGTTGGCTGGTGACCTGATCTGGAAGTTTCGCCTCGGCTAACTCCGAGGCCTTGTAAAGCCATTCCTCCCGGCTTCGGCTGCAGGTCCAGCACGCTTCCCCGTTCCAGTTATGTTTTTTTAAAGAAGGGAAAAGTCACTTTGAGCCTCTTTAAATCCTTGTTGAATTTCTGCATTCAATCAGCACTTGTTTACATGAGAGAGGCAATGCTTGATATTACAGGCTGTGGCCAGGGAAACAGCAAACAAATGGCTTTTAGCTAAATGATGCTCTGGGAACAGAACATTCTTCGTGAATGCAGCAGGAGAGACTCGACCACTGATTACTGGAAAATAAGTTACTGTTTCTTCCTGCACTCCGTCATTTAACAGGAATTTCCAGATACCATTTTTTTTCATTAGGTTATTTTAAACCAGTAATAGATCAACTGTACATCTGAAAGGGATGAAATGTATGTAATTTACTATTAGCGGTCTAAGTTAGGGGTCTGAAATCCACTGATTTTTAGGGGCGAGCGCAAAGCGCTCCATCCCCTGTTGTAATCTCTCTTTGGGCTTCTAACCACACCCATGTCATGTCAGTCAGTTTCATCAGTTTGTGGGCTTGCCTTTTTAAATCCGTTTGCTTTCATTAGTGAAAGGCATGCATACGTCATGCCTTTTCCGGTGTTTAGCCCTCCTCGAGCATACCGACCAACTACTGAAAACATACAAGGCTTGATGTTTTCTGGACTACATTTTCTCTTTATTTCGCAGCACGATCTCGCTGGGCAGTAGTTGAGCGCTTTGCATGACATCAATCCTGTTAAATAGGTAATCGCACTTTTGCCAGTTACATGTATAATTGCACTTTTGCCAATAGGTTTCACTGCGAGCAAACTTTTACTTACCTTTGTGTGTCTGCTTTGCGCTGATGGCGGCCCTAGGTACGCTTATATGAAACTTTTACTTTTCAGTTTATATGGCAAGAAAAGTCTGGTTAGTTATGTGAAACTGTTTTACTTTGAAATTTCAATTTATGTGGCAGGAAAAGTCCATTTAGGAGTTTACAATGCTAATAGCTCTAACTCGAGCAAACGCGAGACCCATTGCATTGCAAATGCTTGTTGTTACTGGACATAACAGGGAGCTGAAATAGGTGTCCTTGCACATGAGGCACTTAAACACTGCTCTATAAAACTCATCCAAATTTTGTAGGCTGGTAGTGTTTGGCACCATTCATTGCCTTTTTATGGTTTGGTAACTTTCCTTTCAGATGTTTTTGAGTTGTTATGCGAAATCAAGAGTTTGGTGCACTTGCACCAGTGCTGTATTCTCTGAAAAGGCTTTAGAACAACAGCTAATGCATCACAAAGAACAGAAGCTAAGGACATTGTGGATGCATCAGGTCAGCACATGGAAATTGTTACACTTACCATAAGTGTTTGTGAACAGAATATGTGGAGAATATACTGACAAATCACAATCACAATGACAAATTACAAGCAATACAATGCAGAAACTGTGTAAGACCAGCAAACCCATGAAGGACCCAAATGTCAAAGGTACCACTCTAATAAAGAGAGGATCCAAATTATCTTGTGTTAAAAAAGATTGACATACTACAATGTCTGCATATGTAAAAAAAATAAAAACAAGCATTTACAAAGCAATAGGTCTTGCATTTATTTGAGCTGGGGCTATTGGCATTGTAAGTGCATGACTGGACTTTTTTTGCCACATTCATTGGTCAACCCTGTTGCATATTTTGGTCCTTTCTGCCACAAACTTCCAGTGGCCATGGAAATAATTAAAGGGGTAGTAGGCCTACTGGAATATTTTTTAAATAAGGTTCTTAAAATACAAACTACTCCCAGGAGCAAAACAAAAATGATACAGCTGATCAAGTTCGCTCTCTGAGTGCCGTGAGCACCATGGCAGCCAAGAGAATGTACTTTTGTCTAGTGGAAGTTTGGAGTCATCATAAGGTAGCGCACAGGGTTAATGTGCCTGCTGCAAAGAACGTGTACTAGGCAAATTACAAAGTGCATGTAATGTAAAAATGTCAAAATAACTCTGGCGATTTATGTCCCTTCTGGAGAGAGAACGTTCTTTTGTCTAGTGGAAGCTTGGAGTCATCATAAAGTAGTGCATAGGGTTAATATGCCTTCTGCAAAGAACATGTACTAAGCAGATCAGAGTGCATACAATGTAAAAACAATACTGACAATCGAGTTTGGGCTCTGAGTGCTGTGAGCGCCATGGCAGCCACGAAGTGCAGGCAAAAGGAAAAAGTTGCTTGCCCTTCCTGAAGTATATTGGCAATTGTGCAATTATCCCTGTAACAGGGTCGGTGTCGAAGGCGGTAAACAAACCACCCCAAAGAGAGGCAAACATAAAGCATTTATCAGTGACATCTGGTGATTTTTTAAAGGCAAGCCCACGAACGAATGAAGGTGATGGGCATGAGGTGGGCGTGGTTAAAAACCCACAATACTTACAACAGGTCAAAGCGCTTGTGCGCTCGACCTAAAAATCAGGGTGGCTGAAGCTATCACCCTCTGGACCCCATAGTTACACCTATAACTTATACATATAGGCCCCCTTTCATGGGATTCAAAACACAAACATACTTTAATGTTGTAAACATCACACAAAACACATCAACAAACACAGCATGGTAGAAGCCTTCTCCCTGGTGGCCCTGATTGTCAAACCCACAGTATACACAAACAAGCCAGGAGATATGCTGGGTTCCAAAATAAAATTCCTCATATGTTTGAAAATGTCAAATAAAACAGCATACAATAAGGTGTGATTTTAGTTTGTGTATTCTATGCTGTTGTTTTACCTATTTGTCTGTGCGATACTATTGACTTGTAAAGGTTACATTAGCTGATAACATAGATTATGTGCTATTGTATTGTCATAGGGGAATCTGAGCTATGGTTAACATACTATCTTAACTGGTCAATTTCCTGTCTTTTGAGATTTTGCCTTTTAGGGTTTATTCACCTTCTGTCAACTTTAGCAAACCTTATCTAACATTTAACTCCATTTGTTCTGTAAATTTTATTGATCTAAACGTAATCCTACAGCATCAATGTACTCTGGTTTTAACAGGGATCATTGTCTCTCAATTGCTCTATGCCTTGCTGAAGCGTGGGTGGGGCTTATGGTAGACTCTATGGCCTTGCCAAAGGGTAGGGAGTTATTTGGTTACACTCCTTTGCTTTACCCAAGCGAAGTAGGGGTATTTAATAGGTCCTCCTCATTTTTCCCATAAGACTTCAGGGGTGTTTGGTGCAACACCCTCTGCTTTTCCAGGGGTAGGTTCCATTTGATAGCCCCTTGCCTTGCTCATAATTTGGTAGGAAACTGTCCGTGCTAGTCTTGTGGGAGAGAAATGTGATTTCAGAAACCAAGTCCATGTGCTACCTAGAGTCCTCAAGCCATCTGAGCACTGGAATGAACCTCAGGGTGACTACAGCACTCAGGGGAAAGGGGAAATGTAGAAAAACACAAGGCAGCACTCCAGGATATCTTCAAGGTAACCAATTCATTTCTTGACTCAAAAATAGCCCTTCAATATTTTAAGTACATCATATGTCTAACGGTTTTTTAGAAACCTCACTACTATTAAAGTAATTTCTCAAAATAGTCTATAGACAGAAGGTATATTTCTTAACTAGCACCTCCTATTTCCCACTTGTATTTTTAGTTTTAGAAATGCCATAAATGTAATGTAATCCTAAAAGAGAAAACAAAAACAGTGCTAAATACTGAATCATACACACGCTTGGAGTTATAATAAAATAAAATAAACCCCCACTTGAACCCCCTAATGGCTAATTATGGAATTTTCCTGAGAGCAAACAGTTAACAGGAATTACTTCATTACTGAAGATAAGTCTCAAAACGCAAAAGGAAAATGACAAAATCAAGTCTTTTGAAATCTTAAGCTGTCAGTCTAAAATGTTGGTGTCCAAAGAAGAATATTTTTAGGTCAATCTTTTCTTCTTTACTGATCATACAGGTCAAAGTTCATTTATAGTATTTTCTTCCTTTTCGGAGAGGCTGAAAATATCCGAAGAGAAAAAATAAAAATTAGGGAATCCAACAGCGGGATGGTAAGTACAATCCAGTTCTATTTATATGCATGCATCTTACCAATTTAAATGAATAGTCAGCTGTTGGTAAAGGTTTCTTTGTCCCACATGTCCCCACAGAATATGAAGGACTAAACACCTTCTTGAAGTTGAAGGAGAAACTGGATGCAGGCAGAAACTCTGATGCAGCATCAAACACAATGTGGAATGCTTCCCACTAGTAGCAGGCTATACAGCAAGGAGACGGAGAACAACAACCATTTGCAATACAATAGGTCTCGCATTTGTTTGAGTTAGATCTATTGGTATTGTAAATGCATAACTGGACTTTTCTTGCCACATGAATTGGTCAACTACACTGCATAATTTGGTCCTCTCTGCCACATATGTCCAATGGCCCTGCATATAACTAAAGCACTTCCATTTACCTTCTTCCTCTAGCTGCAGGAAAAAATGAAAATATTGCCATTATTTATTATTTTTTAGATGATTATTTTTGGGACCCCCAAGCTTAGTGTGAGGACCCCGAGATGACCTAGACTGAAAGAGGAGTGCCCTGCAAAGCATTATGGCGTGAGTTTCTGAGTGTATTGAATATTTTAGTATTTTGACTGTAATGCTCAGAACAGCCCCTAGAGGACACCATGATAAAAATAGCATTTGTAAGACACATGGGGGGTCATTCTGACCCCCGCCGGCGGCGGAAGCCGCCCGTCTGGCGGGAACCGCCAGAAGACCGTACCGCGGTCAAAAGACTGCGGCGGTCATTATGACTTTCCCGCTGGGCGGGCGGGCGACTGCCAAAAGGCCGCCAGCCTGCCCAGCGGGAAAGCCCCAGCAACGAGGAAGCCGGCTACGAATGGAGCCGGCGGAGTTGCTGGTGTGCGACAGGTGCAGTGGCACCCGTCGCGATTTTCAGTGTCTGCTAGGCAGACACTGAAAATCAATGTGGGGCCCTGTTAGGGGGCCCCTGCAGTGCCCATGCCATTGGCATGGGCACTGCAGGGGCCCCCAGGGGCCCCATGACACCCGTTCCCGCCAGCCTGGTTCTGGCGGTGAAAACTGCCAGAACCAGGCTGCGGGAAGGGGGTCGGAATCCCCATGGCGGCGCTGCTTGCAGCGCCGCCGTGGAGGATTCACAGGGGCAGGGGAAAACCGGCGGGAAACCGACAGTTTCCCTTTTCTGACCGCGGCTTTACCGCCACGGTCAGAATTGCCCTTGATGCACCGCCAGCCTGTTGGCGGTGCATCCTCCGTCCCCTGCCCTGGCGGTCTATGACCACCAGGGTAGGAATCACCCCCATGGTCATGTAACCATAGAGTCAGCCCCTAGAGGACATAACAACATGAAAACAGAATGGCAAAAAGTAATGCAGTGCAATCACATATCTAGCTCCTAGAGAACATTGTGCCTTACACATTTTCAGGTATAGCATGCCTACTGCAATACTATTACAAACAAGGTCCTGAAAACACAAACTATTCCCAGCTGTAAAACAAAAGTTCGAGCCATAAGAAAGCTTAAATGGTGGGAGAGGTTACTATTTTGGGGGTCTCCCTAACCTAGTATGGGGACCCAGAAATAACCTAGACGGAGAGAGTGCATTGTGCTGAACGTTTTGATGGTGGTCCCATTGTCCTAGGACCACCACACAATGAGTTATGGGCAAAAATGTTTTGTAAAAGGAGTGCCCCACAAAGCATTATGGGGCACGTTTCTGAGTGCAGGGAATAGTGTAGTATTTTTACTTTAATGCTCAGAACAGCCCCTAGAGAACACCATACTAAAAATAACATTTTTATTATGAAAGAAACATGGCCATGTAACCATAATATATTCAGCCCACAGAGGGCCTAACGCAGTGTAACCACAGCTGTAGCCTAAAGAGGACCTATTATCTTACACTTTTTCAGGCCTGGTAGGCCTACTGCAATACTATTACCAACAAGGCCCTTAAAATACAAACTACTATCCAGCTTCAAAACAAATGTTCCAGCCATGGGAACTTAAAAAGACACTGAATTGTGGGAGAGATTACTATTTTGGGGTCCTCACACACCTAGTGTGGGGACCCAGAGATGGTCTAGATGGAAAGAGCGTGTCATGCTGAACAGTTTGGTAGTGGCCCCATTGTCATAGGACCACCACAGACTGAGTTATGGGCAATAATATTTTGGAAAAACATTGCCCGGCAAAGCATTACGGGTGAGTTTCCTGAGTGCAGTGAATATTGTAGTATTGGCTCTCCCATTGTGCCAGGAAATCGCATTGAGAATTTCCCTGTTGTTTAAGTTTTCAATGGTCCACTTTGTATATTTTTCAACTGCTAAACTTGTAGGGAAGTGGTAGTCATGTAAAACGCTCCTCAGATCGAGTTTGCGCTCTATGAAACTTCATGCGCTCATGTAAAGTGCTCCTCCGATCAAGTGTGTGATCTCTGAAACTTCACATACTCATGGAAAGTGCTCCTCCAATCGAGTTCGCGATATATATGAACCTTTTAAAAAAATATATTAAATAAATAAAAAATGAACCCCCTCCAGCTTGCAGACTTTGTGCGTAGACACCACAAAGAAAAAGCAGCATGCCCAAAACAAGGAGGAGGAAGAAACAACATATGGCCATGCAGCACAGAGTGGTTGAGGCGAAAGAAAAAAGTAGTGGGCCACACTAAGGTATATGGCCGATCATGCAATAATCCATGTAACAAGGTCAGTCTCCAATGCAGTAACAAAATTGCCTCAAGGTGGGGCAAACGTAAAGCATTTACCCATGAAATTAAGGGAATTTTGAAAAGGAGGCCAAGGAAAGAATGAAAGTGATGGGCGTGAGATGGGCATGGTGCAAGCCCACAGATGTAGATTACAACATGTCGAGAGACAGCGCGTGCGCGCTGCCTAGCCTCGACCTAAAAACGAGTCAGAAAAAGTAAATCCATCAAAAAGTCAAGATAGGAATCATAGGGAAACTTAATTACAGACACCAATTGGTTCCTGAGTTTTTTTGCTGCCACGCTCGAGAAACCCAACCGTGATTAGTGCAGTTTCCTTGAGGTGGGCCAACGCAGGAGAGAAGCAGAAAACAAAACTACATCTCACTTCTTGATTATTGGTTGTGCTGGGCACCCTAGTCACCATGACTGGTATTTGGTTGCGCCTGCCTGGTCCAAGATTAGTGTGTACTGTCTGTACACTTTAGCTATAGTGTGTACTGTTTGTACCTTTTAGCTATCTTATAGTCATAGATAGGGCTTTTGTTGCCCCCCACTGTGGCTAATGGTGCAACAGGGAGTATTTATATGTCCTCTCCTACCTAGACCAGGGGGTATTTTGTGACCCTGATCTTCCTTAGATCTGGGGGTATTGGTAGCTCTTTGCCCTTACGAAGGGTGGGGGAGGGATTTTTGAACCCCTATTCCTTGCCTAAGTCAGAGGTGAATGCCCTCAGCTTTCTCCTAGAGGGGGTATGTTCCCACTGAGTCTTGCCGAAAGGCAGGTTGGTGGATCTTTCTTAGCTCACAGCCTTGCACAATGGCATGGATATTTCTTGTCCCCAACTTCCTTACCTTGACCAAGGTTGGTGGGGTTATTTCAGTACCCCTCCCTTGCCCAAGGGCATGTGCGAAGCTGCAGCCCCTACATGCCTTCACCAATTCCAGGGGTAATTCATGTCTTGGATCCCCTGGCTTGCTCAAAACCTGGGGGTCTTTGGTAGCCTCCCACCCTAGTCAACAGTTATGCATGTGGATGGAACAATTATTTTTGTATGTAAGTGGTGAAACACAAACAAAATACTTTAAGATTTCTATTTTTTTGCCACACCTCTCACCCATTCTCCACATCAACTGACTGACCCTAACACAACAAATCCTACTGCCTGTCCCCTGCACCCAAGATCATGCTTTCAGTGCCCTTTTTTACACTTTGGGGGTCATTCTGACCCTGGCGGTAATTACCGCCATGGCGGAGGTCGGCGGTAGCACCGCCAACAGGCTGGCGGTGCACCGCTGGGCATTCTGACCGCGGCGGTTCAGCCGCGGCCAGAAACGGAAAGTCGGCGGTGTACCGCCGACTTCCCGCTGCCCTTGAGAATCCTGGGATTCTGACACCCCCTACCGCCATCCTGTTCCTGGCGGGTCTCCCGCCAGGAACAGGATGGCGGTAGGGGGTGCCACGGGGCCCCTGGGGGCCCCACGAAGAATTTCAGTGTCTGCTTTGCAGACACTGAAATTTGCGACGGGTGCAACTGCACCCGTCGCACCTTCCCACTCCGCCGGCTCCATTCTGAGCCGGCGTCCTCGTGGGAAGGGTGTTTCCCGCTGGGCTGGCGGGCGGACTTTCGGCGGTCGCCCGCCAGCCCAGTGGGAAAGCCAGAATGACCGCCGCGGTCTTTTGACCGTGGAGCGGTCTTTCGGCGGGAACTGCTTGGCGGGCGGCGACCGCCGTCCGCCGCGGTCAGAATCACCCCCTTTGTCCACTATGCAGTAATCATAGGTCATGGCTACTGGAATTATACAACCTCAGAGAGTCAAACTATGTGGCATGGTTGATTAAATTATGTGGCAACGAAACACAAATACTGCGGCATACAGTGCCACCTTTTAATAGTATTACTTCATTATTTTGTCATCTGTGCACATTAACACTGTCCTGGCAACGGTTTCGCCACATTTGTTCCAGAATAACACTCAAGCACAGCAATACACAACTTAAAACTGACCTGTCAATATTTGCGAAGGGCTTTCCATTGTGTGGTAGCACATGTTGCTTCCCTTATAGTATGCTTGATCGTTTTGAGCTACAAACCATTTTTTTATTGTTAAAATCTGAAGATTATGAAGCAGATGGTGGAATATGTGGCAAATGCAGCCACACAATCTCATAATTGCAGTAGGACTGTCATTAGTGCAGCAGGTGCAGTGACACCAGGACACACCGTTAAGAGGGTCCTACTGCAGCTCATTAAAGGCTTTATTTTACTACTCAGCTGGAAGGTAGGAAGGCCCATTTTCCTTGCTTGCATTTGAGCCCTTGGCTCTCTTGAAACACCACTAGTGGCATGCACCATATTCCATGAGGAAGAAGGTGTTGGCGTGGTGACATTATCTAAGGACCTTTCGGGATAGGTGATGTTGGGGCTATCTGTTCTTGTTGAATAAGGATTGGAGAGATATCGGGCCCTCTTTTGTCTACTGATCTTAACATCAGCGTTTATCTTAGCTAAAACATGCCCCTTTGCAGGACTGTACCATCCCTCTCTTCGGGTGAGAGAAAAACCTGCTCAATTTCCGCTTTTATGGTGCTCAGGTGTTCAGGAAACAATGACTGGCATACCAGTCCCAATGAAAAGCACAGGACCACAGGGGATCAGTGCCTATCAGAGGCGACTGGTAGGGATAGAATTCCTGTCCTAGGGGAATGAGAAGGCGAGAAGAGATAGGGCAGTGGTCACAGGATGGGTTGTTGGTCCCATCCTAGGGGAAGCACTTGGTGGTGCGCAGGTCATGTGGATTCTGGTAGTCTGTCTTGTAGAACCTTGCAGTTTTTAGGATTATTGAAGGCAAGGGAAGGATAAGTTTTGCTAAATTTAAAAAAACTCCACTTTTTCGAGGAGGTGGAATTAGAACATGCAGCTAAATTGTTTGAGAAGTATGGGAAAGGTGGTACTCGGAGCACTGTATTTGACTGATTTCTGGTGGTATGGTACTAACGAGTTGTAAAATAATATTTCATCATAGAATGGAAATAAGGCGCTCCCTTCTCACAAACAAATCTGTAAATCTCGCACAACTGTTACCATAAATCGTTCCCTCTTTCTGTGCGCAGAGAGATAAAGCAGTGACACTGCCACGGACTGGGCCAAAATATAGAGGGGGGAAACAGGGGACAGATGATGGAGTGGAGGTAAATATTTAGGGTGCAAGAGAAGACAACTAGGAAATGGCATCTTTGCAAAGGAGAATTTGACCCTGTGGAGAGCCCTACTGACCTTTCTGGCTTGTCTGCCTTTCCCCACCTCCAGCTCTGGTGAAAGGAAGTTGTGGAATACATGCTTCTCTTCCTTTAGGCCTGGGCTCTTCAAGGGGTCGAAACATGTCTCTGTTCTTAACTTGGCTCCAGGTTTCCTGGAGCACATCCAGTGACAAGGCTTCTAAATCGTGGTCAGAGCATTGTGCATGGAAGGGAGTGCCGGCTTCTAGATTCCTACTGTTCAGGTTCATCAGGGTTTTTTGGATATCTCATTGCACACCTATTCTAACTAAACAATGCTGCGTTAAACTTTAATCCACATGTGTGATGTAATTATTGGACTGACACCCAGGGCTTTAAATGGGATGAAAAAACTGTGGGTGTCTCTCAAAGGGGCGCGGCTGAAGTAATTAAGGGGGTGACTTAAAAATATGTAAGTTAAAAACCTGTGCTTAGCATAGTGTGCCACCCCACTGGTAGTTTGCTGCTTCTTTCTATCATTGCATCTAGGTATTTAATACAAGAAATATTACACCTCCATCAAGCCAGGACTGTTGGCTTTGTCGATGGTTGTTAGTTGCATAAGATAAATAAGCAAGAGCTTCTGTGTATAAAATATTTAAAATGCTTCAGTTCTGAAACGAGACTATGAAAGAACTGTAAGGAGTTTCTTTGAAGTTACATCAAAGGCAGTGAAGGGTGGTACTTCTGGCGAGTTAAGATATTTTTTCACCCCGAGGATGAGGGCAAAAGTAGAGAGCCCGATAGGGACCTGTCTGAGCACTTGCTTTGTAGAACTGCTGGTTCTGAGCACTGGCAGGACCCGGCCCACTTAAAGCCCTTCTGACACCCCTTTTTGCTGTCTCCAGGGGTGTCCTAGAGTTGCAGCTACACACACTCCTGCCTGTAGACTTTACCAATTCAAGAGATTGACCAGATCACTGCGGCAGACCTTGGACTTGATGTCTGTATCTCTGTGAGTGGAACCATAGTGTGGGACCCCTAGAGGGGCCCAGAATATCTCAAGGGAGGCTCTGTGACATGCAGGGTGAGGAAATGGCAGTGCTGAGAAGGAAATGCTAGCAGGTGTGGAATGCTATTCATAGTGATAGGATAATTATGGTGGTTAGGAGAGAGCAATTCAGGAATGGGGGTAGGTAAAGTGGAATGTTACGTGTAGGGCAGGATGCAGCTGTAGTAGTGGCTGACAGGAACAGTGGTAGCTGAAGGGGGGCGCAGTGTTATAAGTGAGACTGGGTGTGGGTTACTAGTTGTAGACAGGAATGGTGGTAGGTGAAGGGGAGTGAAATGTTGTAAGTAGGACAGAGTAGGGCAGTCGCATGACAGGACAGGATTGCTATCGGAGGCACAGGAAGGTAGTGTTATATGCAAGGCGTGGAGTGGCAGTGGTAAGACAAGGCAGGAATAGTGGTATCATTTGCAAATTAATCTAACCTGTGTTACCAATTAACCTGTAACAATCAATTCTTCACCAAAACAGCTCGGCCTCACTGCTGATCAACAATAACTCAGCCAAGCTAATCACACTACTGAGTGATTTTTGTTCACCCATCTCCTCTCTCTGTTCCCCTCCATCCCCCCTACCCCCCCCCCCCTCCCCCCCCTTTCACACACTCTGACGTCCATCCTCGTTCTTCAAGAGCTAATCCTTTGGAAGTCTGAATTTAGGCAGGAACTTAGTTTTACACTATTGACACCCTACTATTATTTTTTTTTTTAAGTTTTGTTCCCTTTTCGTTTTCCTAATTTGACTTTCGTTCATCAATCCAATCAGTGATACGCCTGGTTGGACTTCTCAAGCGTGCCCTCGATCTGCTGAGGACCATAATGCACTCAGCCGCTAGTTTAATCGCTAAAGTCAGGACACATGGCCAAAGAACAACAGTATTGAAATCACTGCTCTGGCTGCCATTTGAGAAGTATTCAGTACAAGCTGGTCTGCCACTCACACAAAGCTTATAACCTACAGCAAACCTGCCTCTCATCTCAACATCCCATTAGCCAGCCAGGCAGGTACCTCCAGTCAGGCATTCTCTATTGATGGCTCAGACTCTGGAATTCCCTCCCAGTGGTTCCTAGTCTTAGGGGAAATAGGAAGGCCTTTTGATTGAACAGTTTCGCTCTTACATGTTTCTTGTTTATACAGTGATTGTGATCTTTCAATTGTTCTGCTCACCAGCCACCATACAAAATATGTCGAATAAATCCAAGTTAAGATATGCTCTTTCGACATGTACACTTTGGACTTAGGAGATTTGTTATACTGCTTGATGTTTTTTTCACCCCCAGAAAGGCATGCCATTTTATTGGCTGTGCATAAACGAGATTTAATGAGTAATCCGATGGCTGTAAACGTTTTGCTCAGGTGTGTTAATTTCTGTTAATCATCAGTTGTTTCTTAGCAAACTCTATGTTTCATGATTAGATAATATGATCAACAAAATGGAGAAGGGCAAAAGAGTCTCTGGGCCTGATTACAACTTTGGAGGAGGTGTTAATCCGTCCTAAATGTGACGGATATACCACCAGCCGTATTACGAGTTCCATAGGATATAATGGACTCGTAATACGGCTGGTGGTATATCTGTCACTTTTGGGACGGATTAACACCTTCCTCCAAAGTTGTAATCAGGCCCTCTGTGTCCTTGTGATTAACGCTGCCCACGCGTACGTATCCTTGTTTGTTTTACTTTTAAGAAAATGAATACAATTCTTTTTTTTTTTACATATACATAAAACAAGTTACTTATTTATTGTGGTAGGGTTTTCCACATTCTAAGGGTGTCCTACAGAGGCAGCAATATATCAGATGTCCTCAGCAGGGCACAAGTCCTAAAAAAATAGTGGACGGAGGCGCTAATTAGCATATGTAATGACATCACATGCAGTAATGTTGCGGGAAGTGATGTCACAGAAAGTGGTGTCACACCCCTATACTAGCCCTTATGTAAAAGAGACGGGCCTCCTTTACAGCCAAAGCTGAGTTATTGTACATATAAATATATAAATATATGTACACAATAAATATATTTCTATCCAATCATACACATGCATTAACTTGTCTGGATGCAACTGTGGATGTTTTAGGCAGTAAGTGAGTCTACATTTAAAGTATGGTTCCTGATGTCAGAGTGTGAAGGTGTGTGGATAGTCAAGTTAGTACACAACTGAGTGGCTGTTGAGTCTTGAGCTTGTTGTACTACCACACTAAACAACCTGAGCAGCCCGCGACTGCTACGACTGAGAGGCAACTGCTGAAGAGTTTGTAGTTGGCAAAGCTTGCAGAGGCTTAGTAGGATGGACTCTGGGACATCAGAAGCACACTCTCTCTGCTCCCATGGATGTGGCCCACTGCTTTTCCTGTGGTTCCCCCAATAGGTTCTGACATCATGAGTTGCCGCATTATTTATATTGTTATGAACACTGCAAAAACTGATACTAAAGTGGCCTAAAATATTTTGCACGCAAACATGGGACAGCAGGGTGTGACTAAACAAGATGAGAGGAGAGGGCGAGGAAATGGACAGCAAGCAAAGGCAGGAGGGAGAGAAAAGGAGGAGAAAGATAGCCAATTGGACAAAGAAGAGTTGAGAGGAGAAGCGCATAGGGGCGGGGAGAAGAGTGATGAAGATGCAGGCATGGGTGAACTAGAGGGAGGGTGAGATGGGGCTCAAAGAGAAATAGAAGACCAGAGATAGGAGTACAGGGGAACAGAGAGGAAGGAAGAGGGGGCCAGGTAGGAAAAGGAGAATGATAAATTGGAGAGAGGGGGAAGTGGGGAATAATAAGGAAGGGGTTAAAAGTATTGAGAGTGATGTCGTTCCACAGTGAAGAAGAGAATGAGAGGGAGGCAGGTTAGGAATTAGAGGAAGAACGTGGCAGTGACCGAGGGAAGAACTGAGAGAAAAAGAACCGTCAGAGGGGAAAAGAGGCGGAGACAGGGTCAGACAGGAAATAGATGGATACAGAGGTGGGGCTAGAGTGAATGAAGCATTCTCACATTTAGAAGGGAAGTACTAACCTATTGGCTTTGGCAATGCATGATTGCATAGGCATCGTCCCAACATGGCAGTTGGCCACATCCAAATGGTAAATGTCAAACTCAGTGCCCTTGCAGCGTGATACACGGGCGTGCATTACACATAGCGCCTACCTTGTAGCGGCCGTCTTGGCAAGAGGGCGTGCAGGCATGCTTGCACATGCGCCGCCATGTTATGATGCGAAAGTAGCTTTCGGTTTTTACCTTTTTGGCACGGCTGCCAGACGTCTGATCAGTAAACAAAAAGTATTAAGCATTGTCAAAGCTAGTTTTTTTTACCGTGCAATAAGCTGTGTGATGGGAAAGGAGAAAAGCAACGAATTTGATACAGAGGCAGAAAAGGAGAGGGAGACGGATAAAGACAGGGGACTTGAGAGATGGAATGAATTTGGTAGATAGGAAAAGAAAGAGAAAAATGATAGAGATAAGAGGATCTTGGTAGAAAAGAAGGAGCCCACACCCAGGGTCGTGACGCCAGTTGATGAAGCCCCCACTCCGGCTCCCATCCCTCCCCCCCTCTCCAGCGACAGTGGGCAGCAAACTGCTATAAAATGTTGTGGGACCGGCACTTATTTATTTTTCTTTTTTTTTGTTGTACATTCGCTCTGCATTAAAGCCAATTATTTGGAACATATTTTTTTAAAAATGCGGCCCAGTGAAATAACGTTTGTGCTCTGAAGTGGCCTCCTGTGAAAAATGAAGCAGCATCACACAAACATGAGAAGGACATTTTTGGAGTCAGTTTGAAGCCAGTTTCACTTTTTAAAGTTACAAATATGATTTCCTTATTTAAATGTACAAGCATAGAAATTGATCAAAGTGGTAATATTTGGGTGCTGTGGTGCTGTTAATTATACATTAGGTGTGTTTTACAGGACAGTGAAATGTTTCTTTCTTCCAGAGTACCTAGGCCCGGGAAGAGTAAAGGGGCGCAGTTAAGACATCCAAAGGTAACTTCCTGGTGGGCCAGATAAGGAGGACGCTGCAGTGGGATGAAAACGCCCCGATGTCACATGAGCAGTGTATGCAGTGCCTCGCAGTGAAAGAAAATACGAGGATAAACGTGTGTGTGGCATCGGGCGACACCACAAACACCCCTCAGCCTCCGTGGTTCTCAGGCTAAGGGGACGGTGTGAGTCCGCTCTCTAAACATAATGGAGGGGCGCGTACATCCACATCCACCCCGACTTGACTCGTCCTGCCTACCCCTCCTAAGCAGTGGCGTAACACAAAATGATGCCCCCCCCCCTACAGATTGTGCTGAGGGGCTTCCGCGTCTCGCATATGTCAAAGATTTCCATGAGCCTTGGGCTAAATTGGGGCCCGCATAAGGTTTGGGGACCCTTTGAATTCCCCGCACCCTCTCCCCCCGCGGCGCAGGAGCTGCCCGGGCCCCGGTTTCCCCCTGCTCCTGCGCTCTCGCACACACGGCTTCACATCCTAGCGTTCTGTTTTCATTTCCATGTCAGCCTCGAAGGTCCACAAACGCGGCAGATGTTTTAGCAGAGTGATTTCGAAGAGGAAAAAGCGAGCACGTTGAGGCATGCCGATTGTTCATAGCGCTATTTTATTTCGTGTCTTCTCTTCACTACTGATTACATGTATTTTCCACAGTTTCTGATAACATCAGTAATGGAGTGTGCATGTCTGTCACAGGTAAAATCCCTGTTTCAGGGTTTTCGGTTACCACTTCCGGATTGACTACAACATCCGCGGGAACGCAGGAATCCAAGTGCAGAACATGCTGAAATATTCCAGTTTTTTGCAGTACCTCTTAATGTGTGTCTTGGGAGACACTTTTCCATCCTTTACTTAGCGCAGCCCGGTTATGTCAGCATCCCTTGCAAATGGAGGTTTCCTAAGGATGTGGGAGTTAGGGTTACCATATAGTGCCTACATTTTGGACTTTCGCAAATAAAGGCAATTATAGATTTTGGTGTTCCACTTACATGCCCCTTTTATAGGTCTCACCAAAGCACGTGCGCTGTCTCTTGCAAGAACTTTACAAATCAGTGAAGGAAAGACCTTTTGACCTTTCCAATGATTGTGCTCATTTGAAACCTGAGACATTTATCTGAGGACACTGAGGATGGATGTACTTGAGTGGCTCAGGCTGTAACCAAGGGTTGGGGGTTAGCATTAATAAAGATGAATAAAGGCTGCCCTGGTATTCAGGATGGAAGTTGATAGAAGTGGATTATGAGGGGAGGAGGCTTGGGGTAAAATGCTGTTACATTGTAAATAGGTCAACCACCACTAAAATGCAGCTGTCAGGGGTATTTGTGAGTAACAAATGTCAGAATATTTTGTGTATGATAAGTGAAACCTTGAATCTGACCCTGACTACCACCAGGACCCAGTGGCTCACTAGTAAGCCAGCTTTGTATGGTTCCTCTATTTCCAGTTAAGACCAACCTTGTGGCTGGAGGAAATGGAGCTTGTGTGGACAGAATTACTGGTGTGGGCTAGGTCATTTGAGTAGCCCCATCATGGCCATGTCAGGCTGGATTGCTGGGATACTGTGGCCCATATGCCAGTCACCATTAGGGTGAAGAACTACACACCCTCAGGACCATAGTCCTGCCTTCTCGGGTTAGACTAACACAGAGGTGACTTTAAAAAAAAACAATCTTTTATTCGTTTTATCTTAACGGAAGTAGCAAGCAAGTATCAGCGAAACAGTTTCCAAAAGCAGACCGTAGTATGGCATACAGTGATATCAGTACTTCAATTAAAAGCAAATCATTCTAGTACACAAAAGTACTTATGACATTTCAATTGACATCCATAAGTGATTTATCCACGCCATCTTGGGGAATAACCAGTGATCGTTTGGGTTTCTACCTGCTACAAACATTTGAATAACTGCACCACATTATAAAACTTTCTGGAAAGCCCCTATGAAACATGTAGGGAGAAAGGGAAAGTAGCTAGGGGCCTAATGAACATTTAAGGTGTCTAGGCTAGGTGAAAGGTAGATGGATCATACATCATGTGCTCCCAGAGTTGACTATGTCTAAGGGGTACCAACTTGGAGACAAGGAAATGGTAGCAAGGGTCTGGAGTACACTTTATGTGTGTTGCCAGGTAGACTTGGGTTTTATCAGCGCCTGCTTCCTAGTCGCAGGCATGGAAGGAGGAAATATTGCGTGCCCTCAGTGTAATTGTGGCAGTGTTTAGCTTGGTGGTGGCAGTGCCGTGTCTGGGGGTGAGTTATTAGAGCCTGCTTCATTGGCCGCTTGGGAAGACAGTTTCCCTGATAACTTCAGTAAATAAGTGTCCCTCATCATTATTGCCCCACTCCCCCTGTGGCCTATGGTTTTGCGCCAGTGCACTAGCTTTCGCTGTGGTCCATCGTGAGCTCACACGTAACCAGGTACCAATTGTGGGAGGCTGGGTAGCCTTCCAGGACATAGCAATGAGTCGTTTTAAAAATATCAGCACCAGGTCTATGAATTTTAAGTAGTGATTGGTTTGCTTGGATCTCTTAGTGATCCTTAAAAGGCAAAGGAGGGGGCTAGGGCAAGTGGTATGTCAATGATCTCTGAGACGTGCTGTAGGTCTCAGGACCATGCATTGCAAATTAACGGGCACTCCCATGTCATGTGTAAAAAGGTAGCATCATCATGACCACATCTTGGGCATAGGAAGGAAGTTCCCGGAAATATTCTGTGGAGGCGATGCGGGGTTAGATGTGTTTGATGAATGTAACTGAATTGAGAGTATTTCAGCCTGAGGTTGCGTGAAATAAATTTCACCCGTTCCAGTGCCATCACCCACTGCTTGTCTGTTAACCTCGTGCCCAGGCAATCATCCCATCTGGCTTTACTATGCGGATGTGGGATGCTAGGGTTCTCTCTCAATGCTACATATAAGGAGGAGACTGCCTTCCCGCCAAGCCTGTATGTCAGTATACAGTGTAGTCCCCTGAGGGGTAGGGGCTCAGATGAGCCCAATTGCCAAAGTTCTCCAATCACTGTGCTCAGATGAGCCCGATTGCCAAAGTTCTCCAATCACTGTACTCACAACAGTGTGAGAGAGGAACTCGCCCGGGCCCAGCCCATGTGTTTCCACAAGGTCCTGAAAGGGGTGCAGCGAGCTAGCGTCACGTAGATCTCCCAGGTGCTGTCATAGTTTTGACTCTTGCTCTGGGCAAGACTGCTGGTTAAAGGATGACAGTACTTTTGTTTATAGGGACTATGCCTTTCCTACAACAAGTTTCAACTGTTGTCCCAACCTTACCGGCTCACTAGCAGCACGTCACCAGAAACACAATAGTAAAAGATGATTTGTGGCAGCCTTTATGCATGGACTCGAGAATAAGACATCTCAGGGAGTGTCGTGGTTAAACGGAGATTACCCCTTTCTCACAGATATATCATGTCTCATACAAACACAGGCAATGACAAAGATGCAGTAAAGTTTCAATGGTTTTTATTTAACATAACTGCAATTTGCGATAAGTTGCATGGGCTGCAATGATTAGGATAATGAATAATGCAAGAAACAGAATTGTGAAGACGAGAGTCATTATTACAAAGACCCCCACCATCTTGCAATGCATAGAAAAGACATACGAGATGTAATATGCCCTAATACCCTAATATGAGAGGCCTAACCTCCTACCTAGAGGAGAGCTGGGTTTGCTAAACTTAATCTGCCAATGCTATGTCCATGAGAGGAGCCCCCAACCCTTGTTACCTTGGAATGAGGTCTCTATCTCAGACTCCGCAGGGACACGAAGACTGGGTCAGCGTCAAGACAACGTGCAGCATCGATATCAGTGATGGTGGAGATGCCCTCTGGTCAGAATCTCTCTGATTATCTGTCTAAAGTGCGATGTATTTATACAGATCTACAAGGACCCTGACGTAGGTGTGTTCCCAAACAATAGATAACAGACATGCTAGGGACGGCAATTAATATAAACAATGCCTCAAAAGTATAGAGAGGGAAAATCCCTAAGTGTGAACACCTACTGTTTGTTTGTCTTTGTTACTTGATCTTGACGCCTTAGCGCGGTGACACTGATAATGTAACTCATAACAAGTGGCCTAACTATAAACAAGGCAGCCATCTTAGAAGAATTAAATAATTAAATGGGCTAAGACAGAGCAAGCTAAGTAGGTTAAAAGTCACTAGGTGACAGGGGCACGAGTCTGCAAGCCAAAGGCTAAGCTAACTCCTGTTATCCCATTAAAAACGAACTAGGATTCACTACAGTGCAATAGTCCGCTTTCTCTCCATGGGGAAAAATTATAAAACCGGCTGAGACGTCCTAACTGGGGCACGCTCCATAAAGGGAGCTGTGGGGAGTATAGCACAAGAGCTTTCCGTGGTTGGATGTAGCGATGCCAAACCAGTTTTGCCGTCTGCATAAGCAGCCTGGGGGCGGCACAATATGAGTCCAGGGTGAGAAGCCACTCAAGCACCCCCCTTCAGCCAACGCGGCTCGAACCATGTAATCTTCTGTAGTGTGATCCCCAGCTATTCAGCGCATCAGCCGTTGAAGCTGGGCTGCTGCAAAGTTCCGATCCATATCGGGCATCACCATATCACCCTCGGCCAAGGGGTGTTAAAGTGCAACAAGGGACACCCTATTGCATCCCTGCCCCCATCTAAGTGCGGTTAGTAGGCCTCGCAGGGTTTGAAAAAAAACTTTCTCGGGGGACACCGGCAGAGCCACCAAAAATGTAATAGCCTGGGCAAGATCAGCAACTTAGCTATGGATGCCCTACCCATAGGGGGTGGGACAGCCGCATCCAGAAGGGTAGGGATTGCTGAATAGAAGCAAGGGCCTTACTGTTATTACCCTCTATTAAATCAGCCTCAGTGTGATAAATAATAACCCCCAGATATCGGAAGGTCACAAGAGCCCACAAGAGATACTCCTCACTTGGGTAGAACTGATGCAGACTGCTCGTGCCCGCAAAGGGAAAACACAAGATTTCCCCCAGTTTACCTTAAGGCCAGCTGCGTTGCCGAACTGGTCTAATGAGTCAAAAGACTCACCATATCTTGCACATAAACCAGGACATCATTCGCATACAAGGACGTTATGTGCCATTTTCCTCTCACTTGGTCTCCCCAGTCAAGTCCCCTGCTTCGTAAATGCGTTGCCAAGCGTTCCATAGCCAGTGCGAAAAGCACCGGTGAGAGAGACCAGCCTTGACGCGTCCCCCTTTGTATAAGAAATGAGCGGGAGATCTGGGTTCCGGTGTGGACCCGCGCTTGTCGGGCGGTGAATAGCAGCTTCACTCAAGGCAGATAGTTGGGTCCAAGCCCAAATTGTTCATGACCTACATCAGGTATGCCCAACTGAGGGTGTTAAATGCCTTTTCGAGGTCCAGAGAGATGGCCACTGGTTGATCCGCCTCTCCAGAAACTGTGTCAATGATGTGGCATAGCCGTCTAATGTTATGGCGTGTGGCTCTGTGTGGCACAAATCCACATTGGTCTGGGTGTATGAGATGGCAGATCAATGGGAGCAATCTATTTGTTAGGAGGTTGCTCAAAATCTTATAGTCAATATTCAACATTGACAACAGGCGGTACAAACTCGCCTTGAGCGGGTCCTTACCCAGCTCAGGCAACACCACTATAAGTGCCTCACATAGGGAACTTGGTAGTTCCCCCCCATTGATAGGTGGCCCTATACGTATCCATCAGCCGAGGTGCTAGAGTACTCTTTAAGGTAATGTAGTATTCGACTGGGAACCCATCTATACCTTGAGTTTTCCCTCTAGCCATCGTTGGATTGATAAGTGTATTTCATCAATTTGTAGAGGTTGTTCTAAATCGCTCACCCGGGACCATGTTAGTCTATGCAAGGTAAGGTCTGTAGGAACAATTGTATGCATGAGGAACAGGGAATGACTGGTGAAGAGTATAGTTGCGCATAGTAAAGGGCAAAGGCATCATTAATTGCTTCCTGGGTGTTCACCACCTGGCCCCTGCTATCTCGAATAGCCCCCAGGACAGTTCTAGGAGTTTCGAAGCGCAGTAACCACGCTAGCGTGCATCCTGGTTTGTCTCCTTCCATGTGTTGTCAGGCTAAGTATGCCTTATAATCCACATTACAAAGATGCTGAAGCTCCTCTCGATATTGATGCCATTGGGCAACTAGAAGAGGCCGCACAGCAGGGGAATGGATTGCCTCTTTCTCAAGTTTAAAGATATTGTCCTCAAGCTCAAGCACACTGCTCATGAAAGAAGATTTCACCCCCCACGATGTGGCAATACAGTGACCGCTCATAACCACTTTCATTGTGTCCCACTCTACCCTCTGATCACCCACAGAACCCAGGTTTTCAGTAAAGTAAGCGGAGATATGAGAGCTTATCTTTCCTTTATATACCACATCATGTAAGGCCTCTGCTCTCACTCTCCATGATGGGATGGGCTGCTTAACTTTGCCCAAATGAAATGTAAACTGAAAGGGATTATGATCGGATAAAGTCCTGGCCAGGTATTCAGAACCTTGTACAAGCGGCCAACACTCTGAGTTACAAAACAAATAGTCAAGTTGTGTATGTATTTGGTGTCCTGGTGCATATTCCCCAGGGTGATTTAGGTGCCATATGTCATGCAAGTTTAGGGAAGAAGATCAGTGTTGAAAGTGCTTAGTGGCCTGTATGGCAGGGGTGTTCGGAAGGGGAGGTACTGATCGATCTAGTGTTGTATCGTGTATGCAGTTAAAGTCCCCACCCCAAAGACCGGGTGCCCGAGGGTCTTGTAGGAAGGCAGGAGAGAGCGTATTTAAGAAGGTGTGTTAGGGGCATAGATCGACACAATCATGATAGAATGCCCATCTAGGGTGCCTTCTAGAAGGACATATTGCCCTTTCTTATCTACATGAATCTTATGCTTAACAAAAGGAATCTCTGGGGCTACCTAGATAAGAGCTCCCCTAGCATAGGTGGAGTATCCTGTGCCATATATCTGTCCTCTCCATCTCTGATTGAGCTTAAGTAGCTTCTCATGGGTCAAATGCATCTCTTGGAGGCACACAAAGTGTACTCATCTACATCTAAGGTAAGCATATACTCTGTGTCTTTTAGCAGGTGTGCCCATGCCCCGGATGTTCCAGGCCAGTGCAGCATAATCAGCAGCCATGATGAAAGAATACAGTCTTCAGTCCTACCCCTATGCCTCCCTCTCCATTTCCCAGCATTCTTTCCAAGTACCCGGTATTCTCCTTGCCAGCGAGACACTTCACAACACTATAAACATTTATAACAACTCCCCGAACCCAGGCTTCAGCTGCAACAAGTAGCATGCCACAACTTCCCAAACCTTTCAACCAATGCGCAAGTCGCAGTTCGTTCACTGTAGTCCATACGGAGGAGGCAAAGGCCTCTCGCTCTCCAAGGGGGGGGCAGTAAGAAGGCCTTCTGCAGGAGGAGATCTGTGAGGTGGGCCGTCAGGAAAGAACCACGTGTGGAACCGAAGCCTTAAAGAGGACACATGTAGCTAAAGGGTGGGACAGTGGTGGGGAAAACCTTCTAAATCTGGACGAGCCCACAGGCCACGACAAACTCAGGGTGGAGTCCATGTTCTTATAGATCATCAGCTGTGCGCAGGCTGAGCGCTGGACCCTCCTCACGGTAAGTCTGTGAGGAAGTCGGAGATTCTATAGCAGAGCCTGGATCAGTGAGTAGTCGTTCTTCGAGGGCCGAAAAGGGGTTGAAAGACAGGTGTGAGGCCTCCATTACTGCTTTCGCTCGCTCTCTTGCTGCCTGGGCTCGAGATGGTCTAGCCCTAGGCAGCCTAGGTGTACGTCTCTTTCCACGTGGAGTCAGCCAGGTCGTCTCATCCTGAGCCTCTTGCAGGGAGTGCATTAAGCCTTTGGTGTGCAGCAAAGTCCACACATCCTCCAGAGTTGTAAACATTCAAGTAGCCTCACAATCTATCACCCTTAGTATTGCAGGGACAGGAGCGCTTATTTAAAGTTCAGTTCTCTGAGGCGTTGCTTTACCTTGCCATATGAACTACACTGTTTCTGCACCTCGGTGGTGAAATCAGGGTAAGCTGTAATCTGTGTGTATTCATGGCGCCATGGGCCTTTCGTATGGGATAACTGAAGAATCAAATCTCGATCTCTGAAGTTCAGAAGACAAGCTATGATGGGTCGAGGTGGGGCATCGGGCTGAGGGGGCTGCCTGGGAACCCTGTGAGCTCTTTCTACTGAGAAAAACTTTTAAGGAGTTCCTCCCAACACATTGTCGATCAGTCATCTCTCCACAAATAGCTCCACTCTGGGGCCCTCTGCTCGCTCCAGAAAACCCAGCAGACGTATATTATTGTGTCAAGATCTCCCTTCTGCAGCTTCCTCTCGTCTGTGCAGAGCAGTTACCTCCGTTTGGGTCTGTAACTACTGGGTCTGTAACTCCTGAACAGTAGGAGAAGGGAGGTGACCAAGGACTCCGCCCCTCGAAACCGCCCCACCAAATTGTGATGGTCTACCCTAAGCAAATTTACATCTATGGATATTGCATCAATCCTAGACTCCAGGGAGGTCTTTATGTCTAGAATAATTTGGAGAACCTTATCGAACTGAACAGAATGCACCCTTAATGTGGTTTCCAGTTGAGTGAAGGCTTTCGCTGTGGAGTCAAGGGGGGCATGCGGTCCTGATCCCTGCAGCGGGGTCTTGTTCACTATGGGCTTTCCCATCATGGCACCACAAAGGCAAGCAGGCTACACCCATGCTCAGCAAGTTGGCTCCCAGCCTCGCCCGCCCTCACCAGACACAATAAGAGGAGTGCCGCTGTTCATAGGCAACGTTCAAATAATGGTGTTATTTGATATGCGTGGACTGCAGTGAGGGACCGGGATCCATCTGTGACCTCAGTACCTCTAGATGGAATATCTGGCCATTCGGTTCACAAGGGATTCTCCTCAGATCCAGCTACTCACCAAGGGAGATGTCACCCAAGACAAGGTAGTCTTCCAGCCAGCTGGGACCAGGCACAGAGGGAGCCTCTCGGTTAATATGGGGCCATCTCTTCAAGACGTAAAGTGGAGCTGTTTACTAGTAGCAGCCCAGAGCCCTGTGGATGCAAAACAGTGTGGGGAGCTTCCCTCGTCGTGGGCCGCGCTTTCATCAGAGGTTCAATCATAGACCGTAATTGTGGAAGTAACCAACCGCAGCCACCTCTTCACCATGGCCTTCTCGACCTCCTCTGGAGCCGTCCGTCAGGCCGTAAGGACCGCTAACCATGGAGGGATGGGGGAGCTCTCCCCTGATCACTGTTCTGTTTGGCTGGATACGTCCTTGGGGGAACCTGTCAAGCAGCAAGAGATCAGAGGGACAGGAGACCGGTCTCTGGCCTACGTCTCTCTCCCCAGTGATCCTCGCTTTCACCGTAGAAGGCGTGGGCAGTCCTGCATGCCCTCCTTGCCAGCATCACACAGCTCTCTCCCCCAGTTTCTCAAGGGCTCCGTCGGGCCTGCAGCTCATTCACGATCTTGGGGGTGGTCCCGTTCCCTCGGCCTTCGGGTGTTGGAGCCGCTGAGGAACATGTTGGCTGGGCCCGTACTAATCACCTCAGGTGCAGGGGTAGGGTTCTCCCTCATCTGGCAGTCTCTCTGCTCCTCACCTTCAGACTACTCAATCCTCCAGCAGCGGGGTTCTGGGAGAAAGCCGATCCTCACTGCCTCGGGCCTCTGCCGTGCCCTCGGAGCCCTCGCGTCTGCTTTTCGCGCTGTGCCTCTGCCGGTATCCGCTCCGCCTCTAGGCTGCACCGTTCTTCAGAGGTCTAGCAGTGTCGAGTATAGTTACAGTGCCATCTTCTCCAGCCCTGTGTACTCCACCCTCGGGCTAACGATATAGAGCAGAACCAGCTTCGGTTCTCAGCTTGCAACAGGATAAAAATCCCAGGGCCCCCACGTAGCTCCGTCTAATGCGACTGCACTGGTCGCCATCTTGGCTCTGCCTGCCAACACAGTGGTGGCTTACTTCACATCACCCCAAGCACTTGAATTTGTTACAGAAATAGCCTTCACTGCTTGGTAATTGTTGGTGTGTTTCAGCCTGCAATGCAATGCCACTGACTTATTTAGTACCCCAGTGCTCAGTCAGTGTCTGAGACCTTCACAGAGGTGGCAGATGTGATGGTAAGGCATGATTGATAATGTATCACAAAGTGAGGCCAGTTGAGGAATAGAGGAGGGCTGGACTGGCTCTGTTGGAACTTCCATCCTGGCTGCCATTGGTGTAACTCAAAGGCATTGTTAGGCTCAGTCTGCCCACCCAGAACTTCAGACTGTCAGACAGTGGTATTGGTGAAGGAAAAAGATGCCCCATCAGGCAGGAGCAGAGAAGGGAACTTCTGGTCTGAGCAGCTGAGTCACCCTCGGAAAGCTCATCTTGGGATACCAAAGAACCTTCTCAGCTGCTGTGCCACACATGGCATATCATTGAAAAAGTAAGGATTAAAAACTTCCTGCCCACCCCAAGTGAACGCTTGGCACCAATGGCATAGTTGTCGTATAACCATAAAGTATGAGAACACTCCTGGTCTGGTCTGACTACCTGGCGCCTGCCTACTACCAGCACTACCATCAGTGTAAGCAACTATACCCAGTGACCAGACTCCTAGCATTGCTTGCTTGGCTCCAGCACGTGTCTCTCAGAACTAACTAGCCCTTAGAATTCTGAGCCCTGGCACAGTCGACAGTGTAAACAGAGTCACTGGATGGCACGTGCCAGGCTGAGGCAGGTAGTTTGACTTTTGCCTGGGTGGCAGTGACTTATATTTGGTTGATGGATGGGTACATTAGCATCACTACAGGATAGATATGAAGTCCACCTTATATAAATGTAAATGTTTGGGGTCCAAAGCTACAGATGCACAGCTTAACTCATTTGTAATTATGCCCCAAGGATTTCCAATCTTTGAGCTGCTCCAATAACCTCCTGTGCCTCTGTAAGACCAGCTGCTCTTCAATCAATCAGTCAATCAAGGAATTTGTAAAGCGCACTACTCACCTGTGAGGCTCTCAAGGCACTGATGGGAGGGAAGGGGTGGAGGTGCTGCTACTGCTTGAACAGCTAGGTCGTGATAAGTCTCCTGAAGGTAAGGGGGTCTTTGGCGAGGTGTGAGAATGATCTGCCGCTGGTTGTAGTTCTGTGGATGCCTGGGACGGTTGTGAGGGCGTGGTCAGCGGAGCGGAGTTGCAGGGTCGGGGTGTAGAAGGGGAGCTGTCTGTTGAGGTATTCTGGTCCGGTATTGTGCAATGCTTAGTGAGTGTGGGTGAGGAGTTTGAAGGTGATTCTCTTGTTGACGGGGAGCCAGTGCAGGTCTCTCAGGTGGCTTGTGATGTGGCAGTGGCTGGGGATGTCCAGGATGAGGCGTGCACAGGCATTCTGGATGCGTTGCAGCCTCTTCTGGAGTTTGGCCGTGGTTCCTGCGCAGAGGGCATTGCTGTAGTCCAGTTTGCTGCTTACAGGGGCTTGGGTGACTGTTCTTCTGGTTTCGGTGGGGATCCATTTGTAGATCTTTCAGAGCATGCGAAGGGTGTTGAAGCAGGAGGAGGAGATGGCGTTGACTTGCTGGGTCATGTATAATGAGGATTCCAAAATGAATCCTAGGTTGGGTGCGTGGTCGGTGGGAGTCGGGGTGGATCTGAGAGTGGCAGGCCACCAGGAGTCATCCCATGCGGAGGGGGTGGAGCTGAAGATGAGGACTTCCGTCTTATCGGAATTGAGGCAGCTGTTCTTCATCCATTCGGCGATGAACTTCATTCCTTTGTGGAGGTTGGTCTTGGCGGAGTCCTTGGTGAGGGAGAGGATCAGCTGGGTGTCATCGGCATATGAGATGATGTTGAGGTTGTGAGATCGGGCGATGTTAGCGAGCGGGCCATGTAGATGTTGAAGAGGATCGGGCTGAGGGACGAACCCTGGGGTACACCACAGATGATTTTGGTGGCTTCGGAGGGGAATGGGGGGAGGTGGACTCTCTGGGTTCTGCCGGTGAAAAAGGAAGTGACCCAGTCCAGGGCTCTGTCGTGGATTCCTACATGGCTGAGGCGTGTGCGTAGGGTGTGGTGGCAGACAGTGTCGAACACGACTGAGAGGTCCAGGAGGATGAGGGCCACGGTTTTGCCATTGCCCAGTATGGTTCTGATGTCATCGGTGGTGGTGATGAGGACAGCTTTGGTACGGTGGTTGCTGCGGAATCCAGATTGGGAAGGGTCCAGGGTGTTGTTCTCTTCAAGGAAGAGGGTCAGTTGTCTCTTGACAGCCTTCTCGATGACTTTTGCCGGGAAGGGGAGAAGGGAGATAGGCCGGAAGTTCTTGAGGTCCTTTGGGTCTGCCTTGGGTTTTTTGAGGAGGCCGTTGATCTTGGCACGTTTCCAGCTCTCCGGGAAGGTGGTAGACTCAAAGGAACTGCTGATGATCTTCCATAGTCGGGGTGTGACCCTTGACCCGAGGGTAGGTCGCTCCCCCTGCCACTGCAGCTCCACCAGCCCAGGCTCCTGACACCTCCCAGCAAGACTTGCTAAAACAGTAAGTACTCCCCCCGCCCAGCCCCGTGCTACTCACCTCTCTTTTCCTGTACTTCTGTCTTCTGCCTTCCGCTCTCTCCTCCAACCTCTCTCCGCACCTCTGCTGTCCATTTCCCTTCGCTCTCTGCTCCTCTTCTGCAGCCCACTTGCTGCGTGTTCTGCTCTTCCTCTGCCCCGCTCCTCTTCCTCACCGCGTTCTCTTCCTGCTTTGCTCTTCATCTGTGTTCTTCTTTCTCCTCTGCACCCCGACCTGCGTGTTCTTTCTTCATCTGTGTTCTTCTTTCTCCTCTCCACCCCCACCTGCGTGTTCTTTCTTCTTTCTTCATCTGTGTTCTTCTTTCTCCTCTGCACCCTGACCTGCGTGTTCTTTCTTCATCTGTGTTCTTCTCTGCATCCCGTCCTGCGTGTTCTTTCTTCTTCTATGTTCTTCTTCTGTGTTCTTCATTTCTCCTCTTCCTCACCGCGTTCTCTTCCTGCTTTGCTCTTCATCTGTGTTCTTCTTTTCTCCTCTTCCTCACCGCGTTCTCTTCCTGCTTTGTTCTTCATCTGTGTTCTTCTTTTCTCCTCTTCCTCACCACGTTCTCTTCCTGCTTTGCTCTTCATCTGTGATCTTCTTTCTTCTCTGCACCCCGATCTGCGTGTTCCTTCTTCTTTTTTCTTCTGTGTTCTTCTTTCTCCTCTGCACCCCGACCTGCGTGTTCCTTCTTCTTTTTTCTTCTGTGTTCTTCTTTCTCCTCTGCACCCCGACCTGCGTGTTCTTCTCCTCTTCTGTACTTTTCTCTGCGTGTTCCTTTTCTTCCTCTGTGGCCTCTCCTCATCTTCTGGACGCTTCCGCTCTGCTTCTCAGGTCTCTCCTCTTCTGCCTGACTCTTCTTCTTGACTCTTCTCTCTTCTCTCCTGACTCTTCTCCTCTTCTTCTTGACTCTTCTCTCTTGACTCTTGACTCTTCTCTCTTCTCTCCTGACTCTTCTCTCTTGACTCTTCTCTCTTGACTCTTCTCTCTTGACTCTTCTTCTTTACTCTTCTTCTTGACTCTTCTCTCTTCTGTTCTTGACGCTTCTCTCTTCTCCTCTTCTATTCTTCCTTACGCCCCTCCACCTCTGTAACCCCCCCTCCCCTATCTTTTCTCCCCTCCCCTCTACCTGACCCCCCCACCCTCCGCTTTCTCGCCGCCACCTCCTGCTCGGCCCCGCCCCCCCTGCTCCCATTCGTCCCCCCCTCCCGCCCCCCGTCCCCAGCTGACCCTCCTCCCCCCCTCCTCCCTCTTATGGCGGCCGCGCCGCTGGCACACCAAAGGCGCGCCAAAGGCAAGCCCATCTGCGCCCGTCCGTGCCTGGACCGCGCCCAGCGCCACGACCCCTGGCCCCCAGCACTCCCAAACCCCACAGCACCGCTACGACCCCAACACCCTCCACGCCCTCAACCCGGGGCGCTCCAGTACCTGCTTCCAAGCCAACCCTAAACGCACTCATGGACCCTTCGCATGCCTCACCTGCAAACTCACCTTCCACCGCGAAACCACCCAGCCCGCCAGCCTACGCGCCAGCAACCACCTCAAATGCATCCTGATCAACGCACGCTCCGTCCACAAGCACGCCGTTGAACTATGGGACCTCCTGGACTCCACCGCACCAGACGTCGCCTTCATCACTGAGACCTGGATGAACGCCTCTTCGGCCCCAACATCGCCATAGCCATCCCCGACGGCTACAAGATCTCCAAGTCGGTGGAGGAATTGCCATCGTCTTCAAGGACTCCATCAACATCACCACCTCCACCGAAGACACACCCCTCGCCGCCGAACACCTGCACTTCCAGATCCACACCGACCCCAGGACCACCCTCAGAGGAACTCTCATCTACAGACCCCCTGGACCACGCGCCCTCTTCAGCGACTCTATCACTGACTTCATCTCCCCGCACGCCCTTGCCTCGCCGGATTACATCCTCCTCGGTGACCTCAACTTCCACCTGGAACAGAACAACGACCCCAACACCACCGCCCTGCTCGCCAACCTCGGTCTCAAGCAACTGGTGAACACCCCCACCCACATCGCCGGACACACGCTCGACCCCATCTTCTCAGCCAGCAACCACGTATCCTTCAACCACTCCTCCGTAATACACTGGACCGACCACAGATGTGTCCACTTCACCTTCTGACGCAAGACTCGCCACCTCCGCACACAACCCATCCCACGCAGACATTGGAACAAAATCCCCACGGAACAGCTTCTCTCCACTCTCAGCGACAACCAACCCACCTTCTCCACCGACCCCAACGACGCAGCCCTCAGCCTCACGCATTGGATCACCAACTGCGCAGACAACTTTGCACCCCTCAGACACCTCCCAAGACAGACCAACACCAGGAAACCTCTTTGGTTCACAGACACCCTCAAGGAATCTAAAAAAAACTGCTGCACCCTCGAGAAAGCCTGGCGCAAGGACCACACTGCACAGAAAACATGTCTGCCCTCAAAAACGCCACCCGCAAACACCACCAACTGATCCGCACCACCAAAAGAACTTCCTTCACAGACAGACTGGACAAGAACACTCACAACAGCAAAGAACTCTTCAACATTGTCAAAGAGCTCTCCAATCCTAACGCCATCACGCCCTCACAAGACCTCTGCAACTCCCTCGCCACCTTTTTCCATCGTAAGATCACCGACCTACACAACAGCTTCGGACACCAGACACAGCCAACCACCACAGAACCTACAACCCCAGCCATCACTCTCAACGCCTGGACTCACATCAGCACGGAAGAGACCAAAGCTACCATGAACTCCATCCACTCCGGTGACCCCTCGGACCCCTGCCCACACTTCATCTTCAACAAAGCCAACGACATAATCGCCCGCATCTCCAGACCATCATCAACAGCTCGTTTGCTTCTGCCACCTTCCCCGAGAACTGGAAACACGCAGAAGTCAACGCCCTACTGAAGAAACCTACGGCGGACCCAGCGACCTGAAGAACTTCCGCCCCATCCCGCTCCTCCCCTTCCCTGCCAAAGTCATAGAGAAGACCATCAACAAGCAACTTACCAACTTCCTTTAAGACAACAACCTACTCGACCCCTCTCAGTCCGGATTCCGAGCCAATCACAGCACAGAAACCGCCCTCATCTCAGTCACAGACGACATCAGAACTCTGATGGACAACGGAGAAACAGTCGCCCTCATCCTCCTCGACCTCTCGGCTGCCTTCGACACCGTCTGCCACCGAACCCTAATATCCCGCCTCCGCTCCACCAGTATCCAAGGACAGGCCCTGGACTGGATCACCTCCTTCTTCTCCAACCGCTCCCAAAGAATCTACCTCCCACCGTTCCGCTCAGACCCCACCGAGATCATCTGCGGCGTCCCACAAGGTTCCTCGCTCAGCCCGACTCTCTTCAATGTCTACATGAGCCCCCTCGCCGACATCGTACGCAAACAAAACATCAACATCACCTCCTACGCCGACGACACTCAGCTGATACTTTCCCTCAACAAGGACCCCACCAGCGCCAAGACCAACCTGCAAGATTGAATGAAAGATGTCGCAGAATGGATGAAACTCAGCCGTCTGAAACTGAACTCAGACAAAACGGAAGTCCTCATCCTCGGAAACACCCCATCCGCCTGACACGACTCCTGGTGGCCCACAGCCCTTGGCACCACACCAACCCCCTCAGACCACGCAAGCAACCTCGGATTCATCCTGGACCCACTTCTCACCATGACCAAACAAGTCAACGCCGTATCAGCTTCCTGCTTCCTCACCCTCCGCATGCTCCGAAAGATCTTCTGTTGGATCCCCGCCAACACCAGAAAGACTGTGACCCACGCCCTCGTCACGAGCCGCCTGGACTACGGTAACACCCTATACGCAGGAACCACCGCTAAACTCCAGAAACGTCTGCAGCGAATACAAAACGCCTCCGCCCGCCTCGTCCTCAACATACCCCGCAACAGCCACATCTCTGCCCACCTGAGACACCTGCACTGGCTTCCCGTCAACAAAAGGATCACCTTCCGGCTCCTCACCCACGCACACAAAGCCCTCCACAACAAGGGACCCGATTACCTCAACCGTCGCCTCAGTTTCTACACGCCCACCCGCCAACTTCGCTCCGCCAACCTCGCACTCGCCGCCGTCCATCGCATCCGCCGCACCACAGCAGGTGGGAAATCCTTCTCCTACCTGGCGGCCAAGACATGGAATTCCCTCCCCACCAACCTCAGGACCACCCAGGACCCGGAGGCAACTCAAGACCTAGCTCTTCGAGCAGCAGTAACCCCCTCCCCCTAGTGCCTTGAGACCCTCACGGGTGAGTAGCGCGCTTTATAAATGTTGTTGATTTGATTTGAGATGACGGAGCTTGCTTTGTTGAGGATGAGGTGAGAGCAGGAGTCGGATGGAGAGCCGGAGTGGATGGTGTTCATGACTTCGATGGTGTTGTTGTTGTTGACGGGGGTCCAGGAGAGCAGGAGGCTGGTCGGTGGTGAGTCTGTGGTGTTGGTGGTTGCCGGGGGGCGGGGGTCTGAGTGCTGAAGCTCTCGTGGATGTCTGCAATCTTGTGGTAGAAGTAGGAGGCCAGGGAGTCACAGAGGTCTTGAGATGGCGGGATGTCGTTGGCGTTGGACCTGGAGTTGGAGAGTTCCTTCAAGATGTTGAAGAGCTCCTTGTGGCTCTGTGCGTTGTTGTTGATTCGGTCTTCGAAGGCGGTTCTCGTGGCAGTTCGGATGAGTTGGTGGTGTCTGCGGTTGGTGTTTTTGAAGGCTGTGTGGTTGTCCAGTGTCTGATCTTGGCGCCACTTCTTTTCAAGTCTTCGTCAGGTCTGCTTAGGTTCGTGGAGGTCGCCGGTAAACCAGAAGGCCTTTCTGTCGGTGCATCTGTTGGAGGGATTGTTGATCGGGGCAAAAGTGTTGGCACAGGTGTTGATGCATTGCCTGAAGTTGCAGGCAGCTGTGTCAGTGTTGGTGGTGTCGATGGGTGGGTTCCGGGAGAGGGTCGTGATTAGTTGGTCTTTGGTGACCTTGTTCCAACTGTGGAAGGGAATCCGTTGTGGGTGGTGGTGTGCTGTGGGTTTCTTGTAGGAGAAGTGGATGCAGCGGTGATTTGTCCAGTGGAGTTCGGTGGTGTGGCTGAAGGAGACTTGATTGCTGGTGGAGAAAATAGGGTTGAAAGTGTATCCTGCGGAGTGGGTCGATGTTGTGACAAGCTGTTTGAGGCTGAGGTTGGAGAGGTTGTCAAGCGGGGTGCCGATGTTGTTGTTGTTGATGTTCTCGAGGTGGAAGTTTAAGTCCCCAAGGAATATGTAGTCAGTGGATGCGAGAGCGTGCGTGCGGATGATGTCGGTGATGGAGTCACTGAACTGCTGTCGGGGGATGGGGGGCCTGTAGACAAGGGTCCCTCGGAGGGTGGTGTTTGGGTCAGTGTGGATCTGGAAGTGCAGGTGTTCAGTGGTGCTGAGGGTGTCTTCGGTGCTGGTCGTGATCCTGAGGGTGTTCTTGTGGACGATGGCGATGCCTCCTCCTGGGTTCTTGGACCAGTCCCTGTGGGTGATCTCATAGCCGTCCGGGATGGCTATGGCGATGTCAGGCGATGAGGAGGGGTTCATCCAGGTCTCGGTCAGGACGGCGACTTTTGGGGAAGTTGAGTCGAGTAGATTCCACAGCTCTACTGCATGTTTGTGGACGGAGCGGGTGTTGAGAAGGATACATCTGAGATGGTTGCGTCCTGCCTTGGTGTGTGGGCCATTGGCATGGATGCTGGTGAAGGTGCAGTTAGGCTGTAGAAGGGTCTGCGGGTGATCTGCGGGGAGGCTTGAAGGCAGGCGGGTGAGCGGCCGGTGTAGAGGGCATGGAGGGTGGTGGTGACGTAATGAAGACGTGCGTGGCAGCGGTGGGGGGGGGCGAGAGCGCCGGAACCCCTGGCTCTTGTGGACAATGGCAATGCCTCCTCCTGGTTTGTTGGAGCGGTCCCTGCGGGTGATCTTATAGCCGTCCGGGATGGCTATGGCGAAGTCAGGTGTTGAGGAGGGGTTCAACCAGGTCTTGGTCAGGAAGGCGATGTCTGGGGAAGCTGAGTCGAGAAGATTCCATAGCTCTACTGCGTGTTTGTGGACGGAGGAGAGGACAGCTGTGAGGCAGGAGCGGGGGTGAAAACGGTGCGAAAAAAGGGGGCAGGGCCACGGGGGCAGCAGCGGTGGGAGTGCAGTGTGAGAGAGGGGAGGGGGGCGGGCTGCAGGGGCAGCAGCGGCGGGAGAAACAGAGGTGGGAGAACGAGAGTGAGAGAGAGAGCGAAGAGAGAGTAAAGCAAAGTCAAAAAGTCAAGAAAGGAGAACTGCGAAAAGCGAATGGCAAATGGGGACAGAGGAGGCAGTCACGGAAGAGAGACCACACAGGGAGTGAAGCAGAGAAAAGGAGGAGGGAGGCAGCCTAGTAGGAAAGCAGAGTTCTCCCATTAGACACCAGGGATGAGGCGCAGGCAGAAGCCTGGGGGTGGAGAAAAGCCTCCAACTCCTGACAGGGGTCAGACGTTCAGAGGAGCGAGGGATGAGGGCTCTACTTACTATGTGGAGCCACAGGAGGCAGAGCAGTTCACTGACCAGGTCTTGGAAATCTATAGCCACCGGTGGGTGGTCAAGGTGACGGAAAGAATGTAAATTCTTCAAGAGCAGTGATGAGAGATTCTGGATTTTATTAAAGACACTGAGACTTTTATTATGCATATTTAAATAATTTCAAAATAAAACCTAGCTAACACATAAAGAACACTCAACTACAGCAGGTCTTCTTCTTTTTTTCAACAAACGTTCACACTTTAAAACTCTATTATAATTAAATCACAGAAGACTTAACATGTAAAATCCTCTCTTCATTACAAACTCTTTACTGCTCATCTGTTGAAAAACACAAGAAAATATCAACATAAAATTCAAGCTAGCATAATACACTCTCAAAAACTGAAAATCAAAAAGTTGTATGACAAAACCAAGTATGTTGGAACAACGTATGCCTTAACAAAGTGGTCGGAACCATGACAGCGTCTTTTCCACACATGCCTTTAGCATGTATGCCTTTACAACAAATTGTGTTGTAAAAGCATGCTTAGTAAAGCATATGCAGAAACGGCATGAGTGGTTCTGTCATACAAAGCCCCCACCCGCCCTGAGGACCAAAACTACCCCCACCCTTAATAAGTAAGCTACCCAGACACTCCCCCCACCCACCTGGAGCCCTTAAACCTTCCCCCACTCATAATAAGTAAACTACCCCGACTCCACACCCACCCTAAACCCTAATAAAAAACTACTCTATCTCCCCACCCCTGCCCCTAAAAACTAAACTACCCCGATCCCTCACTCGTCCTAAACCCTGACAAAAAAAACTATCCCGAGCCCTCCACCCCGTCCCT
Source organism: Pleurodeles waltl (assembly GCF_031143425.1). NCBI lineage: Eukaryota > Metazoa > Chordata > Amphibia > Caudata > Salamandridae > Pleurodeles > Pleurodeles waltl. Next base: position 911,816,462 of record NC_090446.1, read on the forward strand.
AAAAACTAATCTACCCTGACCCTCCACCCACCCTGAATCCTAAAAAAAACTATCCCATCCCCCCACCACTAAAAACTAGACTACCCCAACACCCCTATCCACCCTGAGCCCTAAAACCTTCTCCACTGCTAATAACTAAACTACCCCGAACGCCCTAAAAAAAAAACTCCCCTCACCTCCCCACCCCTAAAAACTAAACTACCCCGACATCCACTCTGAGCCCTAAAATCTTCCTCCACCCCTACTAACTAAACTACCCTGACCCCCACCCAACCTAATTCCTAAAAAAGCTATACTAACCCCAATCCCTGCCCCTAAAAACTAAACTACCCCATATCCCCCACCCGCCCTGAGCCCTAAAAAAAAACTATCCCAACTCCCCCACCCCTGCCCCTAAAAGTGTACTACCCCGACACCCCCCACCCACCTTGAGCCCTAAAACCTTCCTCCAATAGGCAAAAACCCCAAACCCCCACCCACCCTAAGCCCTAAATCCACTCCCACTGCTAAAAACTACCCATCACCCTGCCCCAACCCCACTTACCTCACCGCACCCTATCCCAATACTTCCTCCCGTTCTCCCCTCCCTCCTTCTGCCCTACCTTAAACCTTCTCCCACCCCTAAAAAATAAACTACCCCGCCCGTCCTCCTGAAGCCCTAAAAAAATACCAAAACCCGTCACCCCCAAAAAAATAGCCCAACGCCCCTCCCACCCGAACCCCTTCGTCCACACCACCCATAAAAACTATCCCCAACCCTGCCCCACTTACCTCATTGCATCCTCTCCCGATCCACTCTGCCTTTTCTGTGCTTTAACCACACATATGCGTAGTTTGGCACATGGGTGGTTAAGGCACAGAAAAAGGAGGTCATTTTGTCGTGGGAAGTGTTGTTACGTTTGTGTGATAAACGTCCACGTTGTTCACTATATATGTATGTGTTTTATATGTTTTTAACCATGGGAGGGCTCTGGAGGCATTAAATTAGCCTTAATGTCTTTTGTAGATTGCAGGTTCTGTCGTCAATGCTTTTAAAGAATCTACATTGTATGTCAAGACCGAAGGTTACCATTATGCATGGTCAAAGCACTGCAATAGAGCGCAAGAAACATGCTCTAATGGTGTTAAATAGATGTTAGCAAAACCTGATTCACCAGACCAAACAGCTTTCAGTATATCTTTCTAGCAGCCACCCCAAGAAACGTCTTTGTTGCCATTGCCCTTCTTAATTAATGGGCCTTAAATTTTGACATTTCCACATCAGACTCACTCACCACCACATGAAGCCATTTTGCAGTGGTTGCCGTTGACACTGCTTTATAAGGTTTAACAAATGAAATCTGACTCTCTCCCATTTAGACGCATTCTGTCTCATACCAGACACCACACACAACTTTAGATGTGCCTCAAAACAAGGACAGGAAATTGAAGAAGCATAGGGCCTGATTTAGATATTGGCGGACGAGATACTCTGTCTGCCAAAATCTAAATCCCATAGGATATAATGGGATTTAGATTTCACTGTACAGGATATCCGCCATTGTTGTGACAGTGTAACATGCAGCTAATATTTAAATAAGGCCCATAGTTTTTATGCATCTCGTGAACTCAAAATGCACTTCTCCAGGAACATAAATCTTATTATTTACATATAAAACATCTACATCCAGCACCCTTCTAAAAGATGCCAGACATAAAGCTGACAACTTTAAACTTAACTCCTTCACACTCAAATATTTATTAGATGGTTTACTTTGAAAATAATTCAGTATTAAATTCACATCCTACATGTCATGTCTCACCTTTGGTGGTTTTATGATCATATGCCCTTCATCATTCTGCAAACAACAGAGTTTTTTCCAAGAGACTTCGGATCAACCAAATGAGGGTCTTAAGCAACTTCGAATCTATAACAATTAGTAGTCGTATAATATAACATAATCCTTTGGAAAACAGATACAAAACAACATTTGCAAACTCTCCTATAGATGCTTCCAAGGGACCCAATTCCCTTTCCAACTACCCACCAGACCAATATTTCCATGAACACCTGCATCTCTTCTTAGTTCCTGGTGTTCAAAATTCATCAAGCAACCTTCTAGTCTCCTGCCAAAGTCCAAATAACTTGATGGAATCCCTGATGTCCTCCAAAGTCCAATGAACTCTGTGGAAGTTCAAAACCCTTGACACAACTAAAGGATCATCCATTCCATTAACATCAGTTACTAATCCTGGAGAAGCAGGCACCAAAATTGAATACTCAACTGCTAACTCCAACATACCGTAAGCCATGGTTGACTTACCCCCAAAAAGTGTCACTAACATCAATTTGCATAACTCCATTCTCACTTTCATTAAAACTCTCTGAATCATGAAAAAAGGAATGAAGGCATAACCTAACTCTTCAATAACCTCCAATCCTGTAGAAATGCACCCACTCCTTCTGTGTTTGAGTCTGGTCTCCAACTGTAAAACTGCTTTATCCAATTTGCCATTCGTGAAGCAAAAAAACCTACTTCCAAATCCCCAAATTTGATTACATTTATTGAATACTGTAACATTCAAACTCCGATCACGTGATTCCTGAATAGTAGTGAATTCCATTTGGCCAATACATTCTCCTCACGTGGCAAAAAAGCCTACCCTGACTGTGATCTCATGTTCTAGAAAGAAATTACAGAACTTCAAAGCCAATTCCTCTAGTTTCTTTGACCTTTTTTCCCTAGGCAATTTATATAATGTACCACCAAAACATTGTCCATGCTTAATGAACTGCACATTTCTCCACTTTGTGCGAAAAACTCTGGCTTGCAAACAGAGCTGCTGTCAATTCCAGACAACCTATGAACTTTAATTTCTCCTCATTCGTCAATTTCTCACTTGTGTGAAAACTGTCCGAATTTGAACTCCAGCCCAACTGGCTTGCATCCGATTTTACTAAATATTCTTGGTGCTTCCCAAAAGTGGCTCATCCATTCTATTCCTCCAAGTTGTTGAACCACCAAACCATCTCCTCTCTTGTTTCTTCTGTCAAACTCAACAAGTCTCCATACCACATTCCTTTCTAGAGATAATCCCCTTTCACTCCATTTAGACATCAGTGATGCGAAGGACATGAGAACACTACCTCTTCCTTCTGTATTAAACTAGGACTTCAGATAGCATCTGCCGGAAAAATGTCCTCTTCCTCCAGCTGATCCAAAACACTCCATTTCCTCCAAAACCGTTTTAATGAATTCTGAATGTTGACACATATTTTCCCACAGTTTTCATTAGGCCATTGCCAAATAGTAGACCTTCTGAACCTTCCACAAATTCCCTTTTTGCCAACGTGCAAAGCTTTGGGGTTGTATACAATAAAATTGCTTTCCTTATCCCTGAAATTAAAGCTACATAAGCAAATTGCCCTCTGATTCCAACTACACAGGAGAGTTACACCCATCTGCATTTTCTTACAGTGAGCTTCCCCTTCCATATCCATTATTCTTGCAAGTGGACCATCAATATGACACTGAAGTGCCCTTTCTACGTCTTTCCTGTGATCCCTTCCAAGCTTAAAAATAATGTATTAAATCAGGATTCAAATCCGGTGCTCAACATGCTTTATTATCAACCACTGGTCTTGAATACTCAGTTTTCAAGACACTCCTATGCATGTTTTCCATAGACCTCCACGCTTAATATGCCAAATAATTGCTCAAATGCTCCAAAGGCCACCAATCTGCACTACTTGGATGTCTTATCACACCAGGATTAAACATTAATTAATATGGAAGATCTCTTAAATCCTTCTTTCCCACAGAAATAGTTGAATGCTTTCCACTAGACATGTCTCTTTCTAGACTTTCAGTCCAACCTTCACTATCTGAAAGGTCTAAAACATACTCATCAACTTCACCATAAGAATCCTTTTTATTATTATATCCATCAGGATTATCCTGAATAGAATATGTGCCATAATGGATACCTTATGTTTTGCCGACCATGACACTAGTTCTTTCTGTGGTGCTTAGAACACCTATATCCAATAAGACCATGTATTTTACTCACAATTACTTCAGAGTGAATCTGTTTTCTTAATCTCTTCTTTCCCTTCCCAAAATGTCACTCTCACCTTCGTTAAGTGATCAACATCCTCAAATTATTCTGATATTTTTACTAATCTCAGAGCTAAAAGCCTCCTTCACTGATAATTCAAACAGTTTATCAATCAACTTCCTAATAATTTCCTCCTGACACCTCTCATTTGTCTCCCTAGAGCAGTGGTTCTCAAACTTTTTTCTTTATAATGCCTCTTTTGGAAGGAGTCTGGTGCCCCACCTGGGACCACTTGAGGCCCCTCCAAGGGGGCCGCCCCCCAGTTTGAAGACCCCTGCCCTAGAGGTACCTTTCCATGCTTCAGACATTTTTAAAAAGCAAAATATCCTTAGCTTCCTCAAAGACCAAAACTCCTTTCTTTCAGCTCTATGTCCTTACCACAAATATAACTGCCAAAGTACATCATGCGACCGCGCTCAAACTGCCAACATAACATCCAGTTACAATCAACATTAACCTCCCAAACTAATATGGCGGCGAGTGATTGTGAGATTACAATTCTAATCTGTCCCTATCCACATTAAATTACCTGATCCTCTGGCCGGTTCTATATGGCCTCCAAATGTCACAGCCTTTGCTCCGACATGTGCGTCACCATTGCTACATAACCCGAATTGAACATCAGTCAGACACCTGCTTCTGCACCAACAGCATGTCCCATGCATGAAACTTTTTTTTTTAAACGAACATCAGCCTAACATAACAAAACTTTTCTTAAAAGCAAACTTTGTAACAATAAGGATTATCGGGCCAGATGCATAATGCATCTTTGTGATCACAAACGTCCCAACAGACCGTTTTCAATATCAAAAATACATTTTGGTATGTATGAATTCCAGTTTGCGATTCGGTAACTTGTTACCGAATCGCAAATTGGAATTGCAACTTCACACTGATTTGGTATTAGGAAGGGGCGTGTCAAGGGCATGTTTAAGCATGCTGGCCGCATGCCTTTCTTTTTTTCTGCAATGTACAAGCTTGCTTAAATATTCACCAGAAAAATAGCGTGAGATGTAGAACTCGTTAGTATTTCATCATCGCTGTGCCCACTTGACTGCCCCTTAAAGATGAAGTACGACAGCCATGAAGCGTGTGTTGTGATGATGAGATGCTTACCAGTTCTACAGCGCGCGCTGTGCCCAAACAAAATAAAGGCATGCAGCCGCCATGCTTAAACATGAAGCGCAGCAGCCGTGAAGTCAGGGGAGGGCACAGGAAAGACAGGCACGAATGGTGCAGTCGTGTTTCAAATGAGAGAGAAGGAGGTGGGAGGAATGAATGCTACAATCAAATTCTAGCAGCTCAGCCTGAAGCATCCACACTGTAACACCAGCAAAAAAGGAAAAAAAGTAGTCCCTGAAACCAAGAGATAAAGAACCATGGTGTAATTATACAGTAGTTAGTCCCTGCTCCCAAAGAGAAAAAGGTGGGACAAAGAGGCATGACTGACCAGTAGCAAGCAAGGATTTTTAAATGACACTGAAATTATCAAATGAAATAGCTGGAAGTCCACAGAAGTATACCTAAGTATACAAGAGGTTGTACGCTTCCGCTCAACCTAAAAAAGCTTTAAAACGTACTTACAGCCCACCCCATACTTACCGATACTCACCATTGGTTGGTTGCCATGTTGCTCTCATCTCCTTGCGGATGATTGGTCAGAACCCTCTGCTCCCTCCATTTTCTCTTCAGTGCTTGCTCACATTATGCACAGTTTCTGGTTTCTTCAGCCAGTGCCCTTCCACAGTCCATTTGTACAGGTTCTTTGTTTTCATTTTAATCAGGCACTCCTCAAGAATGCAACTGTTTGGAGGCTTCATCTACCCCTCTTAATCTCTCTAATGCCCTTCTGCTTTGTTGTTGTCATCTTTCTTGCCCTCCCCGCATTAGTACAAAGACACTATGACAGCCTATAGGAAGCTGGCCATCTATGTAGTATGCAAAGCTAGGCACACTGTGCAGGGGATCCAGGCAACCACACTTTGGTTTACAGAGGTAAAAACTAGATCACTTATGCTCTAATTTTTAAGGTAGCTTGGTCGAGCAGTTAGGCCAATCTTGCAGAAGTACAAAGCATTTGTTGTACTCACAGTATCAATCTTGCAAATCACACACTCAAAGAGCCCAATTTATAAAAATACTTTTGATTTTTATATAATTTTTAAAACCAATATTATCAAAATTGGTTAAGTACTTTTTGAGATATGGATTTTTGAAGTTTAATAAAAAATTTATTTTTGTGCGTGGCGGAAGCAAAGGTCTCCAGAGCTGGTGCAGGGTTACTGGGAGGGACAAATTGGAAAAGCACTGCACAGGTAAGTTTAGAGGTGGTTCCTTGGGGTCCCCTTGGAGTATCAAGGTTGCAAGGGGTGAGGGACCCTTAAGGCACAGCAGGTTCTTGGTTACGGGGAACAGGCTGGCCGGGTGCAGAGGGAATTGATGAATCAGGAGCTGTGCGCAAAGATGCCCTTTGGCGCCGGAGGTAAGTTGGTCATTTGCAGAATAACAGGGGCACTCTGGTGGGAGATCCAGGGTGTTCCTGAAGTCCCTTGACTGGGGCTTCCTCTTGGTCCCTTTTCAGCCCTGGGCAGGCGGGTTTTCCTGGTGTCCGAAGTCAGCTGACCAATACCAAGGGCATTGGTACGGTTTGACCACTGGAGGGTGCAGTGCTACTAAACTAGGCACACTTTTAGGGTTTGTCCTTGTGGTTGTCAGTGCGTTTTCGGGTCTGGCTGTGACTTCTGGTTCGGGAGTTAGCAGCTCATCAGTGAAGCGACCCTCACTGGGTTGCTGGTTTCTTCTTGTTGCAGAGTGGTACCTCCACTCCGGAGGGAGTTCTTGGGTGATTTTTGAAGCCTGGAGGTCCTCTGGGGTTCTTTATAGTTTTTCCAGTTGTCCAGCAGCTCCTCAGCGGTGGTTGTTGGGTCCTGGTTGCAGCTGGAAGGATTTGGCACCTTTTCTTTGCGCAGGAGGTCCACAGTTCTCGTGTTTTGGATCTTCTTGGTGCCGGTCTTCTTTTTGTTCATCGAATCTGATTACCTGGTCAAGGGGTGCCCACTAAATAATGAATTTAGTGGGCCTTTTAGGGGGAACCTGGTAGTGTCCAATGGGACACCTACCTTTGGGTGGCTACACCCACTACAGTGACCAGTTCCTGGGAGAAGGGTAATTTCCATATCCCTGCATAGGCTATTTTCCTTCCATCTTAGATGGAGGAAAAGAAAATGGTGTGTCCACCTCCCAGGCAACACCTTAAGGGTGGTGCATGCCAGGTATGGCCACTCCTCCAACCCCTTGTGTACTTTCCCACCTTTGCTCCTGCCAAAGTGAGAGTTTGGAAAGGGGTTGACCATCTGCTGCTAGCAGCAGGCCTGGGGGTCGAGTTTCAAAGGCGGCAAGTCCTTTGAAGCTCACCACCAGGGCAGTGCACATTCCTGAGGAAGGGTGTGTTAGCACCTCCACCCAGGAAAGGCATTGCTCTACAAACCAGAGAGACAGGTTTCTCCCCCAAGGTTTGTAGATTGGGTATCTGGAGGTGGTAGGCTGGATAGAACCAGTCAGCAACCATACCAGGGTAGTTAGCTTTTTTAGGGGGCACTAAGGTGACCCCTGAATACATTTATGTATAAATCCAATACTGGCACCAGTTTGGATTTATCATTCTGAGTTGTTTGATACCAAACAACCTAGGGTTCAGAGTGGCCATCATGTAGCTGGGAAACTCATGTTGACCAGTGTCCAGCACATGTATTAAATGGGTGCTCTGTTCACTCACTATGTCCCAGGTTTGGCAAGGACACATTGGGGGCAAATTGCTCATGGAGCTATTTCCTCACAAATGATATGGTGCACCCTGCCTTGGGGCTCTAAAGCCTGCCAGAGAGATGTTTTACCCATAGTATATACAGTGTATGGTGGACGAGGCACACAGACAGCATGCCATGTTGAGTTTGTGTTTTAGGTTTGCACCAGTACACCCAGCCTGCAATGGCAGTGCTGGGAGCATTGGATGCATTGCCCTAAAGGGTGGCACAATCAGTGATGCTGCACTCGGGAGCCTACTCATAGTACCCCATGCCCTGGATACCTAAGTCCATTTTACTAGGGACTCATAGTGGTAGCTAAAGGTGTATCCAATTGTGTCAATGCATCACAACAGTCTTAGGGAAAGAACCCTGACCCAGGGAATCTTGTTAGCAGGGGCCCTGGGCACTACAATTTCTAGGTTACCTCATACATCAGGCAAAACGTGGGGGATAACCATGTGAAAACTAGGCCTTTTCTCACACAGCGAGCGATGGCCATGGTATGGCGCTTTGTTTTATATACTTTAATTCATTCTTAAAAAACAATTACAAAGCCAAACAGCTCATGCAGAGCTATTTGACTTTCTTAATAATTTATTACAGATAGCACAACAGTGCAAAATAAAAACAAAGCATTATTAAATCCGTTTTGCAACTAAATCACTTTTCAGCAGTTGCGTTCCATTTTCCTCAAGAAAGGTTAAGACGTCAGGAAGTGGCACAGTTGAATGTTGTTGGGGACTGTGCTGCAGCAATGTAGTCCTGTACAGAGGTGGTTGATGCTGGTGACTTGATGCTACAGTTTTCCATTCTCACTTTATTCCTGAGTCCTGTGCCTCTCTGGTTCTCTTTCAGGACACATTGCCTCACTCTGATTTCTGATTTATGCAGTGTTGGTGGCAGTGCCACCCTACGCAAGGAAAGCAACTACTAGACAGCCCAGAAATAGCAGCTGTTCCAACGCTCCCTAGCCTATCCCCACATCTCCTCCTCACACTGCCCCCTGCTCCTCTTCTCCCTTCTTTCTCACCTCCTGCGCAGAGGCTTTTGGGCTGTGTGGTTTATAGATCTTTTCTCACCCTGTCAATAATGCCCAGTGCCACTAAGTGAGGTTCCTTATAGAGGAATGTCTGAGTGATACACAGGGGGAAGGGAGGAGGGAAGTAGAAAGGGAAGAGGGACAGAGCAACAGAGGAGAAAGGATGCAGAGTATACTATGGGGTGGAGGAGGGGTGTACAGTGAATAAAGATGTAGGAGTCAGGAGAAAAGGTTCTTCTAGCCCATAGGCCAAATTTGTTTGTGCTTATTTAACTTCTTTGAGAGTTTTAAAAATCCTTAGTTTGCAATGTCAAAAGACATATGTTGATCTTAAGGTGTGCCTTCAGTTTCTATTTCAGAAGCATTTTATCCTTCACAGACATTACCTTAGAGTTGGGTTGTCAAATGCGTCCTTTAGAATAAATTAGGAGAACCCAGATCACCTCCTGCTTTTACCTGTAGTGGTCCTATACTGAATTCACAAAGACTGTCATGAATCTGGTGCGTGAAGGGGCATTCTCGAGATGCCCAGGCATTTCAACTTTGCTCAAAAGACCATGCTCCTTAGGGCATCCTCTGTGGCTTGGGCATTTCAAAATCTGTCCCAGAGCCGCAGCTTTGCTAAAGGCCATGTATATCAGGATTTGCTTCCAGGCATCTCAAGGTTTGCTCCAGAGCCCTGTCCTCTCCAGAATAGAGACATCTCCAGATTTAACATAAATGTTTTATGACTGCACTCAACATAAATGGGTTAAGAAAAATGCAAGGGCATTAATATTTTAGCACAAATCATCTTTCATGGACAAATATGGCATTCAACCTTTTTGATTAGTAAGACTGATTTCTTGCAGGGATTTGTCTCTGACAAAGCTAAGCAGTGCATCTGCGCTACAAATAAGGATTTGAATAGAGGTGTTTGACATTATAGATGGCTCTCATTTTTTAAAACTATGACCGCTAATTCACTCTCTTTCCGGATGCCGCACAAATTACCAATATATCAGTCAGTAAACAAAAAAAGCATTGGCAAAGCCAATGGGTTTTACCTCAGCGAAATCTACTGGCTTTGTCAATGTATTTTTAGACATGTTGGCTTAAAGTTTCAAAATATAAAGCACTATGATACGGCCAGCGTTGACCTAGTGATAGCGCTTTTTCTTCTTTTAAGACATGTTGCAAAGCAGTGCAGATCAACATGTCTTAAAAGAAAAAAAAGCACTGTGATGTGGTCAACGTAGGCAGCGTCATAGCACTTTTCTTTTTTAATTTAATCCATATTGAACAGTAGCTCGTGCTGCTGTGCAACATGTCTAAAAATACATTGACAAAACCAATAGATTTTGCAGAGGCGAAACCTATTGGCATTGCCAATGCCTGTTAATTTAGTGCTTGCAAGTTAGGTGATCATTTAATGTATCTGGATTTTTAAAACTGAGCCTGGGTGGATTTTACTTTCAAATAATTGTGCACCGTGCTTCCTATTTCTGAGGGAGGTTTTCTTCGACAAAAAACGTAGATAAATTGCTGTACGAATTATTCAAAATAGAGGCGATCACTCTGCCCCTCCGGCACCTCAGTCGCTGGTTCAGGTAAGCAATATGAACATGACAGTCCACTACGGCTTTGTAAATCTTGGTCTGCCCCACTCATCCCTAAACTTTGAGATACTGATATGGTCTAGGCTCCAAGGGCCGTATCATATGACATCCATATTTGGGTCTGGCAATGAGTGCCTTGGCAAGCCCTGTTTTTACCACAGTGCAGTAATCCTGTTGTACGATGAAGGATGGTCTTGTGAGCTGCAAGCATGTCTTCTCAGCTGGCATGTCTGTTCAAAGCAGGTTAACATTCAGTGATTAGGCAACACAGAAAAGTATGGGGTTCACCAATGATATGGAGCTACAGTCACGAGGAATTATCCGTGGGCTCCTAGACCTTGCTGGGTGTCGAAAAAGAGGGGTGTGGGTGCTGTGGGGGTGAGTAAGGGGAGGGGGTATTTCCTTTATGGACTAGGTGGTCTCACACACTATATAGTGTCATGCTTCATCATTTGACCACCTAGCCCCACCCAGGTAGGACAGTGCTACCTGGGCGGACTCAACCTCACCGTAAAAAGAACGGGAGGGAGTGCGTAAATATATTTTTATCTGGAGTTAGTGGGATCCAGCTAAGCTAAGGGAATATAAAAACACCTAGGCAGTTACCAGTGTGTGATCTACACTTTTAATAGTGGTGTCTGCTGGTGTATTAAAAACAAGGATGGGACACCTCGGTGAGAGTAAGGACTCACTGGGTCGTCTATCTTAAAAACTGGCCGACATGTTTCTGCCCTCTACTATGAGCCATGGAAGGTCTGAGGGCATTCTTCAGGGCCTATGATCCCTAAACATCATGCAAAGTGCAGATAGACAATACACCCGTAAAAAAGGGGGGAAAGAGTAATTTGAACAAATGAAAGGGCCTACCTGTGGCAAGGTACTACCTCGCGGAGGCCCCAAAATCTAAGGCTACTGGCCTCAGATTCCAGGAGGGGGAGTGTCCCCTTATAGTCACACTTACGTCAAAGGAGGCGCTTGCTGTGTGCCTAAACCGACCCCTCGCTGGACCGCTTCAGGTGGATTCCCACCAAATACATGTTTCTAATCTCCCTTAAACTCTCAGGTTGTTGTGCTACGATAACATTCAGTGATAACAGATGGCCTGGTCCTACAGCATGAGGCATAACCTCTGCCTCAACCAAAGAGAAGGCAGATTTAAAGAAGCTGTCTGCCATCTGCATTTGGATTTAGTATTTGTCAGTTCTGGCAGACTAGCCTTACAACGCTTGCAGTTTACTCGTTAGGTCCATTGGCAAGGTTCGATTTATCTGAGTCATCCAAGGTTCTGTTTTTGTTTTTTGCGCCTTCCAAATAAACGTTTTGATGGAAGTTTGTGTTCAGAAAAGCTATAAAACAGAAGTTTCTAGACTGTGTTTATGAATAGTTTCTTGAAATTGTTTGCTATTAAGTAAGCAATATATAGCGTTTATTGGAAAGAGTACATTCACGTTAGGGAGTTTAGAAAGCAAGGTTTTTTTATTGCTGTGCGCTTGAGTTTGGTTACCATTGACGGTCTCTAGAAAGTGAAAATAAAGGTAGAACACAGAATGGCTATCCACGCTTAGATACTCTCCGTGGATCCACGATCTTGAAATCACTGCCCTCTAGTGGCACCACGATTCCAGCACAACAGAAACTTGCATTCATTTACCACTTAAACACCCACCCACACTGGAACCCGGTTCATGGAGCCCCCATTGCCCACTTCTACATTTCCACTTGTGGAGAGAAATCTCGTGGCACTTCTTTCACCTCCAAGAATTCCTTGTGCCCACTATTTTGACTTTTTAGAAATCTTTTGGATGTAACATTGACACGTTTTAATGGTTTCTCTCGTTATTCGAATTCAATACCTCCAAAGATACCACGAATTTTATTTACTTCAGTCGAGTATCTTGAACCTGTGACACCCTCGTCTCTGCATCCTATAGCAGCCGAGCGTATCCACGTAAAGAGTGACTTTCAGCCGGTCCTAGCGTGTTTAGTGAACAGCCCTTTCTTTTATGGGACTTGTAGTTTCATTTTTAACATTACGTGTATGGGTTCAAAAACCCCACCGGGGGCGGATGGATTTAAAAAATCAAGGGCTGACCGAAAGTGCTTCTTATGACCTAGGGTCGCTCGCCTTTCAACTCTTTCATGGTATCAATTTTCTGGGAACAATTTAAGGGAGCTTGACAGGAGCAGGCGTATTTACATCGTTGGATCTGCCATGGTGTGCCACCAGATAAAGCTCCACAAGGATTTGCACCACTTGACATCCTTATACAATTGACATGAGAGAGTGGACTTCAGCTTAGCATCAGCAGCTGCTATTTTTCAATGGTGATTAACATTTTGGTCAAAAGTTGTAAAGGAGGTTGCATAATTTTACGATGCCTTTCTGGTGATGAGAAATGACATGACATAATTCTGGAGAAAGTAATGAGTATTTCACAAGAACAATTACTGACACTAAAGAAAAGAACAGAATAAATGTTTGAGCTATAGATTATTTTGGGTACCACGTCACCAACAAGGGTGTAGGACCGAGAAAAGCCGAACACAAGCCACCAAGGAAGAGCCCAGTCCCGCCAACAAGGATCATTGAAATTGATTTCTGAATTTTATTCTAGATTTGTGCCTTATTTTGCAGAACTAAATGGCGCCTTGAAGATTTCTGCTTAAAAAGAGCGAGTGTTTGCATGGAGTGAGGAGTGTGGCCTGGCATTTAAACGAGGGAACACTGAGATAGCAAGTGCTAAGCTATTGGAGGCTTGTGACGTTAATAAGAAGCATTGCTGTGATTGGTGCGAGTGGGAATGTCCTTGTATAGGGATATTACATAAATGGGAGGGGCGAAGAAGAGCAGCAGAGTTTGCGTCATGCAGTTGGGAGGTGCAGAGGCTTGCTGCTCTGTTATTTAACATGAAGCCTTAGCTTGGTGGTGACGATTGCATTTGTTTAGGATGTACCTCCGCAGTACAGCTTTTTCCCAGGGCACTAACCACAACCCACTGTTGGGTCTTCTTAGACTCGACCCAGATTAGGTGACCTGCAAGGTAATTTTATTCAAACAACTGGATCCCGATATTATCCAGAAAATTTCATTTAAGCCCTCCCTCTGGGTTCATTTAACCACAAGGTTGAGTCGAGGTTGATTCTGCCCAGGTGGTATTGTCCTACCTGGGTGGGTGTAGGTGGCCAAATGATGTAGCATGACACTATAATGTGTGTAAGACCACCTATTCCTTAAGGAGGAACCCCTGAGATAGGTCCCAAATATATGGTTTTCACAACCATGTTTCATTAGACTGGATCACAGAAAAGAGAGGTTCTACCACAGGTTGATCAGGTCCTGTGGGTTTGTTCCCCCCTCATACTTTTTGTGTACACGGTTTCGATTTTGGGAGGTGGTATGGGGGCTATACCCTTCCTTGTCTCTCTTTATGTGTTAAAAGTAAGACAAAAGGTTCCTGAATTGGCCCACGAGGGTCATATTGGAATGAAAGTAATTAAAAGACATATTCATGAAGGTTTTTGGTGGCTGGCGTTTGACAAAGCCTTTGCATGTCTTTTAAAGTTACTGTATTGTATCATGTCCTGTAAAACCTCTTTTGGTTCCAAACCAGCCCTGTCACAAAGCAGCATTAGATATTGTGGTCCATTTGGGATTCCAGTTAGCTTGGATAATTGTGCTTGGTTATGTTAGATTGTGCCTCACAGTGGCTGAATGCAAGGTTTGTCAATGACATTTGTACCATGGACCTGAATGTACTGTAAAAGGATGTGCTTAATCAAGAAAGGAAAGGATTGGTTACTGATAATGAGACCCAGATGGTGACATACAAGATGGACAATGATGTGGCTTTTGTCAGTTGTGCAAAGCACCAAAGCCTTCTGTGTATCATCCAAGAAGAAAAGATTTGTTTGAGTATTTTAACAGAATGAGTAAGGACCATCTTTAGTTTGCCTTGTTCAATGGATTGAATTGGAAACTAGTGCTAAGTGAGCTAATGTGAGGGAGACACACTACACCCCACATCAGTAATAGTGCAACAGCGTTTACTATGTTCAGAGGGAAGTAGTGGACTCCTTGTTGAATTGACAGTGGATGGTATACAAGCAGTGGCGGCTCCTCTGCTATGGTGGAGGAATATTGCCCCCCCCCTTCGCCAGCAGCAAGCGCTTAAAATCCTTTAACAATGAAAGGATAATAAACTAGGTTTATTATCCTTTCATTGTTAAAGGGGCAGGGCATTTGGGATGACGAGCACTGAGGGAAGTACACTTTGTATTCCCCTCAGTGCGCATGTATGTTTGGTCGCCATCTCGGGCCGGCCAAACACACATGCGCACTGTCCTCTCTCCAGCCCAACACTGTGTTGCCGGGCTGGAGAGAGCAGGCACAGGCTCCCAGTCTGCCTGGGAGCACCCTGGCTGGGCGCTCCCAGCCAATCCTAATGCTGCCTTGAGCGTGGGAGCCTGTGCCTGCCTGATGCTGAGACTAATAGGATCGACGGCAGTATGTTTAAAAAAAATGTATTTTATTTAATGTGATTAATCTACACCCCCTGCCGCGCGCCTCCCCACCTCCTGTAGCCCCCATGAGCTGCGACTGTGTACAAGAAAGTAGAAGAAAAGGTCAAGAGAGTGGTTGACATGAGACTGGCCATTCAAGACAAGTATTGAGGTGGACACTAGAAGGTAGAATTTGTTGATAGAGTGGGGTGAAGAAAACTGATTGGATACACAGCCTGGGAAAGATTTCTTGAATTGAGTACAGTTGTAAGAGAGGAGTATGATGTTTGTGCTTAGTGATGGGAAGGTGTAGACAAAACTAAGATTTCTATTGTGCAGAAAAAATTGAGAGTGGATGTATGAAAAAAAACTGAGAAGAGGCTGAGACTCAGTTTCTGTCTATAAGGGAAAAATAACTAGTTCCAAATTGAACAAGGGCTACGAAATGATAAAACAAGCAATCTTGCCTAAATATGTTGTTGTCATATAAATAGATCTTCATGAGTTAAATATTTACGGTGTACATAGTTTCTTTATGGATGTTGGAAAGGAGTGAGGTTTGCTGGGTCTTTCCTTTGCAGAATTTCAGTGGATGAGCTTCTATTATTTTGATACTAGGAGAACTGAATGTTGAGGAAGAAATATTCTATACATATCAGATATTGCCTCTCATGGGTTGTCTGTGAACATGTACATCTTGTTTGCAAAAAAGCTTACCTTTTATCCTGCAAGTTATACGACATCTTTTCACACAGTAAGGGTAGATGGCCTTGTAAGTGGCTCAAAATGACATCTTAAAATAAAGAAGAGGTAAGCTTGATTGGTCTGTTTAAAAAGGTCAATTTTTAGGTTACAGCCTTCTAGACAACTCATCTGTCTGGTTTGTTAAAGACATTTAGAAAGTTGGCCTAGGATTGCGTTCGACCTGCTGCTTACCATTGCCTTTGTGGTTTGTAACTCACATTTTATGGCTTTCTATTTGCTGGCTTTATTTGCTTTAGGCTGTCCATCTTAAGTTCGTCCCTTCCGTTACCTAAACCTTGCTTACTGTATATTCCATTAACTCACTTTTTGTAAACAGGCCTTTAAATCTTGTTCTTATCATGTCACATTTGTTATGCATTTAAAGAAAGTGGTCAAATGTCAAGCTGTCTCTTTTGAGGGAACTTGGTATTTACTCTGCAGTCACCGACTTCAAAGGGAGACCCTTTATAGGAAAGAGGAAAGCAGATTACTCTCCCCATGGAGCCCGCTTGTGCCTCTCCTATGCTCCATTTACGAGTCTGTAACACAACATTTATCTAATAGCACATCATGTAACATGCAGATGACAGATTTTTATTTTAGCTAGATATGTAAGTGGGTTACTATTTGTAACACAGAGATCCTTTTGTTACTTGCAGTTAATACATTTTAATCCTTCTGATGTAGCACAGTGAGCTATGAAGGACATGTGACTCCTGCACCTTGAAGCTGCACTGTTTCATGCTACAGACATCTTGTTCATTGATTTACATTCTTCCATGATTTATTGTCAATGTATAATACGCATGTTATGTGAAGCGCTCTGACACCCTGCACTGGGATGAGTAGTGTTATAAAAGAAATAAAATAGAGGTATTTACACTGTTGTTTGTACAAATACTGGAACAGACCAACACATTTGACATTCTTACAGTAGATGCATCACATCACTCTTATGATCAGGGACTGAACAAAGTCAAAGGCATGCCTCTCTTAAGCACCTGTGAAGTGATAACAAGCTGTGCGCCTTTCTTTCCCCTCCTTTCCATTTGCATCCAAGTGTGAGCCCCCAGACCACACCCAGTCAGGGTCAGATTGGAAAAAAGGAGCCCCGATGGCCCCTTAACTTCAGCCTTGTTATTTGGCCCAGGTGGAGGTGAAAATAAATTTAAAAAAAGCCCCCTCCCCATCCAGATGGTGCAGCTTAGAATGAAAGCAGATGACAGGACAGATGCTGTTAAGTGTGTACCGGTGTCCGAAAATTGCACCGGGACAATTTCAGCATAGGCAAAAAGGGGAAGTTGTTCTTCACAAATAACAACACCCCATCACTGCTCCTCTAAGCACCTTAACTCACCTCTTCCTTCTCTATCTTTTGAAGATTCACTTCCAGGAGCTCACTTAATTTTTAAACAGAAAGTGCAGTGGCACCTGGACATTAAGAGCTCATGGGAAAATTAAACCTTCACTAATGCTTCAGTTTACATTTTAAACAGACAAAAATAACAAAATTCCTTTACTGGCACTAGAAGATACCACACTGCCTACTCCAGAATATACATTTTGACCCTAGCTCCATGTTAACTCCTTCCGTTTTGGGGACGTAACGGTTATATCCTCAGCCACGATGGTCATGTGCTGCAGACGACCACCAAATCCCTGTGCTGTTTACAGCAGTGGGATTTGTTTTTTCTAAAAAAAAGCCTCCGGAACTGATAAAGAGTTCCAGCTCCAGAGGGTGATTTTAGTTTTCACTGTAATGACGAGAGTTAATTTCAGTAAAAACGAAAGTGAGATGAGCCAACCAGCTCATTTCACATTAACTGCCTGAGCGCTCTGGAGGCTATCTCAGCCCCTCTCACCCCCCAGCATCGAGGCAGATGGGAGAGGTATCTTTGGAAAGAGAAGAATCTCCCCTTTTCAATGGTACGCATGGGGGGTGGGCAGAAAGGCCACTAGGCACCAGGAATTTTTTTGTATTCAAACCTAGGGGTGGAGGGTGCCCAAAATGGGCATGCCAATGCCCACACCCACCCCTCCAAAAAACAGTCGTTCTGCCAGGACTAGGGGGGCAGATATGGCAATAGCCTCCAATATGCCTCCTGGGGTGGGGTAGAGGGGGCAGAAAGCCCTATAGGCAACAGAGATTTTCTTTCTTCTAACCTAGGGGTGGGGGCTGGCCAGAATGGGTATGCCATTGCCATCCCTCCCTAGACACAAAGAGCAACATTCTTTCTGCCCCCCAGGGCAGATGGGGGTGAGAAAGCTCATTAGACACCAGGGTTTTTGTTTTTTTATAAAAGTGGAGAGGGGTCTGCCAACCTTGGGCAGGCCCCCACTCCATATAAATGGGACCAAAGTCTTTCTGCCCCACCCTGGGGGGCAGATAGGGTAATTACATCTGATCTGCTATCCCAGGCAGAATGTCCACTAGGCACCTAGAAAGGTCAAGGGGTGGGGACTGGCCAGAATGGACACAGCAATGCCTCCCCCCAAAAAAAGTAGGCACAGTATTTCTGCCCCCCTGCAGGAGGGAGATTGGGTGTTATTACCAGTTGTTTAATATAAAAGAGGGTTGGGGCTGCCTGTGATGCCCTCACCCCATAGAAAAAGAGACACAGTCTTTCTCTGCCTGCCCGCCCTGGGAGCCAGATGGAGGTAATTGCCCCTGATCAGCCCCCGGGGGTGCAGACCGCTCACTAAATGCCAGGGAATTAAAAAAAATAGAGGGGTGAGGGCTGCCTACCACCATGGGCATGGTTATGCCCCCACCCCAACTGAAGGGGGCAACAGACTTTCTGACCCCCGCAAGCAAGAGGACATTTCACTCTTTTGGGATATGATTTTACATATGGGCCAAGAGAGCTTTGCTAACTTCCAATATCGTCCCACTTGCAATGGTGAGGGTCTGCACTTTTTGGACTTGGGTACGCTGCCACATGGAAAAATCTACTAGACCCAGACAAATCTGAAAAATAAACATCTGGCAGAGTCCATGGTGGTGTACTTTACATGCACCCCACACTATTTTCTTATCCACATTGCCCTGTAAACCTCTGACTTTGCCTGAAATTACACATTTTCCCTACATTTCTATGATGGAAACTTCCGGAATCCGCAGGAATCCACAAAATTCTTACCACACAACATTGCCCCATCTGTATTGATAAAATCTCGGCTCCACTTGTGTAGGTGCCCAAACCACAGTCAGCCTAAAAATTTATGAAAAGAACTGCCCTTTGGACCTGCTTTAGTTCCCCCTTAATTTCTACACATTTGTTGTCCTTCCCTGTCGCAGGCACTTGGCCTACCTACACAAGTGAGGTATCATTTTTATCAGGAGACCAAGGGGAATGCTGGGTGGTAGGAAATGTATACCGACATGATGATCCCATGCAAAAATGTGAGGAAAATGTTATTTTGTAGCTAAATTTGAGGTTTGCAGGAGATTCTGGTTAAGAAAATGTTGGGGGACCCATGCAAGCCACACCTACCTGGCCTCCCCAGAGTGTCTAGTTTTTTAGAAATGTCTGGGTTTGGTAGATTTTCCTAGATTGCCGCCGAGCCCGGGACCAAAAACACAGGTGCCCCCCTTGCAAAAATAGGTTGTGACAGTTATGTTTGATGTGTCCACAATACATTTTGGGCCCTTCTCTGTCATGGGCTCTTGGCCCAACCACACAAGTGAAGTAGCATTATTATTGGGGGACCTGGGGGACCACTGAGTGATAGGAAATTTGTGGTTCCCTTCAGATTCCAGAACTTTCCATCACAGAAATGTGAGGAAAATGTGTGTTTTTTTAGGCAAATTTTGAGGTTTGCAAGGGATTCTGAGTAAAAAAAAAAAACCTTGTAAGTGTCATACAAGTCAACCCATCATGGATTCCCCTGAGTGTCTAGTTTTAAAAAATGTACAGGTTTGCTAGGTTTCCCTAGGTGCCGGCTGCACTAGGATCAAATTTCACAGCTAGGCACATTGCAAAAAAAGGGTCCGTTTTGGGTGGAAAAATGTGATGTGTCCAAGTTGTGTTTTGTACTGTTTCCTGCCAGGGGCACTAGGCTACCTACACAAGCGAGGTACCATTTTTATGGGAGACTTGGGGGAATGCTGGGTGAAAGGAAGTTGGTGGCTCCCCTCAGATTCCAGGACTTTCCATCACAGAAATATGAGGAAAATGTGTTTTTAGATACATTTTATGGTTTGCAAGGGAATCTGGGTAACAGAACCTGGTGGGAGCCACATATGTCACCCCACCCTGGATTGCTCTGGGTGTCTAGTTTTGAAAAACTTACCGGCTTGCTAGGTTTCCCCAAGTGCCAGCTGAGCTAAGGCCCAAAATCCACAGTAAGGCACATTGCAAAAAAACGTCAGTTTGGGGTGGAAAAATGTGATGTGTCCATGTTGCGTTTTGGGCTGTTTCCTTTCACAGGCACTAGGCCTGCCCACACAAATGAGGTGCCATTATTATCAGGTGACTTAAAGGAACACAGAATAGTAGAACAAGTGTTATTACCGATTGCCTTTCTCTGCATTTGCACCTTCCAAATGTAGGACAGTGTGTAAAAAAAAAGTCATTTTGAGAAATTTCTCCTAAGTCAGACGCTAGTATGGGTTGCCACAAGTTCAGAGGTGTGCAAATAATCACTGCATATAAACTCCATATCTTGTGTCCAGTTAGGTAATACTAAGGTTTCCTTGACACATATTTTTCACTCTTTATATGTTACCAAATGAATTTCTGTATACCCTGTACACAATGAAAAACCATTGTAAGGTGCAGCTCAGTTACTGGCTCTGGGTACCTAGGGTTCTTGGTGACCCCACAAGCCCTATATATCCCAGCAACCAGAAGGATCCAGTGGACGTAACTGTATATTGCTTTTGAAAATCTGTTACAGATTAAAACATAGACACAAATGGCTGTTTTTTCAACTCAATTTCAATATTTTTTATTTTAACTGTTACTTTCTACAGGAAAACCTTGAAGGAACTACACAAATGGCCCATTGCTGAATTCAGAATTTTGTCTACTTTTCAGAAATGTATAGCGTCCCAAGATACATCAGTGATTTCATACCAGGCTGGCGAAAAGCTGAGTTGTAATCAGCCCTGGCTGAGTACAACTCAGACTGCCATCACCCCATCTAGAACCATGTTCCTGGTGGGGACAGTGGTCCACTGCCCGGTCCACCTGCCAGGGTTGTAATGTGGTGGTCGGGTTGCCACAGTTGCGGCAGTCTGACCATCACCGCAAGGCTGGCGGCCCTTGGACCACCATCCTCATAATGAGGCCCTTAGTTTTAGGAGCGACCTTTGACCCTGTCACCAGGCAGGTCGCTCCCCCCATCTGCCACGCAGCCCCTTGTGGGTTGAACCTCCTTTGCTGCTTTTGCCGCCTGACTACTCGCTCCCTTTTTTCTGTACCCCTGCGCTTGGCTTCTGTTCCACTTCGTTTTTTCATTCTGTGCCCCTGTGTTTTGCTTTCTGTACCCCTGTGCTCTGTTGTCCCTCTCCCGCTGTCTTTTCCCGCCGGTTTTTCCCCGGGTTTTTCCCTTGCTGCTGAGCCCCTGCTGCCCTGCCCCCTTCACTCCCATTGGCCGCCCGCTCCGACCTCCCAGCTGCTCCTCCCTCCCTCTGCCCTCATATGGAGGCCACGAAGCGGTGGTAGAGAGCGACCTTTGACCCTGTCACCAGGCAGGTCGCTCCCCCCATCTGCCACGCAGCCCCCTGTGGGTTGAACCTCCGTTGCCGCTTTTGCCGCCTGACTACTCGCTCCCTTTTTTCTGTACCCCTGTGCCTGGCTTCTGTGCCACTTCGTTTTTTCATTCTGTGCCCCTGTGTTTTGCTTTCTGTACCCCTGTGCTCTGTTGTCCCTCTCCCGCCGTCTTTTCCCGCCGTTTTTTTCCCTGGGTTTTTCCCTTGCTGCTGAGCCCCTGCTGCCCCGCCCCCTTCACTCCCATTGGCCGCCCCGCTCCCACCTCCCAGCTGCTCCTCCCTCCCTCTGCCCTCACATGGAGGCCGCGAAGCGGGCGTGCCTAAGGCAAGCCCGTCTGCGCCCGTCTGTGCCCGTCTGCGCCCGTCTGTGCCTGGACCGCACCCAGCACCAGAACCTCTGGAACCCGCACCCCCCGCAACGCCAGACTGCACTACGACGCAAGCACCCTCCACGCACTCAACACCAGACGAGACCACCCCTGCTACCGGGCCACCCCGAAACGCACCCAGCGGCCTTTCACCTGCCGGAACTGCAGATTCACCAGCATCCAACCCTCCACACCTCCAGCCAGAGAACCCAACCACCTCCGCTGTATCCTCCTCAACACCCGCTCTGCTCGCAAGCACGCCATCGAACTTTGGGACCTCCTAGACTCCACCGCCCCTGACGTCGCATTCCTGACGGAGACCTGGCTGAACACCACCTCAGCACCAGACATTCCCATAGCCATCCCACAGGGCTACAAGATCTCCCGCAGAGACCGCACCAACAGAGTGGAAGGAGGAATCGCCATCATCCACAAAGACTCCATCAAAATCTCAACGAACACCGATGACACCCTCACCACCGCCGAGCACATGCACTTCCAGATCCACACCGACCCCAACACCACCCTCAGAGGAACTCTCATCTACAGACCTCCCGGACCCCGCCCACAGTTCAGTGACACCATCGCCGACCTCATCAGCACCCATGCCCTCACTTCCACGGACTACATCCTCCTCGGGGACCTGAACTCCCACCTCGAGAACAACAACGACGCCAACTCCACCGCCCTGATCGACAACCTTGCCAACCTCGGACTCAAACAGCTCGTAACGATACCCACTCACGCCGCTGGACACACGCTCGACCCCATCTTCTCCGCAAGCCCCCACGTCTCCTTCAACCGAACCACACTGGACCGACCACAGATGCGTCCACTTCACCTTCAGAAAACCCACCACACACCACCGTGCCCAACAGCTACCACGCCGCTGCTGGGGCAAGGTCACCGAGGACCAACTGACTACCACCCTCGCCCTGAGACCACCCACCGACCCCACCGACCCAGACACCGCCGCGACCAACCTCATACAGTGGATCAACGACTGCGCCAACACCCTCGCCCCTCTCAAGACCTTTACAACCAACCACACCAACAAGAAAGCCGCCTGGTTCACCGAGGACCTCCGGATCCCCAAGCACACCTGTCGGAAGTTGGAGAAGAAATGGCTCCACGACCGAACACCAGACAACCACACAGCCCTCAAGAGCGCCATCTGCAGACATCACCAACTCATCAGGACCGCCAAGAAGACCGCCTTCAAGGACCGCCTAGACAACAACGCACACAACACCAAAGAGCTCTTCAGCATCGTGAAAGAACTCTCCAACCCCAGCTCCATCACCAACGACATCCCGCCATCTCAAGACCTGTGCGACTCCCTGGCCACCTTCTTCCACTGCAAGATCACCGACATCCATGACAGCTTCAACCCCGACCCCCCCGCACCCACCACCGAGTCCACCACCCCTGCGATTACCACTCGCACCAGTCGCCTGACCGTCTGGTCCAGCGTCAGCGACGAAGACACCATCAAAACCATGAACTCCATCCACTCCGGATCCCCATCGGACCCCTGCCCTCACCACGTCTTCAACAAAGCCAGCGCAGCCATCGCGCCCCACCGCCAGAAAACAATCAACTGTTCCTTCGAGACAGCAACCTTCCCAGAAAGCTGGAAGCACGCCGAGATCAACGCCCTTTTGAAGAAGCCTAAGGCGGACCCCAAGGACCTCAAGAACTTCCGGCCCATCTCCCTGCTCCCTTTCCCGGCAAAAGTGACAGAGAAGATTGTCAACAAACAGCTGACCCGCTACCTCGAAGTCAACAACATCCTGGACCCTTCCCAAACCGGTTTTCGCAGTAACCACAGCACCGAGACCGCCCTCATCGCCGCCACTGACGACATCCGGACCCTGATGGACAAAGGAGAAACAGCCGCCCTCATCCTCCTGGACCTATCAGCAGCCTTTGACACGGTCTGCCACCGCACCCTATCAGCACGCCTCCATGACACCGGTATCCAAGAGAAGGCCCTGGCCTGGACCACATCCTTCCTCTCCGGCAGAACCCAGAGCGTCCGCCTCCCACCCTTCCGCTCTAAAACCACCGAGATCATCTGCGGCGTCCCACAGGGATCCTCCCTCAGCCCGACACTGTTCAATATCTACATGGCCCCCCTCGCCCACGTCGCACAACAACACAACCTCAACATCATCTCCTACGCCAACGACACCCAGCTGATCATATTCCTCACCGAAGATCCCCACACTGCCAAAGCTAACCTCCACCGAGGAATGAAGGCCGTAGCGGACTGGATGAAGGACAGCAGACTGAAGCTGAACTCAGACAAGTTGGAGGTCCTCATTCTTGTACCCACCCGATCAGCCTGGGACGACTCTTGGTGGCCCACGTCACTAGGCACTTCCCCGGAACCCACGGACCACGCACGCAACCTGGGAGTCATCCTCGACTCCACTCTCTCTATGACCAGGCAAGTCAACGCCGTCTCCGCGTCCTGCTTCAACACCCTCCGTATGCTCCGCAGGATCTTCAAATGGATCCCCCTCGACACGCAAAAAACTGTTACCCAGGCCCTCATCACCAACAGACTCGACTACGGGAACGCCCTCTACTCAGGAATTACAAACAAGCTCCTGAGACGACTCCAACGCATCCAGAATGCCTCGGCCCGACTCATCCTCGATGTCCCCCGCCGCAGCCACATCACATTCCACCTGAGAGGCCTGCACTGGCTCCCCATCAACAAAAGGATCACCTTCAAGCTCCTGATCCACGCACACAAAGCACTGCACAACACGGGACCCACTTACCTCAACAACCGACTCAGCTTCCACACCCCCACCCGAAGCCTCCGCTCAGCCAACCTCGCCCTCGCCACAGCCCCCGCATCCGAAAAACCACCGCCGGCGGCAGATCCTTCTCCTACCTCGCCGCCAAGACCTGGAACACTCTCCCCACCATCCTACGACAGACCCAGGACCTGCTGGCCTTCAGAAGACTCCTCAAGACCTGGCTCTTCGACCAGTAGCACCCCCCCTCCCCAGTGCCTTGAGACCCTCGCGGGTATGTAGCGCGCTTTACAAATGCAGTGATTGATTGATTGAGTTTTCTGATTCAAGTCTGCCTGTTCATTAAAGCTGGGGAGATGATGATTTTAGCACCACAAACCCTTTGTTGATGCCATTTGCAGGGAAAAAAAAGACGCTTTCTTCTGCAGCACTTTTTCCCCATTTTCCCCCCAAAAAAGCTCAAAATGTAGCTATATTTTGCCCATTTTCTTGGTCCCCTTCAGGGGAATCCACAAACCCTGGGTACCTTTAGAATCCCCAGGATGTTGGAAAAAGTGATGCAAATTTGACATGGATAGCTTATGTGGACAAAACGTTATGGGGGCCTAAGTGCAAACGACACCAAATAGCCAAAAAAGGGCTCAGCAGCAAAGGGGTCAAGATGAAAAGAATGGCTATTGTTTACTAGCACCACAACTTATCACCCTGCTTCGTGGCGCACAAAACAACAACTCACCTCTCTCTTTATCAATCATTCTGAACTACACATACCAGACATTACATTTGTGCAGCATGACCAACACAAACACAATGAGCATAAAACACAACTTCATTTTCCCCATGTACAAATTCTTCTGTCCCTAGACTCAACTCATCTCTCCCCACTCCCCCATGCTTTTACAAAGCCCTAACTTTCATTCAGGCAGCAAGTCTACTGGCTTCAGCATGGACAATTCACTCTTTTGTGCTTTTCTGCACAAATGTGCACATCTAACATTAACCTTCCCGCTACAAACAGACACCACAACTTTCCAGCCACTCTGAAAATTGCTCCTTCTCCCACCCTCATGCCTAAGCATTGCCGAGCCCCTCTCCCCCTGCCATTCCAACTTCAAAGCTTCCCTATCTCTCTTTAGGTTCTTTCAACACTTTGCCAACTCTTTGTCTATTTACACCTCACCACACACTCTAACAACACACTGCATTCTTTATGTCATTTCAGCATGGACAACAATTACAAATATATGCTCTTCAGGCCCTGTCTTTCACTTATTGAATCACATATGTAACACAGACATGCCTCCTGCTTTTTATTACTTTTTCAGCCCTAGCACATACATAACATTACTTAATTACATATACTATGTGCAGTAACACCTTATGCCAAAAATAAGATCAACATACAATAATAATTTGTTCCACAATAAAATACAGATGCATATTTAATTAATATCACTACAACTCAGGACACACTACCTCTTCAACAGAGCAGTTTTTCATTAAAATAGATTTGGCCTTTTGCGTTATCACCTCTCACCTTGGACAATGTGTTCTTTCAAAACAACAACAAACCTCATCAGTAATATTTCATAACACTATAATTTCTTCTATCTCAATGCCACTGTACTCTATGCTGTTGCTCTGTACACCACTTTACTCTATGCCACTGTAATCTAGGCCACTCCAGTCTTCACCACTGCACTCTACAACACTCTACTCTGCAACACTCTACTTTCTGCCTCTTTGCTCTGCTTTACTGCACTCTATGCCACTGCACTCCACGTCACTTTACCCTAAACCTCTGTATTCTGTCAATACACTGTATTTTACTATGCACCACTGTACTCTTCGCCACTGCACTCTACACGACCAGTCTAGGCCACTCCTCTCTACTCAGCACCACTCCACTCTACAGCACTTCACTCTACGCCAGTTCACTCTACTCTGAAACAATCTACTCTACAGAACTGCACTCTGTGCCACTCTACCCTATACTGTGCCACTGTAAACCACTTTACTTTACACCACTGCCCTCTAAGCCAGTCTACTCTAAACCACTGCACTCTGTCGAATGTACTCTACACTACTATACTTAAAATCAATGCACTCTAGTGCACTGCACTCTATGCCAACTACTCTGCATCACTGCACTCTACGCCACTATACTCTACTCTGCAAACCTTTACACCACTGCACTCTATGCCACTGCATGCTACGCCACTCAACACCGTTGCACTCTATGTCACTGCAGTCTAAGCCACTCTATTCTACTCTGCACCACTGTACTGTATGCCACTACTAGGGCTGTACTCTGCAACTCTCTATACCACTGTAGTCTACACCAATGCACTCTAAGCCAATTAATCCTACAATACTTCACTCTAAGACACTCTACTCTGCAAGGCTGCTCTCTCTGCCATTGAACTTTCCACTACTCTTCAGCACTGCACTCTATGTCACTGCACTCTGCTCTGCACCACTCATCTCAACGCCAGTGCACTCTACACCACGGTACTCTACTCTGCACTCCATGCCACTACCCTCTATGAGACTCCAGGCCACTGCACTCTACACCACTCTACTCTATACTTCTGCACTCGATCCTGCACAACTTCACTTTACCCTTCACCACTTCACTCTACTCTGAAACAATTTACTGTATGCCACTGCACTCTATGCCACTCTACTCCACCCTGCGCCACTCCACCCTGCACCATTCCACTCTGCACCATTGCACTCAGCGCCACTTTAATCTATGCTGTACCACTCCACTCTACTCTACTCTGCACCACTACTCTATGCCAGTACTTACTTTACACCACTGCACTCTATGCCAATACACTCTACACCACTTTACTCAACATCAATACACTTAAGCCACTGCACTGTATGCCAATCTATTCTGCACCCCGGTACTTTATGCCACTTCACTCTAAGCCACTTTACTCCACTCTACAGCACTCCACACCACACTTGCTACTCCATGAAACTCTACTCTATGACACTTTATGCCACTCTATGCCACTCTATGACAGTACTTCATTATGCTACACATAACTCCTTCTACACCATTCCATGACACTTTATTCTATTCTTTGATGCACAACTAAGTCAACTTCTCTCTACTACTCCACTCTACACCTCTCCAGTACTGCACGCTACACCCCTCCACTCCATGCCACTCTATGCTATTCCACTCTGACACTTTATGCCACTCCACTCCACTGTACACCATTCTATGCCATTCCACTCTACTACATTACTCCACTCTGTGCCACTCCACTCTGCGACAATCTGCTCCACTCTGCACCAGTCAACTCCACAGCACTCTACGCCACTCTACGCAACACCCTCGACTCCACTCTACTTTGCTCTATACCACTCAACAGCACTCCAGGCCACGCCACTCTACTCCACTCTGACACTCTACTCTACACCACTCAACTTTACAACACTGTACCTCACTCTATACACTTTAACTCTATGACACGCTATCCCTTCCATGATACTCCACAACACTATGCCACTTCATGACACTCCATTCATCTCAACTGTACCCTACACCACTCCACGCCTCTCTACGCCACTCCATAACACCCCACTCAACTCCATGACACTCTAATTTACAACACTCCACTCCAAGCCACTCTCATTTATGCCTCTCTTAGCCATGCTGAGTGGCTGCAAGCTGGTGTACAAAATGGCTACGTCATTTTGGCAAAGCTAATAGCTCTTGCATAGGCGAGACCTATTGGCTTTGCCAATGCTTGTTATGGTCTGGCTTTATAGCGCAGCTGCCGCCAGTCAATTATGTCAGAACCACCATGAAAGGGGTTTGGCTCCACCCGCATGTTGGGAGTCAGGAGAACATGATTGGATTAGGTAGAAATTGTGCTCTTCCACAAAAAAAGTGCTTGCCCTTTACATAGCTGTGATCATTTTGTTTCTTTATCCAGCTGCCTGAGGTTGAACTTTCTGGGGCACTCACACAGGACATTGTAATGTGCTTTAAGTGCCTTAGATAACTAGATAAGTTGTGGTATTTTTCTCTGGCAGCAGCACAGATGGGAGGAGGGCAGTCATTAACCTACATGGATTTTTAGGTCTGGTTTGACAGTGCATTCATTAACGTTACCTATTGGCATTGCCAATGCTTGTTCAACATGTGTAAATCAAATGTTCTGCATTTAATTATATAATGCTTATTTGTTAAGCCCTGATAAGTGAGATACAGCTTGTAAGTGCATTCTTGTAGGTCTTTCCCACTTGCCGAATTCTCTTCGGATATGCTAATAACACAGAGCACCTTTAGACAGCTGGTGCCTGATGAAGCACCATGCCTGAGGTAGGTAGCGCTGCAATAACAATATGAACATTCTGCCCCTACTATAAATTGCTGTTATGACTGGAGCCCCAAAAGCTCTTATAACAAGGCACCGCTAGTGTACTTAATTGACTTCATGTTCCAACATCCTTCTGGGCTCCTGGAGGTGGACTTCCAGTGCACTGAGACTCCTTAAACTCCCACCAGTGTTATAAAGTTCACTTTTTGCTCCCACATCCTGGGTGATTTCCGGCAGGGACTTTATGTCCCAACATTCTTTTGGGCTCCTGGAAGTGGCCTTACAGTGCACCTGAGACTCCCACTAGTGCTATAAAGCTTGCTTTGCACTCCCACAGCACAGGTGAATTCCGCAGGGACTTCTGGGCATGTGACCTCCAAATATTAGGCTAAGGTGACACATAATAGGGCAGTGAAATCTACTATCCTTAGAAGTCGCCTCAAATCATTTGACTCAGACAGAAGTAATGAGATCATCAATTCAAACAATGAGAATCAATAGTCATAATCAACAACAATATGCAATGAGGAGTCAGTAATTTATAAGCACCATGACCTATGTGGTCATGAATCACCATCCCAATTTAGTAAAGTTTAAACATTTATTGCCCTTATATTGACAATGCTAAGGTCACATAAATTATATGCAAAACCAAATAGTAACAATACAGAAACAACACAGGCTGTCCAAATCATCTGAAGAATCTCAATCTAATAAGTGCAATTACCATTAAGCACTCTAAAAGAACTATGCAGAATAACAACCAAAGTATTTGAAAAATAGTGATTTAATTAATTGTGCAGTTGAATCAATCATAATCAGTTAATAAACATTTAATGTTGGGTCAGACATCCGAGCTACAAAATTCTGATGCAGAAAGCATGTGGGGGGCTGGGCTTTGTCACATGCAGAAATTAAAAATAAGACAAAAAATAATTTGGAAAAGCATCTAACTATGGCGTTATGAAAAAACGTGATTGGATTTCCAAAGGGAAAAACCTGCAAAGGAAAACAAATACACATTGGTTATACCTATCTTAAATGAGACAGCAGCTTGCAGAGTCTTAATCAATCGAACACCGCACCCGAACATTAGGTCCTCAGCGGTCAGCATCAGGAACATGAAAAGGGCAACAGTTCAGTAATGTCGGGTCTATTCTATTTGAACTGTTAAAATAATAAGCAGCTAAGCAAGAACTGCGCCCAGCCTAAACAGAATTTCATTTTCTGCATGGAACTGAATGGTAAACTGACTTACATCAACTAAATCTCTGCTAAATTAAACTCCAAAAAAATTACTAGCAATGCTTCTATTGGACAAGATGATGGTGTGTTCGCACGCAGCCAGTAAAATTTCACCTGGGCTTCAGTTGTATCTTTCTTCGTTGTTTCTCTAAGAAAGGGTCATGTTCACGCTCTTCTATGGATGGCAATTTCTGTGCAATATTTAAATTGTTAAAACAGCAGTACAGAATACAACATTTAACTAAAGTTGCTTCCTTTCAGAGACCAAGGCTCATTGTTAAAACTTGCAATATTTATCACAAGAAAGTACAGAATCAGCAGGACAGAGAAAGCAGTAGCTTTCCACTGTGAATAAACAATGCTTGAAAAAGCAGTTCACTAAAGTTAGCATAACATTTCAGCATTGTGATTCTGGAAAAATCCTTAAATGTAGGCTTTTTTAATAATGCTAATACATGAAGAATAAACGCAGGGTTAACAGTGGGTGGAGAGCGTTTTGTAGGGGACTTGGAAGCAGCCCAAAAACTTACACCCGGAATGTGCCTTTCTACCAACTGCCTGCATGCCTATTCTTGCAGAATTTGGAAGCATATAGCTTCAATTAGTATGGGTAAGCCCAGTTCTAACAGCACACTGGGGGGCATATTTACAAGAAACGGGCACATCAACAGTGATGCGCCGGTTTTCTTGCGTCACCCCTGTCCCACCTAGCGACACCATGGTTGCACTGTATTTACAATACAGCACACCATAAAGGTCGTTAGGCCAATAGCGCCAGAATTGCTGATGCTATTCTGGTGCTTTGCTGCACTAGCATCAAAAATTCTGACGCTAGTGCAGCAAAGTGCAAGGAGGCCCAAAGGTTACTATGGGTGCGTCATTTTAATGCCTGCTTTGAGCAGGTGTTAAAAATGACGCCAAAAAAGGTGCAGTGAAATCAGATTTCACTGCACCATTTTTAAGGGCCTCCTCGCTCCAGAACATCCCCCTTGCATACACTATTTGCTTGACTCATGCATAATGTGGTGCACGGGGTGCAAAGTGGCACAATGCATGCATTGCACCACTTTGTAACTAGGGTGCAGCAGAAATGCTTCATTAACGCCACATTAGCATAAAGAATAGCGCTATTGTGGCGCAAGGAGGTGCTAGGGGCTTGTAAATATGGCTGCTGATGTTTTTCTGCAGTTGGTGTATTAAATAAGGAAATTGAAACAGATGCTACTCTCTCCCTCCAACGTGTCCTCTAAGGCTCCTTCGGACGCGAGCCTTGAACTATGTGGTGAAACACCAAGTCACACACTGGACAGTGATGTTAGTAAGTCCCCATGGGTCCCCTTTAATTTGGAGCCTGCCGTTCTCCTAGACCCCTCACTGAAATTGCACCACCTGCTCGTAATGACACCAGATGAGAGAGGAAACGAGCTGATACTGCCACTAACACTAACGCAAAACACCCCCGGACAGAGGCAAACAAAGTGCAGGAGGCCCCAGATGGCCAAACTGAGGCCAGTATTGAGGATTTATTGGGAAACTTTGTCACGAGGGTCAGGGAGGAACTGGAAAGGAAGTTGAGGATAATTAATGAACGACTATCGGCGATAGAGATGGCTCTTGGGAATCTTATGCCGTCCACATACCAGCAACAACGCCTAAGACTCTCCCTTTAACCAAAGCCCCGTAGCGCCGACAGAGGTATCTATTCAAATGACAGGGGTGCTGAGCATTTGGAACAGTAACCTGTAAATAGGGCCAATGTTACCTCTCCTGTGCCCCGTGGGAGCAACCTCCAGGGGGGGGGACAGACATTTACATACGCAGGAGAGCAATGGGGGAAAGGCTCGAGAGGGCATGAGTCATAGGGGACAATGGGAGATGGCTTTAATTGCTGTGGGAACTGAATTGACTATACGGTACTTAATCTTCCTCCGGACGCATGCCCACTAGTGGCGGTAATAGTAAAGGCTTGCCTACAAATACTGCAGAATATTTTACACAATTGAAAAATAAGGTACTCTATCGGTTGCACTTATATGCCAATTTTCCCTACCAAATGACTTCTACCATACTTATGATATGGAGGGTATGGCGGGTAGGCTGACTGCCTAAGCAACTACCGGGTGATTGTGTAAGCATTAATTTTAGTTCTGCTCTTGTCATTCATCAATTGTATTTTAGTTGCACAATCTATTTAATTGTTCTGTCCTAAGCCTGCTGTGCTCCTTTTCCACCCCTGCATGCACTGAATTGATCCCCATATCAGCTCAAGAAACCAGATGGTTTTACTGTAAAAATTGTTATAGGGTGGCTTCAGCAAGGTGTCCATCTCCACAGAAGGAAAGCCGCTCACACTTGTCTGAGAATGATTGACTCACCTGGGGCGGCCCTCTGTGTACCATTGCCCTCCTACATCATAACCAGTCCTCTAAGCAGAAGTGCCCACCACCTCTAGCACATGTCGCTCATGATCTAGCTAGCGGACTAATAGAGGTGGTATTGTCGATAAATCCAAATATGAATCCACAGTGGCATTTCAGGGCCCCCTGGAAGTGTGTGACCAAGATGTGATGGAGAAACAAGCCTCAGTGCTAGCACCGAGTGGGAACCATCTTCCCCATAGGGATTCATCAACTAACTCCCTTGCAATAGGAGATCCCTCATTGGTGGTATCATTGAGAGGAATGCACTACTCCCTTAAGGAAACGCCAGCTACCTCTCTTTTGACCCCCTCAGATGACCTGGTAAGCATTTTGAGCTGGAATGCTGCAGGGATTGGGTCTAAACTGGATAATCCAACATGGGGGACATTTATAGACAAACACCAAATATTCCTGTTTCAAGAAACTTGGGCCCTAGATCCAATATAAAGGAATGGCTTCAAGAGCTTCAGGATCCCAGCTAGTGGTTCAACTTCAGGACGGCCATTGGGCGGCTTACTTGTATGGACAAGCATGTCACTCCTTTGCACTATAAATGAATTTAGTTTAGTATATAGTGATATCCAAGGGCTAGTCCTTTCCCAAGACAATGATGTCTCCTTAATCCTAATTAATTTGTACAACAGTAGCGAAGGGAAAAGCTATGAGTCGGCTACACTACATCTACTGAGTAATTTTCTCACAAGCTTTCCTGGGCCCACTACACGATCATCATGGCCGATATCAATCTTACCTAGGAGCCTACTTTTATTGCCCAGGATATATCTCATGAAAAAGATCAAATATGAGGGATCCCCGAGTTGAAAGCTCAACCTAGGCAACTGTTATCCAGAGCAGCCTTGCAGGTAGTGGATCTCACTTTAGCTTACTGACTTAGAGCGTGCAACGGTCGCTCACCCTCAGATTCCAACCCTGTTTCAACATTCAGACGTGGGTCCTATAAAAGCCACATTGACTACATTCTGTTAGCCATCGGGCTATGGAAACACATGGTTGACATGGAGGTAATAGAGTGTGATGAAAGTGATCATGAGCACCTAGTACTCTCCATTGGCAACCTACTAACATTAGTCACTCCACCTCATTCTGAGAATTATGATCAGTAAATTAAATTGACCAATTATGGTAGAAACGTTTAATAGGAGGCTGTAAAATGTTCCCCTGTTGTAATAGCCACCCTATTTCTGACTCTTACCGCACATATGGAGGCCATGATTATGAACTGGAGTGATAGTGGGATGATCATTAAAGAACACACAAAACTCTACAATACACTGAGGGATTTCTTTGTGTCTAGGTCCACCAGCACAGGCAGGCAGATTTGCAACAGTGGGTGGTTTAACAAAAGCTGTAGGAAGGGCAAACACAACCTACTAACAGCAAATAAAGCAGAGGATTGCAGAGAGATCAGGGCAACCAGAGCCACTTACAGGCAGGAACTAAAACCGGCAAAAAAGACTGGGATGGTAAACTGTGGACAGATTTACTCAAAGCTGTTCAGAATAATGACCAAATAAGCTTTTAGCGGTTTGTTAGCAGCGGCAGTGGGAACTTACAATCACCTACCGGGTCCTCAATACTCCTATGTGTAGGGACTGTCATTTTAGCATTCTCTATTCCTGTCCCCTTGATACCGACCATTCCCTAGTGAGGTCTGTTTTTGCCCCCTCTGAGGACACGGTCTGTCTTCTGTTAGGGTTCTCACTCGCACATACCATATCAGCAGTCAATGCACTCAAATAAGGGAAGGCTGACATATAAATTTAATATTAGCATCTGCATCCCATACATTAACACTATTACCAGTGCACTCCCACTGGTGCACCAATACCTTCAACGTGGAAGGGGGCAGAGATTGTGTCTATATTTAAAAAGGGGAGCCCCAGTGATCCATTCAACTTTTGTCCAGTTAGCCCTCTGGATAACCTCCAGAAGGTTTTCTGTAAGCAAAATTCTGGATTGGTTAATGAAGTGGACCAATAAGAACAATGTAATCTCAAATCTTCAAGCAGGGATCAGACCCCTAACTACCTTGATTGACCAAGTATTCAGATTTATGAAAATTAATTAGAAGAATGTGGATCAGGTGTGGCTTTTGTAGATCTCTGCACGGCCTCTAACGTAGTTCCAAGAGGGGAAGCTGTGGGCTACTCTTTGGGGGATGCGTGTCCTGAAAGAACTACTAAGCATCATAGCACGATTGCATGAAGGGAACTATGCCAGTATCTGCTTTGGTACCAAAGGTGAATTAACAGACTCTGCAAAAATGATAGTAAAGGGTTCCGACAGGGATGCATCCTGGGGCCTACACTTTTTCTCCTGTACATTAAAAATTGCACAGATTACCTAACCAATTGTGTTAATGATTCCCCTTCATTAGCTGTACAAAAAATCCCTGGCCAGATTTAGGCAGATGATACCCTCTTATTAGCTAAAACTAAGGTCGGGCTCCAGAACTTAGTGAACAGTTGCTGTACATTCTGCAAAGATTTTGGCTTGGACGTTAATGTTGCTAAGACCAAAAAGAGGAGGCTAAATGGAGTGGTCACATTGGATAACAAAACACGGGAAAGGGTTTCCGAGATTGATTACCCAGGTGTCAGATTGGCAGACTCTGGGCCATGGCTCCCTCAGATCACCAAAAGTTCTCATACTACAAGCAGGGGCCAATATTAGAATGGCAAAAAAAGTGCAATGATTCCCAGTTAATCCTGCAGTAGAAATGTATAAAATGCGGGTAAAGGGAGCGTCCCTGTACCAGGCAGAACTCTGGGGATAGTGCAATTTGTGCACTTTGGGTGTAAAGGAGAATGATTTTCTCAGAGCCATCTCAGGGGTGTTGTGAGCTTGCAGCTTTAAGAATGCTGGTATATTGGGTCCATATTAGGACCACTGGCGAACTGCAAAGTTACAGGTCCAGCCTCAGTGATGTTATGCGGCTCAAGTAAGCAGCACAGAAGATTTAGTGGCTAAAGAATTTGAGGAAATCATGGATTGATGTAGGATTGGCAGGGTTTTGGGAAGATCCAGCCTCTGTCCCGATCAATGCTGCTCCAACGGTCAAACAGATATATCGGGAGAAGGCATGCTCCCGGATCGAACAGTCCTATGGAGGAACACTGACAAGATGCTTTTTAATGCACAAAGCTGTACCCAAAGCTGAGGAGTTCCTTAATTGCATTAGACTAGTACGCGCCCGCACTTTGGGCTAGATCCACAAGAAATTGGTGCAGCGTGCTGCTACGCCAAAAATAGCAGCACTGCTCTGCACCAGTTTTGAAATGCAGGGATGCACCGTATTTACAAGAATACTGCACTCCCCTGCGTTCCCCCTGCACCGGTGCTAAATTAAGCAGCCTGTGCCAACGCAGGCATCCCTGCACCATAGTGCAAGGGTGTTTGTGTTGAGTGGAGTGATAGTTTATGTGCAGGAAGGTTTCCCTTCCTGCACATAAACAATCTACAATGGCGATTTGGCACGTCTATGTGTGCTGAAGAATTCAGCACATGTAGAAGTACCAAATAGTAATTTTTGAATGATTTTTTATACCAGGAAGGGACACCTCCCTGCACATAAACAACTATTTATGGCCTTTTGCTGTTTCTATGTGTGCTGAAGAATGCAGCACACATGGATAAAGCAAAAAACGAGGAGGAATAAAAGTATTCCTCCTCATTGTGCCATGCTAACGCCACTCCTGGGGGTGGGTTTTTGGCACTGTCACAGGTTTACGCCTTATAGTAGATCTGTGGCAGCGTCAAAAGCAATGGGCGTGGCGGTGGAACGGCCACAGCAACACCCATTGCACGCTTCTCTGACGCAGAAAACTGCATCGGAGAGGCCCACATTTACAAGGTGGCTCCCAGCCTGCCCTGCGGCCAATCCTGACACTGCTCAAAGCAGCGTCAGGATTGGCTGGAATCACCCAGCCAGGGCGCTCCCAGGCACACAGTACTATGCACTCCCCTCAATGCTCTTCACCCCCGTGGCCCAGGCCCTTTCAAAGAAAACGATAATAAAATAGCTTATTATCATTTTCTTTGAAAGGTTTTGCAGTTGCCGCTGCTGGCAGGGGGGGGGGACGGGGGGGGGGGGCAACGCTCCTCTGCCCCAATGGAGGCGCCGCCCCTGGTTAACTAGAGTTTTAATTATTTATATGATACTTTTGAGCTTTTTAATCTAAGACATGTTAATAATGAAGTCAAGAGGCATTGTTATTATTTGTTGTGTGTCGATTAAAGAATTTGTTTCGATCTGACGATAAACTTGAAACTTGATGGTTCCTCTAGTGGGGATGTGGCTGGTGGTCTTTGTGCCCCACTTTAACAGTTCTCTTTTTCATTCACTGCCTGCCTTTTTCTGTGCACTGCTATTTAAGCCATATTTGCGGGTTGACATCAGAACGAATCTCACGGTTTTGTATACAGAGCTTTTTCTTCGGAGATTTGATAACATACACAAAAACACTTATAGCACACATCCGGTTTTCCTCATGCGTCAGATGGAATGTGGACGTAAGATTCTTGTTTCTATTTCCCACCCTCCTCCGCGAAACCCTGCACGAGCATTGCAAATTAAGTATAATGCAGATACTTTGGAACGAAACTTTTTGGCGTGGGAATCTGTGACGCTCCACTTTTCTTTTTTGGAGTGCTGAACAAGAAGGAAGCTCGGTGCTTTGACCCTGCCCTCTCAATCATGTTTAGAGAAAGTTTGTGAGGAAGGCCAGAAAACAGCAACCAAGACCAGACAGACCTCGAGCTTTTCTTAACAACTTCATGTACGTATGTGCGCTCTAGGGTTTCTTGGCGGTTCATTTGACCATCTTCAATCATGTGCACACCGTAAGAGAATGTGAGCTAATTCACAAAACTTGTCTAGGACACTACTAAGTGCTCAGGTGGTCTGAAGATTCGCAAAGAAGACTCCATATGGATCAGATTCCACAGGGTGGGAGCCAGCAGAGAGAATGAACGTTCTACTATTTGATGACGTGGGAGCCTGGGACTTTGAAGGTGAAGTCCTGCAGGGTTGGAACCCCATGAAAGGTTGTTAGGCGGTGCGTTACTAAGTCTCATTTTCAGACGCATACAATCAATAATGCACCGAAGGTCTTTTGGCTTTTCACATTTTTGGTTAATTATGCCAGTTCTTGCAAGTAATGGAATTTACTAGAATCTAAATAAAATCCAAAAGCTGCGGTCATTCCCGCAGATATGTGTGCCTTCTGTGTTATTCATTGAGCAGATTTTTGGTGCAGTAGGAAGATGTTGAATGCTGCCCATGATCATACTCATCTGGGGTACCATAGAGAGGCGAACTCTTTGTAACCGTCGTTATGAAGTCCAAAAACTGTAGTGAGATATAATATTATCTCTGAAGGACCAAAGATGTGATTTAGTGCCCATTGCTCCTCTCATTATTCGGACCTCATTTTATCACAGTTAATCTTCAGCCAGTGGTGTAAAAGTTGGAGGAGCGTGGCAGTGGTGTAAAAACTGGAGGAGCATGGCAGTAGCCAAGTACAGGTACCTTTAGTTGTCCTTCATTTAGTTTGATCTGAGGGTTGGCTCGTTCAGTGCTAGCCTTGGTGGCCTGTGGAGTTCTCAGAATGAAATAGCAGAGGGTGCTTTAGATCAGGATT
Organism: Pleurodeles waltl; assembly: GCF_031143425.1. Classification (NCBI taxonomy): domain Eukaryota; kingdom Metazoa; phylum Chordata; class Amphibia; order Caudata; family Salamandridae; genus Pleurodeles; species Pleurodeles waltl. The sequence continues at coordinate 911,854,773 of NC_090446.1, forward strand.
GCTGTTCTTTGAGATGCGTTTGGGCCTTGTTGTTCCAATGGCAATGGCTGTCAGATGCCGGGGACTACAAAATGAGGCGCATTGAGTGCTGGAGTATCAGAAAATGCTGCAGGTTTAAATAGTGTACTTTTGGAGTGCTTCACAGGGTAATGAAATATTGGTGGAGCTACTCATCTATGAATGAAATCCAAATATACCCCCTTTACCAACAGAAAAGTAAAGAGTTTTGTGGGTGGGAAGTGAAGCAACAATATAAACACATTGGATATTCCATGTCATGGCCCAGGAGGCTTGTTCACTCCTCTAGATTTCGGCAATCCTTATCATCCCATGAAATATTTTGCATCACATTTATTAATTTATTCTCACAGAACGGTGCAAACATTTTGCAATCATTTTGTCATTACAAATGAAAATATTGATAGCATAATATGGATCTTTGAGAATATCATAGCCATCACTCCGCTGCAGGGTAGTGTTCAGTAGTATTTCATTATACTCATATGGCATCCTGGAGGATAGCAGGTGTTTCTCAGGTATAGTCTAAGTGCTCAGTTAGTTGTTGGCTATCCATTTAACCTTTCCACTTACATGGCTGCTGTCCATCCATCTGGAAAGCGAGGAAAACAGCATATCACTTCTCGTTTCTCCTATCTCTCACTCTTATAGACACTCCAGTCCATGCATTCAATACTTCAAAGGTTCTTTCTGCATTTTTTTGGTTTTGCTGCACAGCAATTATGTTGTGCTCGTGAAGTCTTTTGGAAGTAAATAAAATCTTAAAAGGGTTCAGAACCTTAGAATCCGCCCCTTATTTACCTGAACTTACCATTCATTGATTCCAACGTCACTCTAACTTACATGCTTTTGATTGGCCAGCATGTTGTCTTATTTTGCTTCCTGCTCTGCCTTTGCCATCCATGCCATGGTGTGGAGCTTGGATCAAGTACAGCTTCCGGTCACTGGCTACTGATCAGTGTCTTCCACTGGTTACTCACTCTGTAGGTACTTTTTCTTTAGCGGTCCATGTGCAGACCGTCTCTCTCCTCCAAGTTTGTTGTCACCCTCCTCCCCGAGTTTTAATTACAGACAAATCATTTAGCCTCCCTGTGCCTCTTCACATTTATTGTTGGGTGCACATATCCTCTGCTCCCCCGAGATCCTGTTCTCCCCTCAGATCCCGCTAGTCCCATTTTTTTAAAACATTTTTTTTGCAGTTTCATATAGCGCGATGACCACCTGAAGGTATTGCAGCGCTTTGCATGAGGACCAATTACTTTATTCAAGGACACTTTCACTTCATAGGGAGATTAAGTGATTTGGCCAGAATAACAGGCTGTTGAGCTGATGCCGAGACTCGAAACTGATTTCCCAGCTCTATAGTTGGCAGCTCTGGCCCTTACACCACATCCTCTCCCCAGAGGTTGCCACATCCTATCCCTAGTTTTTTATGTTTTCACATGCACCCATACTCGTATGAACGCCTCCTCCCTGCTGCAAAGTACTCTGATGTGCACCTGGACCTGTGGGATTCCCACTTGGTGCTCCCCTAAAGGTGAGCACTGTCGTGGCTGAAACAGCATGGAAACATGAAAGTGAATGCTCTAAATCAATGTTTGCATAAGTGTGGGATACAAAAGCAGTGAACCACGGATAGTTCAGTTTAAGTATTAACAAAGTGTGTGTATGTTGCCAGCTGCAAAACTGTTCACCCTTGACCAGATTTCCTTAATTTAGCCAAGATTCTTTCTCCCAAACCACTTTCATTCCATTAATGTAAGTTAATTTGCTTTTTTTATCTACCAGCTGACCCTTGCTCCTCCTCTTAGTCTTAATAGGTTTCATTAACTCTTTAGCTCATTCGGGGTTCCACAGGATGCTGTTTTATAATATGCACAACTCTTGGTATTTCCAGCTCGGGGAGAAATGCTATAACAATTTTCTGCTTGGAAAAGTTTATTGACAGCATTCATTTTATTAATCTATTTTCATATTTATAAAGCACATGGTTACCCCACACGGTTTCAAGGTGCTAACAGATCCGACTAACGAAGACTAAAAGGCAGATTAAAAAAATTCATCTAGGTAGCCACAGAGCTCACTCCCAGCATTGTTACAAACAAAAGCTTTTTAGGGTACGTGTTGTATGTACGTCGATTTAGTTTTTTGTGGTAGTGAAGATCCTTCCTCGTTCCTTTTGGTCTTGTACCCTGAAAATTATAGTTAGGCTCCACTTATAGCATCAAAACCACGCTGCCACGGCCAGCAATAAAAAATACTAAATGCATGGTCTGTAAATTATATTATGTAATGTCTTTACTTTGGCACCGCATGTTTGTCTTTTCATGCCTGTAAAGTGCTCTGCAACATAATGCATTCTGGGAGCTGTAGTCTTTGTGCATGTCACATGAAAATGGTTTGAAAATGTCCAGCACTAGAAACTTCATATTTCCAAATGCATGGAGTCATCTGGTAATTCTTAGTCTCCAGGCACCCCTTAATACCCTACAGTTTAAGATTAAGAGCAATATCTACAGAAATTGCTTTCTCCTGAGACAAAAACTAACCATTACGTAATGTAATTTACCAGAAAAATGGGCTTCAGTCTCCTAACAGCGATTAGATTCTCTGCCCTGCTGGGCAGGTATTTAAGTCTCCTTGATGACCACATTTACCTTGCTATGCATATTTTCATTTAAGAGGCATGCCAGTGTGTGTTGTTTTTCAGATTTTCCAATATCTCCATCCAAAGTATTGCTTTTTTCTTTTCAGCAGTTTTTATTTTAATTTGAGCCATGTCATAGAAGCTCAACTGCTATGCAAAATGTAAACAAAAATTGACAAAGTGAATAGATTTCTCATAGGCGAAACCTATTTGATTTTCCAACTCTTGTTTTCTTAAAGTTGCTTTCCTGTGGAAGAGAGAAGCCTGTCTCCCAGACTGACTGCGGCCTCTTTCATGCAAATAACCCTCAGTTTGACCTCTCTCTTTCTTTTGAATTGGCGGGGTGTTAAAATGGGCAGTCCCCAGTCCACACCAAAGACCAAATGCTCCAGGGCCAGGGTGTTGTAGGGATGGAAGCAGCAGCATCCTTCTGTTTCTGTTGTCTCAAGGACAAGCGAAGCTGGTACATTGCGCTAATTTTCATGCAGCAGAAACTGGTATACGATTGAGGTCAAGCATGTCTCATTATGTTCCTCCTCCCCGTGTTTAAATTACAGGCAAATCACTTATTCTCCCTGTGCCTCTCCACATTTGTTGTTGGGTGCACAGATCCTCTCCACCCCTTCTCCCTTGATACTACTCCCGTAGTAAAAGTTGGTGGATCCACCACATTGCATCAAGGGAGACCAACAGATGA